>NC_137851.1:13376785-13976785 GCF_948465745.1 Chenopodium album
TAGCATTGTCAATAGACCTTTTTGTTGGAGTGATGTAAGAGACAGTAAGGTCTTCATTATCACATGTAATGGAAGTAGAGTCCTACAATGCATAAATAAATAACAATTATCACGCATTAAAACATAAAGTGTAAAAAATTATTGATTAATTTTGTTAAATATAACCTTGTTTTTCTCAATGGAAGGTTGAATCGAATTACAATGAGATTCCGCTTCCGTATCATGTTCCTACCATAAAATTAAAGAGAAAGTTAATTTATTAATAGTACAAATGTTAGTTAATCTTATTCTTTATTATAGAGAATCTATTTTTATGTCTATACTTACATGCACAGTACTATTATTCACATCCAAAAAGGTCTTGATCAATTCCTCATCCTCACTAATTTTAAGGACAGTAAACTTGTCATAATTTTTTTCAAGATTATATTTGGAGATTTGGATCTTGAAGAGAAATTTTCGATCTATTAGCATATCAAGTTCATCTGGAAACGAATCACCTTTACCAGCCTGGAAAAAAAAATTAAAAAAAATTGAAAGATAGTAAGTGAGTGATGAAATAATATTATTATCTACAAAACTGATATTTTAATTAAATTAATATATTCATGTGAAATATATATAAGATCTTATATGATTATTAATATTATTACTGTATGAGATATTATTAAATCTATTTAATAATGCATAATACTATAATGTCGTTACCTTTGTTAGCTTATCTTTCAAATCCATTGCTGATATTTGAATAATTTGAAATATTTCGCGGTCAAACATTACAAAAGTTGCAAATCCACTTTCATCTTCAACAGACACGTTCACCTTATACCTATTTTGGTTTAATTTAAATAGAGAAAATAAATTATATTATTACAAAATTCTTGTAGGTTTTAATCTTTCTCAAAATATAGTTAATAGGTTGATTTGAAAATGTACCTTGGCGGTGCAGATTTCACATGAGAGTCGCATTTTTGGCACCAATATTGACCACTTCCTTCATAATCAACCTTTTTGTTACAAGTTTTGCACGAGTGATAATACCAATTGGTATTAGTTTCAAAAGCTACAATGGTAGCATAAGTCACACAAGAACATTCCTGCAAAATTTTAACAAAAATCAAAACTAAATGAATTATTTTAGCATAAAAGTAAACTAATCAAATATTCAACTTTTAGCATAAAACTAATCAAATATTCAACGTTTGACGTCGGATTGGCAGATCTTGTCTTGGTTTGAGCATTGCCACATGCTTTGCTTTTAGCAAAAGGAATAGCTTATTACCCCACAAAAATTTTAACAAAATCAAAACTAAATGAATTATTTTAGCATAAAACTAATTTTTTTTATCAATAATCAAAAGTTAGCATAAAACTAATTTTATTTTCAATGTTTAGCATAAAATTATTCTACCAAAAGTAATCATATGCAATTATTTATTAAACCAATACAAAATCAGTCATTATTTTGTTACATAAAAAAATCTTTATAAGTAACAAAATAAAAAATTCAACTATACAGAAATTTTGAATCGTATAAAAAATCTTCATGCGTAAAAAGTTTACCTTGTTAGAATTAGATATTTCATCCAATTGTTTTCTTTCAGACAATTTAAGAAATTCGTCAGATATGGAGTATGCACTCTGACTTGATATATGAGTCAACCTTTGTGAATGTATATCATCTTGATCAACAATACTACAAAAAAAAAAAATTAATAGACAAACATGAAATTATAATAGATTATTGTTAAAAAAATTTATGCAAAAAATTTCGAGGAATATATAAATTTTACAAAAAGTTATCATATGCAATTTTACCTTTCCCTAAAGTCGTTAATTTCGGGGATGCCTTGATCATGTAAAATGCGTGTGGCATAGTAAGAATTTGTCAAAGTGATCTCATCTACATAAATAATAAAAAGTCATACATAGTTAAACGCTTAATGATCATATTTTAGCAAAGTAGCAAAATAGTTTCATATAAAATACATTTACCTTTCCAAATCTTAATTTTGGCAAATTGTATGATAACAATTTTGCGACTTTGATTACTCTCATTCAAATACTTTGACATATCCTCAGCAAATTTACCCCACAAAAGACATTTCATTGTATTCTTACTGTGAAAAAAAATAATATCCGTTAAACTTGAAGAATGGTGCATTTTTATATATATATTTAACAACAATTAGGTAATAAATTAAAATAATAAAAATATGCATTCTTACTCTAAGTCTTCCAATTCAATAGGCAACTTGTAGTTTGGAGTAGTATCTTTAGACGTGTCTATCATATCACCTACTCCAATAACTTCTCCAATAACATCTTTATTATGTAAGAAAGATGATGATAAATATATATATATGTATTAGTATAGCAAATTAATAATATTCTTACAAAAATAATTAGTGTATTGTATTGATATTTATCTTACCTATGCAAAACATTTCATTTACTTCTTTTTGAAGAATTTTTTCAAAAGGAACTAAATCAAGTCCATGTAGCGAGAGTCGTGCATCTTCACAATCTTTAACCGAAGTCCTATAAAAAAATCAATCTTATAGGTATGGTTAGTAACTCTAATATTACCAACGTTGTCTACCACTCCAAAGTTAGAAATAATATATGTAAAATCCTCTTTCACAAGACTTTCAAATCGCTTTATGAGAGACATCTTGATATTGGCTTGAATTTTGTCACCCTATAATATAAAATTAATACACGTATATATAAGTTATAAAGGAAGTTTTTGATGCTATGATAAAATCAATATTAAACTTTACTACATGCATTTACCTTTTCATTAACCAAAACTAACTCAATTGATTTAGTTATGTTTGGCTTGTAGTAATCGGGTTTACGCTAGAGTCTCACAATTCTTACCCTAATTTTCCAACTCTCTTTTAGTGGGGTAATATCTCTTATCATAGTAAATGCCATTGTTAATATAGATATTTAATACAAGTACTACATATTATAAATTATGTGCCTATATATAATGGTGTGTAAACATTAATTATGTTAAATGTCATACATGGTAAATTTTTATAGCATATTTACATATATTAATATTTATAGCATATTTACATAGCAATTGGATTGTGTTCATCAAGTATCGTTTTAAGATCATTAAGAATAGCATCATTCAAATCATCCGAATTTCTTAATTGACCATGTAAAAAGAGGAAAATAATGATGTTAGGATTTTAATAGTTCAATTGACATCAAATTGAATCTAATATATAAATGACGTAAATAAGTAAGTAAAGAAATAACAAACCTCATATATTAATATTAATAGCAAATTTGTTTCCCATATATAAAGATATTTTTATTGAAGCAATTGGATATAAAGATATTTTGATGAAGCAATTGGATTGTTATTCGTATAGCATATATTAATATTTATAGCAAATTTGTATAGTGAATATAAAGATATTTTTTATTTGTATAGTGAATATAAAAATGTTTCCAAAATCCTAATAATGTATCCCAATTCAAATGATTTATTTAGGAATTTTAAAAAAAGAAAAAAAATAAAATAAAAAACTTAAAACAGGGACACGTGGCAGCCATGGAGCTAGTGTACCCTGTTTTAGTATAGTATATAGATAATATTTATTTATTTTATAGAGGTGAAAAAATCAAGTCAACCGTGACATATAAATAGTGCAAAAATCAAAGTAATGCATTTAAAAAAAACGGAGAGAATACCAAAAACACGACATTCCAATTTCCAAACACTACCTTATTATTCTTACCCATTCTACTATGTACCACTTAACTTAGACAAGTCAATGTAATGATAATAAGTATTTGTTTTTCAAGAGAACATGCAACTATGCAAGACCAATGTCACGACTCATGTCCCACACCCACCAAGGCAGCAACAAGCGTTTATTGGACACTAGGCAGCAAATCGGGCCAATGGAGATGCCCATGGGTGCTAGGAAGCACCTTCCCCCTAAAGAGCTTTATTTTGATTTAGGGCTGTTTTCCTAGTAACCACCCAATTGACAATAACACAATAATGGGACATTTGGGCAACCAAATGAAACCCAAATGAGCCCAAACTTTGGGGTCCACCGTTTTTGGGCCCAATGAACACAATGGTGCAGCCGGATTTTCGAGGAGAAGTCCGGAACCTTCCAAAACGTGCTAGGAGACTCGGGATGCGTCCGGAAGCTTCCAGGACTTTCTAGGAAGCTTTTGTACATTCTTGTAGGCCTAGAGTATTATAGAATACTCCGGAATAATGTACATATGAGTAGGAACTCAGAATTGTATAGGAAGCTCTAGAAAAATAAGCTTCTAGGACCCTCCATTTGAGGAGGTTAGAATGTTCTAGAGTGGAAGCCTCTAGGAACTTGGGAGGCCTATAAATAGGGAGCTTCCCCTCATTTTGTAATCAATTCAGACACTTGTAAACTTCTCCCAAGCAATACAAAGCATTCTTAAAATAATCTCTCTTGTTCACTTACTTACTTGCTCACTTAGCCATTTTCATAGCTTTCTCATTTAACTTGTAGCATCGTACTTAGCAGAGCTAAGGTACTTTGGGGATCCTTGACTAGAGTTGCAGGGGTAATTCTAGTAGGACGCGTGCAAGAGACTTAGGGAAAGATTCAGCACGTGACAAGTGGTATCAGAGCAACGTCGATCGTAAGGGCAGTCTGTTGCGAAGTTAAGCAGATTACGATACGAGGTTAGGTGCGGAGCAGACGATGACACAACAAAAGGACATCGGATCAATTGTAGAGGAACCACAAACAAGAAAGAAGTTAAGTCGTACTTCATTGCTTAAGGAAAAGGTGACTTCCTTGGGGTGCTCCATTGCTGATCACCACGACAGCCTTCGGCAGTTGGCTGACAGCGTTGGTGAGCTCCCAGGAAGGGTAGACGGCATCGAAGGGGATGTCGAGAGACTCGAAATAAGGGTCCAAGAGTTGGAGTCTGATACGGCAGAGATGAAGGACGGGACACAGCTCCTAGTCAACCAAATGGCCGATGCTATTCGGTCAGAAATGACTCAAATCAAGGACACCTTCATGAAGGAGCTGGGCTCTTTAAAGGAGAAGATCGAGTCCTTACAATCCGACGTAGTGTTGTGCAAGTCGGCTGTGGCTGGGGGTTCCACGGTTCGGGAGGGACCTAAGATTAAGGTTCCCGAACCACCGAAGTACCAAGGGAAGCGGGATGCTAGGGAGTTAGATAACTTCCTATGGAGCATCGAGAGGTACTTCGACGCGATGCATCTAAGGGATGATGCAACAAAGATAAGCACCGCTACAATGTATTTAGCTGATGACGCCATCTTATGGTGGAGGAGACAGGAGTCCGACATAAAAAAGGGACTTGTCTCACTCACTACTTGGGACGAGTTCAAGGCAGATTTCAAGAAGCAATTCTATCCGGAGAATGCGGAGGAGATTGCCATGAAGAAGTTACGTGGGCTGAAGCATACGGGGTCTATCAAGGAGTATGTCAAGCAGTATACTTCGCTCATGCTCGAGGTGACAGAGATGCCGGAGAAGACCCAACTCCTCTATTTCATGGACGGGCTCCAAAGATGGGCAAAATAAGAGCTGAAACGCCGCAACGTTCAGACTCTTGCCGATGCCATTGCTGTGGCCGAATCCCTTTCGAGTACAAACATGATACGAAGAAGGACCGGGGCAATAAGTCGGGTAGCGGTAGCAAAGGGAAAGGTGGGGGAGCCAAACCCACCGATCGCAGCCACAACGGGGGTAAGTCGTCCGAGAAGAAAGACAAGGAAAAGGAGAAAGGCAAGTCTTCGGATGGCAAAGCAAAATAGGGCTGCTTCTTGTGCGGAGGGCCGCACTGGGGTAGAGAGTGCCCACAGCAACAGAAGCTCAATGCTTTGATCGCTAGTTCGTCCGGGGAATCGTCAGGGGACGAGGCGCATATGGGGACTATGCATTTGTGCTACACGAAGGCTACGGAGTTCACACCAAGAAAGAGCTTAGCCAAGGCAAGCATGCTACCCCGAACGAAGCCATTTCTCATGTTTACGGAGGCCGAGGTGAACGGGCAGGCCTCTAAGGCGCTCATTGATACGGGTGCAACAAACAATTTCATTGCTCTTCAAGAGGCTACAAGGTTGGGGATCAAGTTCGTCAAAAGGGCCGGGTCCTTAAAGACAGTAAACTCAAAACCAGCCCCAATCCATGGCGTAGCTAGCAAGGTACCCATTCGTTTGGGAGAATGGGAGGGCACCATCGATCTTACCGTGATAGACATGGATGATTATCCACTGGTGTTGGGACTTCAGTTCTTCGACACGGTAAGACCTTTTTCTTTTGAGAAGGATGGAAAGATGACCATTGCAAGAGATCAAGGGGCATGGTCCATCCCAACATCTCTAGAAGAGGTGGAAGCCAAGACGATCTCAGCCATGCAACTGAAGAAAGGAGTCAAAAGGGGGCAACAGACGTTCTTGGTTACACTAGTAGAGGAGGAGCCTCATGGGGGTGAGGTTCCAGCAGAGGTGACCGGAGTTCTTGAAGAGTTCAAAGACGTCATACCTCCGGAACTACCCAAGAGACTTCCCCCTAGGAGGGAAGTCCGACCATCAGATTGAGCTGGAACCTGGGGCAAGGCCTCCAGCCATGGCAACCTACCGGATGGCCCCACTATAGATGGAAGAACTCAGGAAGCAACTCAAGGAGCTGCTGGAGTCGGGATTCATAAGACCATCCAAGGCACCATATGGAGCACCTGTGTTATTCCAATGCAAGCATAATGGGACCTTGCAAATGTGCATCGACTATCGGGCATTGAACAAGATCACCGTGAAAGACAAGTATCCAATCCCATTAGTTGCCGATCTCTTCGATCGCTTGGGCAAAGCCAGGTACTTCTCTAAACTTGACCTCAGGTCGGGGTATTGGCAAGTACGCATCGCTGAAGGCGACGAGCCTAAGACGACTTGCGTCACTCGCTATGGGTCATTTGAATTCTTGGTGATGCCTTTCGGCCTCACCAACGCCCCATCCACCTTTTGTACATTAATGAATAAGATATTCTAGCCTTTTCTTGACAAGTTCGTCGTCGTCTATCTCGACGATATCATCGTATATAGCGATGACCTAACGAACCACTTGAAGCATTTGAGGCAGGTGTTTCAGGTACTGCGGGAGAACGAGCTTTATGTAAAACAGGAGAAGTGCTCGTTCGCTCAAGAGGAGGTGTCTTTTTTGGGGCACCGCATTCGGGCTAGAAAGATTATGATGGAGCATGACAAGGTGCGCTCCATCAACGAGTGGGAAGAGCCTAAGAATGTTTCCGAACTACGGTCGTTCCTTGGGCTAGCAAACTATTATCGACGATTCATCAAAAGCTATTCAACTCGGGTAGCACCATTGACGGACCTATTAAAGAAGAAGTTACAGTGGTGTTGGAGTGAGAAATGTCAAAGGGCCTTTGATGACTTGAAGAAGGCGGTCACCAGCGAGCCCGTGCTAGTACTGCCCGACTACAGCAAGCCGTTCGAGCTCCATACGGATGCCTCCGACTTTGCCATTGGAGGTGTACTAATGCAAGAGGGGCATCCAGTTGCCTACAAATCACAGAAGCTCAACGATACCGAGAAGAGGTATCTTGTGCACGACAAGGAGATGACGACTATCATCCATTGCTTGCGCATTTGGAGGCATTACTTGCTGGGGAGTCGGTTTATCATTTATACCGACAATGTCGCAACAAGCTACTTCCAAAACCAGAAGAAAATTAGTCCCAAGCAAGCTCGTTGGCAGGATTTCTTGGCTGATTATGACTATGTCATGGAATACAAGCCAGGCATAGTCAATTTTGTCGCCGAAAGGCTATGCTTGCTGCTATTAGTAGCATCACAAGCACCATCTTTGATCGGATCAAGGATGGCCTCCCTCGTGATCCTATGGCTAAGGGACTGATGGAGTTGGCCAAGGAGGGGAGAACTCGGAAATTTTGGGTAGAGGAAGGGATCCTCAACACTACGGGATGACGGGTCTTCGTGCTTAAGTGGGATAATCTTAGGCGCGACATTCTCAAAGAATGCCATGACTCAATGTGGGCTGTACACCCAGGCATTCAACGCACATTGGCTCTCTTGGAGGACACTTATTATTGGCCTCACATGCGGGATGATGTGGAGGCCTATGTATGGACTTGTCTTGTGTGTCAGCAAGACAAAGTCGAGCAACGTGTGTCAGCCGGGTTACTTGAACCCTTACCGATCCCAGGGCATCCTTGGGAAAGCGTTTCTATGGACTTCATCTCAGCTCTGCCGAGGTCTGAAGGGTGAGGTTTGATTATGGTGGTAGTGGACCGCTTCTCAAAATATGGGACATTCATACCGGCACCAAAAGATTGTACTACTGAGCAAGCCGCCAAGCTCTTTTTCAAGCAGGTCGTAAAATATTGGGGCTTGCCAAGAAGCATAATCAGTGATCGAGATCCAAGGTTCACGGCGAAGTTTTGGACGGAGCTATTCAAACTCCTTGGGTCTGGGTTACACCTTTCTACAAGCTTTCACCCATAAACCGATGGGCAGACGGAGAGGGTGAATGCCTTGCTAGAGCTATATCTGAGGCACTTTGTTAGTGCCAACCAACGAGATTGGGCTAAGTTGATAGATATTGCCCATTTCTCCTTCAACTTGCAGCGTTCCGAGGCAACCGGCAAGACCCCGTTCGAGATAGTCATGGGCCAACAACCCCTGACTCCTCAAGGAGTTGCCTCAAGCTACAAGGGGAGTAGCCCAGCTGCATATAAGCTTGCAAAAGGGTGGCACGAGCAGCTGGATATCTCAAGGGCTTACTTGGACAAGGCCGCAAAGAAGATGAAGAAGTGGGCCGACAAGCACTAAAGGCCACTAGAGTTCCAAGTTGGTGACCTGGTGATGGTTAAGTTGCTACCCCAACAATTCAAGGTCTTCCGCAAGGTGCATAAGGGCCTTGTGTGGAAGTACAAGGGACCGTTTCCGGTTACAAGGAAAGTCGGGAAGGTAAGCTACAAGCTTGAGTTACCGCCCAAACTAAAAATACACCCGGTGTTTCATGTAAGCTTGTTGAAGCCCTACCAAGGCGACGAAGAAGATCCATCAAGGGGGGAATCACAACGCGCACCCACGGCGGTCGTGACCTCTTTCGATCAGGACATCGAGGTGATCGAGGCAAAGAGGGTCATAAGAAGACGGGGCGTACCAAGCTACAATGAGTATCTTGTCCGTTGGAAGGGTCTTCTAGATAGCGAGGCATTGAGGGAAAAAGAGAAAGATCTATGGCAGTTCAAGGGCAAGATCGCGGAGTTCGAGGGACGGCCTTGACGGGGTCATCAAGACTTGGGTGGGGGAGCATGTCACGACTCATGTCCCACACCCACCAAGGCAGCAACAAGCGTCCATTGGACACTAGGCAGCAAATCGGGCCAAGGGAGATGCCCATGGGTGCTAGGAAGCACCTTCCCCCTAAAGAGCTTTATTTTGATTTGGGGCTATTTTCCTAGTGAACACCCAATTGACAGTAACACAATAATGGGACATTTGGGCAACCAAATGAAACCTAAATGATCCCAAACTTTGGGGTCCACCGTTTTTGGGCCCAATGAACACAATGGTGCAGCCGGATTTTCGAGGAGAAGTCCGAAACCTTCCAAAACGTGCTAGGAGACTCGGGATGCGTTCGGAAGCTTCCAGGACTTTCTAGGAAGCTTTTGTACATTCTTATAGGCCTAGAGTATTATAGAATACTCCGGAATAATGTACATATGAGTAGGAACTCAGAATTGTATAGGAAGCTCTAGAAAAATAAGCTTCTAGGACCCTCCATTTGAGGAGGTTAGAATGTTCTAGAGTGGAAGCCTCTAGGAACTTGGGAGGCCTATAAATAGGGAGCTTCCCCTCATTTTATAATCAATTCAGACACTTGTAAACTTCTCTCAAGCAATACAAAGCATTCTTAAAGTAATCTCTCTTGTTCACTTACTTACTTGCTCACTTAGCCATTTTCCTAGCTTTCTCACTTAACTTGTAGCATCGTATTTAGCAGAGCTAAGGTACTTTGGGGATCCTTGACTAGATTTGCAGGGGTAATTCTAGTAGGACACGTGCAAGAGACTTAGGGAAAGAGTCAGCACGTGACAAGTGGTATCAGAGCAACGTCGATCGTAGGGGCAGTCTGTTGCAAAGTTAAGCAGATTACGATACGAGGTTAGGTGCAGAGCAGTCGATGACACAACAAAAGGACATCGGATCAATCGTAGAGGAACCACAAACAAGAAAGAAGTTAAGTCGTACTTCATTGCTTGAGGAAAAGGTGACTTCCTTGGGGTGCTCCATTGCTGATCACCACGACAGCCTTCGGCAGTTGGCTGACAGCATTGGTGAGCTCCCAGGAAGGGTAGACGGCATCGAAGGGGATGTCGAGAGACTCGAAACAACGGTCCAAGAGTTGGAGTCTGATACGGCAGAGATGAAGGATGGGACACAGCTCCTAGTCAACCAAATGGCCGATGCTATTCGGTCAGAAATGACTCAAATCAAGGACACCTTCATGAAGGAGCTGGGCTCCTTAAAGGAGAAGATCGAGTCCTTACAATCCGACGTAGTGTTGTGCAATTCGGCTGTGGCTGGGGGTGCCACGGTTCGGGAGGGACCTAAGATTAAGGTTCCCGAACCACCGAAGTACCAAGGGAAGCGGGATGCTAGGGAGTTAGATAACTTCCTATGGAGCATCGAGAGGTACTTCGACGCGTTGCATCTAAGGGATGATGCAACAAAGATAAGCATTCTTAAAGCAATCTCTCTTGTTCACTTACTTACTTGCTCACTTAGCCATTTTCCTAGCTTTCTCACTTAACTTGTAGCATCGTACTTAGCAGAGCTAAGGTACTTTAGGGATCCTTGACTAGAGTTGCAGGGGTAATTCTAGTAGGACGCGTGCAAGAGACTTAGGGAAAGAGTCAGCACGTGACACTAAGCTAGCTTATATACTGGTTTTAAATGGATTTAATTAATACAATGCATTAATCATTAGTTCTATTTAATTACATACAGCACATTATCATCGGACGACCGATTATTTGTATTTTTTTTATCATCAATTAATCCTATTCATGGTCATATATATGTTATGTCACTTCGAATATCGGGATTTTTTTTTGAAAAGTAAAATTAATCTATTCATAAAAAGAAAATAATATATATATATATATATATATATATATATATATATATATATATATATATATATATATATATATATATATATATATATATATATATATATATATATATATATATATATATATATATATAATCTACAAATTCACATTTAACAAATAAATAACATATTGAATCCAATAAATAAATACTTCATAAAAATTATGATTGTTGAAGAGATTTTGAACTATGGAAGATCTTTTGATTACATGGCTATAATATACTACCTTTTGGAAAGGCACTCTAACGATTTGTTATACCCGTGATGATGATTTTCATCTAATTCATCTAACTGTTTATGAGAAATCGATAAATTTTGCATTCTGTATAATTCTTCCCCACAGGCCACAATAATCCATCAATGCAAAAAAAAAAAAAAAAAAAAAAAAAAATGATCATAGGGAAATAGTTCCGCATACCCCCAAGATTTAAAAAATTGCACCATGTACTCTTGAAAACTTTCAAATACGCCTTTTACCCCTGAGGTTTGTATAAAAAAAAAAAAATAAATAAACACTAAATACCCTATTCTCTAACAAATGCACATATCATTGACTTATCAAAATAAAATCATGTAAACCGCCTAAAAGCATTAATTACATCAAAATTTTAACTTCGATGATCATTCTAAATCCAAAATTTTTGGGTGTTAGAATTTGTTTTATTAATTAAGTTTACTTTATTATTAAGGCCCTATAGGGAATATTTCAAGCATTACCCCAAACTTGAACCCCACTGTGATCATACACTTAAGCACGGTGGCGTCCAAAGGGAAGGAAGCTAGAGTAAAAGAGTCGCCAACAAGTTTTAGGAACTTGTAAACCGTTCACGAGGTGAAGGTTACACCCCTTAACGATCCATGAGATCGTCAACTCCAAAAGGTCTTGAACCAAATAGGGTTTGGGGATGAGAGTACGAATTCAATCTACAAAAGAAAGAACTCGGCCTATAAAATAGGCCTCTACTTTATTCTACTCGTATTCATGTGCGTTTTTTGACTAACATGCAAACATTAGATTAATCCTAAACCTGTTTATCTATGTTGGTTGAATATTAATACACAAACAAAACTATTATTGGCGATCACTTGAATTATAATCATATTAGCCTTAAACAAGATTATTAATTATCTTATTAAACGTGATTACAAGTACAAATTTCCTTTAAACATGCATAAAAGACGTGATCAGGCAATAACAATAATATATAACATCAAGCAACATAATAATTATCATAATAATCATAACAATTATAACCATGTTAATAATAAAGCTTAAATATAATAGCAAGATCCTAGGCATGATACTAACAAGATTAATAACAAACCCTACCATGTCACTAAGCAATAAAGATCAAAGCTTTAAACCTAACATGGTACTAACATGATATTAGAAAAGAGTAAAAGGCACCCTAAACATGATACTAGAAAGCAATAAAAATATCCTAACATGATACTAGGAATTAAATAAATTTAAACATGCTTTCTACAAGAATAGAGCAATAAGATTACATACTTTGATGCCTCGTACCTCTTTCTAATAACAAAATACACGCGTTAGTAACTTCAAGGAAAATAATAAAATCAAAGAATTAAATTAAATAAATATTAAAAAGTTTAGACTGGATTTGAGACCAAACCCTCAGAAATTATAACCTTTCACGTCTAGGGCGAAGGCAACTTCGAACTTGGCTAGGTGTATCTAGATCTCGTGTATGCAGAATTGTGTTTGTGAAAAGCTAGAGAGATGAGAGCCTAGAGAGAATTTAGAGAATAGATTAATTGTTGATTGTAGACTGTAGATTGAAGATCGTCGATTGTAGATGAATAAAAACGGAGGTTCAGGACCCTATTTATAAGAAAACAGTCCGGAAATAGGTGGAATTTGATAAGGAATAAAACTCCACGCTGTCGCCGCAAAACCAAACTTGTCGCGTAGCGACAGGCCTGTCGTTTGGCGACAGCCAGGATTACTACACGCTTTTAAACATGGAGTCCACTTATCAATCAAAATTGACTTGTAAAGTCCGTATGAAAACTGAAATCGTATTTTTCATAAAAATAATATTTTATTCCAAGTAAAACTTATCAAAATATAATTATTGATTCTAATTTTATTAGGACTTAAGAGAACCTTCTAGAGAATCCTAGAAGACTATAATTAATTCTAATAACTTTAGGAAGAATAATTAACATTGGGCCCTCCCCTAGATCATCGGGCCGCATGTAAAGATCAACCGGGCCCAGTTTAGTATTTTGGCCATAACTTCCTCATTATTCATCGAAATTGGGCTTATAATATATCGTTGGAAAGCTCTTTGCAAGCCCCATCCAACTACACTATTATTGGACCCTTGTCGTGGACCAAACTAAATTGGATTGGCTATTTCCATAAAATAGAGTTGTTTTTCGAAAACAGAAAGAAAGAATTTTTAAAACTAACCGCAACACCTGACCTTTCACACTTTCACTTTGTTCGATTATCATTCGACGCAAAAGGTATTCATCACTGGGTTTGATTTTGGGGAGACACAAATGGGTGTCTACAGCCCCGTTCACTTCACCTTATTTTTGCTGAACTGAAATTATTTTTGCTGAATTGAACTTAAATTATTTTTACTAAACTGAAATTAATTTTACTGAACTGAAATTATTTTCGCTGAATTGAAATTATTTTTACTAAATCACTATTATATTTCTTCTTTACATTTACTGAATTTTACTGAACTAAAATTATTTTTGCTGAATTGAACTTATTTTTACTGAGCTGAAATAATTTTTACTGAACTGATATTAATTTTACTGAATATTATTATTTTTAGGTAAAGTGAACAGGGCCTAAATGGTGTAGCATTATAGTAGCATTAAGCTGTAATAATTAAATAGAATTTGATGCTTAGGGGTCTTAATTTAACAAAATTAACATTTTGGGTAATTGGTGCAAGTTTTTACACACCTCAATGGTACATGGTGCATTTAAAAGTTTTCAGAGGTACACTGTGCATTTTTTAAAACCTCAGGGGTATACGGAACAATTTCCCTAGAATTTAAGCAAATGTATTTTGACCCCACTTGATTATATGTCTAGATTCGCCACTATGACCACAACCATACCATTGGTGGGATCTAGGAGTACAACAACATGACTTAGGGTGTGTTCTATTCACCTGAATTTTACTTATCTGAATTAATCTGAACTTATCTGATCTTATCTGAACTTATTAGCCCTTATTAGAACTTATTTTAGTTATAAATCGAACTTGGGTAGTCCTGATTAACCCTTATCACAACTTATCTGAACTTAATTTTCCCAGAAGTTATCTAATCTAAACTTATTAACTCTTATCTAAACAGACCAGGGCCTTATAGAGTCGTTATTATGTTTCTAAGCTATCAGTTGAAGATTCATTAGGATACTCGATGATGAATACTCAATAGGGGCGAGAGGCCAAATCATGGTGGCCTCTTAGCCATGGGTGTATGATTGTCCGGGGGATATGGCATAAGGTAGACAATTAAGGCATGAATATCATGTTTAAGATGTGGAGAGGCATATAAATAGGTTTGAGAATCTAAGCACACATGTGTAGCTGTGTGGGTGCAATGTGTGCATCACTTATGGGTTGTGGTAACCATGAACACTACATTAATGCATGAGAGGTAATTACTTTGATTGGTGGCTACCTAGCAACTACCTTGGATGGTTCTTGGAGATATTGGGTGGAAAATACTCGATGTATGGTGGAGGAACAATTAGTGTGGCAGTGGACGATCACAATAACCACTCACCCCATTCCCTACTCCTCTAGTGGACAATTACGCCAAGGTGCTACTGATAACCTCATGGACGCTAGTAGGTAAGTAGGGGCGTTAATTCGGATGATCGGATCGGGTCTGATATGGTCGGGTCGGGTCGGGTAAATTTTTAAAGTTAAGCCATACTAAATTGTTATGTCCACGCAAGTCCAAATTTGAATCGGATATTTTTCGGATCGATTTCAGATCGGGTGTGCTTTTGACACCTCTATGGGTAAGAACTAACCTACTTTGGTAGTGGGCGGTTATTACGATACTAAGAAGTTACTAGTATAATGGGAAGTTATGCCTATGTGACTAGTTTGCTTGGGGCCTAGCATTAGTTAGAACAATTCCATTAATTGACTAATTCATCTCAAAACTTTTTATGCCAAATTGGAGAAACCATTATCTAGCTACCAAAAATTGATAGTTTTATACCCTCATAAACAAACAAAAAACCTATGAAATGATATAGAGTTTTTCTTATGTTTAACTAAATAAGTAATCCCTACAATTAAATAACGACGTCATAACTCAACGCGAGGGCAACAAGACACTTCCTATTCTAGGCCCGAGTAACCAAATGCATTTCAGCTCACATACTAGACCCATTGGAGACTAGATTAAACAAACCTTTTCCTTAAACCCCAAAGTCCCAAATTCGACATAGTAATTATAATCATAATAATCATACAAAAGAGGGATTCAAAAACCCTAACCCCCTCTCAAATAAATACTCTTCTTCATTTCCCCAATTGAAAGCTCTCAACTTCCGTCAACAATGGCGGAACCACCTCAATCAACAATGGCGGAACCGGAACCTCCATCATCAACAACACTGGAAAATCCAAATGATTTACTTACAGAACAGCAAACCCTAGGAAAGCGAAAACATTCCGAATCCGAAGAACCATTACCTCAACAAAACTCACCAGAAAAACAACAACAACAAGAAGAACAAAATCAGCAACAATCTCAGGAAAACTCAGAATTACCAAGCTCAAAGCGACGAAATTCGACTCGAACTTGCGTACACGAAGTAGCAGTACCAAAAGATTTCACCTCAGACAAAGATTCAACCATTTATGGAACTCTTGCAAACCCTAGCTTCGACGGTCCAATGGCGAAAACGTATGCTTTTACTCTCGACCCATTTCAGCAAGTTTCAATTGCTTGTTTAGAGCGTAAAGAATCGGTCCTCGTGTCCGCCCACACTTCCGCCGGAAAAACCGCCGTTGCTGAGTATGCGATTGCCATGGCATTTCGCGATAAGCAGCGAGTAATCTACACTTCGCCTCTTAAAGCACTGAGCAATCAGAAGTACAGGGAATTGAGCCAGGAGTTCACTGATGTTGGTCTTATGACTGGTGATGTTACTATCTCTCCTAATGCTAGTTGTTTAGTGATGACAACGGAGATTCTTCGCGGTATGTTGTACCGGGGTTCCGAGGTGTTGAAGGAGGTTGCCTGGGTTATATTTGATGAGATTCATTATATGAAGGATAGAGAAAGAGGGGTTGTTTGGGAGGAGAGTATTGTGTTCTTGCCCACTGAGATTAAGATGGTGTTTTTATCGGCCACTATGTCGAATGCAACCGAGTTTGCTGAGTGGATTTGTAACATTCATAAGCAGCCTTGTCATGTTGTATATACCGATTTCCGGCCTACACCGTTGCAGCATTATGTGTTTCCGGTTGGAGGGTCGGGTTTGTACTTGGTGGTGGATGAGAATGAGCAGTTTAGAGAGGATAACTTTTTGAAGCTTCAGGATACATTTGTGAAGCCTGGTAATGGGATGAAGAATGCTGCTGCCAAGGCTAGTGGGAGGATTGCGAAAGCTGGATCGGGAGCTAAAGGGGGTTCGGATATATACAAGATTGTCAAGGTATATTTTGTTGTATTTCTGACTAATTTATTGCAATTCAAGTAATTATCATGTTGTACAGAGTAATCTTTTTGGATCATGATAGCTTCTCCATGAATTTTGAGGAAGTAAACTATGGTAACTTTCAGCTAGAAAGTTGTTAATTACTTACATTTTTAGTTATATTGTATTAGGCATTATATTGTTGAAGTATTGAGAGACTGATAGTTTTTGCTTACCGAAAAGAGTTTTGGGCAATTGTTGCTCGTCAATTATCATTAGAGAAAAGGGTTTTGGACTTTGAGCTCCTATGGGAGGCTCTTGAATCTGATAAATGATATGCTGTTAATAGCCAATCAATTCAAAGTATTCTTTGATTAAATGTGAGCTTAAGTATATACATGTCACCTGAACTTCCTCTTCCTTGAGCCTTGGTTAATGAAGTATGACACCAGCTCACTTTTCATCTTGGGCAATTGCCTTTTTCTTTTTTCTTTCTTTTTTTTTTTTTTTTTTCTTTTTCTCTAACACCAATAGGTGCATTTCCGTCCTTTAGAAATCACTACAAGAAGTGAATGGGAGCAATGTTGCCAAGTGGCTAAACTTGAATTAGTTTAGTATCGAATAGAACATAAAACAATTGACTCTTCTGGATCATATTACATTGGATGGGGATGAGTTGAGGAGAGGGATAAACATGAGCCAATTATGGTGATAGTTGTCCAACAAGTGTTTTTGCATTCTTCTTTTCACGAGTATACACTATGTTGAATTTAAAGAGTGATAATATTTTGATTTCAGAGAATGTGGCTAGAATTTTAGTGAATTTGTACTTTGTGGATGGATTTCAATATATTTATTTTGTCACATTTGTTAGTGGGATTTTTATTCAAAATTTAATTATAGTTAGTATGTGTTGGTTTGTGAAAAGGGAAAGGGAAACATGAATGATGGAAAGCTAAACCTGTAAATTTACATAGTTCTTTGTTATAGAGATAAGAAAGGGAATCCTCCCTTCAACCATCATAACCTTTCCCTTTACCTTTCAATTAAATGATCATTAATTGTTGACTTTATAAATTGGCTGTAAGCCTGTAAACCACTTTATCTAAGGCACTGAATACCTGAGTGGTAAACCAACCTTTATGCTACACTGGCATTCTTTGCCATTCTGAACAGCAATGTCACTTGTTATCCTGATTCATCCAGATCATAATCAATTGTTTACACTTTCCGTTTGTTCTTTCTGGTTCATACTGACTAGGGGTAGGGGTGTGTTATGGTGGGATACATACACTCTGTTCATGTTGTTGTTTCTGTTTGTTTTCTCCGAGCCAAAATTTTGACTTTATATCAACAATTTGTCAATTATTTGTGTTGCAGATGATAATGGAGCGCAAATTTCAGCCTGTCATTGTATTTAGTTTCAGTAGAAGGGAGTGTGAACAACATGCAATGTCCATGTCAAAGCTAGACTTTAATACGGAAGAAGAGAAAGATATTGTGGAGCAGGTTTTTAAAAATGCAATTCTCTGCTTGAATGAGGAGGACAGGAGCCTTCCTGCTATTGAGTTGATGTTGCCACTTCTTCAACGAGGCATTGCCGTGCATCATTCTGGGCTTCTTCCAATTATTAAGGAATTGGTGGAGCTCCTTTTCCAAGAAGGGCTTGTGAAGGCGCTATTTGCCACTGAGACAGTAAGTTTTTTTGGCATATACCAGCCATCACTTTGATTAGGATTATGTCTTCCATTTATTACATTATTACTAGATGCTTCATTCCATATTTTGTATCTTTTCAAGATACTCAGTGATAGAAATTTTCTAACTTTGATGTAAAGTATGACACTGTTTGGCATGAGGAAAAAAAAAAAGCATGTCATGTCCTCTGTCCTTAACTTTTTATTTTGTCTTCTATTCCGAAACATCTTCGATGATTGTATGTAACTAATGATAATCTTTAACACATTGGGCTTAATTTTTGTAGTTTGCAATGGGCTTAAATATGCCTGCAAAAACAGTTGTTTTTACAGCAGTGAAAAAATTTGACGGTGATAACCATCGTTATATTGGATCTGGTGAGTATATTCAGGTGAGTGAAGTCTATCTGCACTGTGCTGTGATCTTCTGAAGTGCGGTTTTGTTTTTGTACTTATCAATGTCTCTTTGGCTTTTCTTCAAAGATGAGTGGAAGAGCTGGTCGCCGTGGCAAGGATGATCGAGGCATTTGCATTATAATGATTGATGAGCAGGTAAATCCTGTGGTCTAAAAAGTTATCAGCGATCTGCTATACCACTGTTATTTATGTAATGTGTTGATGATCATATTTTCTATGAGAGGCTTTTTATATGTCTTGTTTAGAGTTATGTATGTATTGGATTTATCTGTAGAGCAGATGAAAAAGAAAACTCTATCCCAATATTTTTCCCACTCGGGGCAATCTTTTCTCTCAAAACCTTTTGTTAACAAATTCATGGTGTTAAATTCTTTCCACGCATATTCTTCTATCTTCCATTTTTGTAATAATTATTTTTCTTTACTTTGTCTCCTTACACCTACTTTTGGATCATGCTAAACATACTCTTCAGACCTTTTATACGGCATTTAATGATCATTGTCTTTCTTTACTTATTTTAGATGGAAATGAATTCTTTAAGAGATATGGTGTTGGGTAAGCCAGCTCCTCTTGTCAGCACTTTTAGATTGAGTTACTACTCAATCTTGAATCTAATGTGCCGAGCTGAAGGCCAGTTCACTGCTGAACATGTCATTAGAAATTCATTTCACCAATTCCAGCATGAGAAGGTTATCCCTTGTACCTTTTATTTATTAGATCTTCTTGTAGACGAGGCATGCATAACCAATTATTGTTTCTTATACAGACTTTGCCTGAAATTGAAAAAAAGATAGAGAAACTTGAGCAGGAAGCTGCCATGCTTGATGCTTCTGGAGAGGTACTGTTTCTTTCGGTCAGAGAATTTTCTTTACAATATAATTGATTTTTCTCTTCGAAGAAAAATTCACTCAAGACAGTTTTTTATGTAGTCTGAAGTTGCTGAATACCATAAGCTAAGGCTTAATTTAGCTCAACTTGAGACGAAGATGATATCAGAGATTACAAGGCCTGAGAGAATTCTTTACTATCTTGTTCCTGGAAGACTGGTAATCATCTGTAATCTAATGCTCATGTCATTATCATTCATCATCCACTTAATGGTGTTTCCTTAGCTATGATATTACCCTTTGATTTTATACAGCTCAATTGCCCAAATTTATATATTAATAAATTGGCTTCATTATTTTGTCTGAAAATTTTTAGGTTAGGATACGTGAAGGAGTAACTGACTGGGGTTGGGGTGTTGTGGTCAATGTGGTGAAAAAGCCTCCTGCTGCTGTGGGAACTGTTCCACGTGGTGGGGGCTATATAGTTGATACACTGCTTCATTGCTCCCCTGGTTCAAGTGAGAATGGTTCAAGGCCTAAACCATGCCCTCCTCGTCCTGGGCAGAAGGGTGAAATGCATGTGGTGAGTTAACTTGTATGCTAGCAGCCACGCAGTTCACTAGTATGAACTGTCTAGATTCACTTTTATTTTTCTGGAAGGGTCGAGCAATTTACTAATTTGGCTGTTAAATGATTTTATATATGCTGTAGGTTCCAGTGCAGTTGTCCTTTATAGCTGCCCTCAGTAAGCTCCGGATTTCTGTTCCTCCTGACCTTCGGCCTGTTGATGCCAGACAAAGCTTACTTCTTGGTGTACAGGAGCTGGAAAAACGTTTTTCTCAAGGTCTCCCAAAGCTTAATCCCGTGAAGGTCTGTCTACCTACTCAGTATTTCTTCCTTTTGGTGGTTCATTGCTTTGGCTGTTAGAGGTTGAAACAATGGGTTATCATTTAGCTAACTCCAATTTATTAGATAAGTTCCTTGTGCTGTCCCTTTTTCATTTTGAACTTTTACAATATTGCTTCATTAATTTTAATTCCTGATTCGGGAACTACTTTTTAATCATGTATGATGCAAAAGGTTTTTCTACTATGACTTGAGACTTTTAAATTTTCGGATAAGGTGCCATAGGTAGTAGAGGTAAACATTAAGGCTAGGACTAGTCGGCAGCTTGTTGGACATGCAATTGTTGGAAACTGAGCTTAGATAGCATTGTATTTATGGTGGTGGTTATGGGAAAAATTTGTGGTGATTATTTCTTTTAACCTCATAACTACATTGCACTAACTGGAGATTTTTTTTATCACAAAACTATCTCTGGTACATGCCTTGATGGATGCGTTGCATATGAAACTATATGTACTGGGTTGATGCTATTGAACTCTCTAGTCTCTATCATTCATTATATTGGAAAGGCATAATTTTTAAATTAAATATGTCAATTTGTCAAATCACGCTCATACGACATGATGCCATTTCATTTATACTACACCATTTCCGTACTGTCTCAACTAATTCCTTGACTCAATGCTTGTCTTTGAGACCATTATTTAGTATTTTTCTCATGGCAATAGGAGCACTAATATTTATATGATACTCATTATTGTATTATATTACCATAAACCTTGTAAATCTTCTTTGATTTCCGCTATCAAATGCAGTTGAATAACTTAAATCTTCCCTGCAATATTTTTGGGTACTCTACGGAATGGAGGCCTGGAGGGATTGTCTGTCTGATTTCTAGTGTTTATTATATCATTTTAGTTTTGGATTTGGTAATATTTTAATGTCATTGTTTGTTCTTGGGAATGGTAGGCCTTCATTGCTGTTTTTGGTAATTAGATGGGATGGCATTTCAGCATCAATATCAAAAAAGTTTCACCACTCACAGTTATATTCTTACTGCAGGATATGGGTATTGATGATAAGGAAATCGTCGAGTTGGTCAGTCAAATTGAGGAACTTGAGCAGAAGTTGTTTTCGCATCCGATGCACAAGGTTTGCCCCATATTCTAAATTTTCAGCTCATGGTTTCTTGATGCAACACTTTGCAATATTTCTTGCTAATCTCATTCTCTTCCTTGATCAATCTTCTTAATGCTTCACAGTCTCAAGATGATCATCAGGTCAAATGTTTCCAAAGAAAAGCTGAGGTGAATTATGAAATTCAACTATTGAAGTCGAAGATGCGTGAGTCTCAGGTACCATTTCGTGGTTCTGCTAGTATTTCTCAGTAGATCATCACTTGATTGTTGAACCTTTAACTAAATAATGGAGAATTATTCTAGAGTCCCCCATTATTCTAGATGTATTTTTGTTTTCTTTTTCTGTTCCAGATAATTTCTATTTATTCATTTTTTATAATTGTATTATTATAGTTTTTACTGCTCCCTCTGTCCACAATTCAATGTCCCATTTTACACGTGCACACTTCGTTAGGAAAAAAATTGGGGTTTAGTTGATTAAAGGTATTTAAAAAAAAAGTAATGGATTTTCTTAATCTATTTTTGAGTTAGATGGGAGAAGTATCTCATGGGAGAGAATGGAAGAATGAAAAAATGAAACCAAATTAGTTGATAACAATATTTATTAAAATGAGATTTTTATTTGGGGACAGAGGGATTATTTTTAAAATTATGTACTTGTATATTATTATTACTCCATTAGTCTCTTTTGACTTGCTCCATGAGACTTTGCAAAGATTTTAGTATAGTCAAAAAGTAGAGAGAAAAAATACTCGAGGAAAAAAAAATAAAGAAAGTAATTACCAAGTAGGAAACGGACTCATTAGGGAATTTTCATGAGATTGAGCGCTAAGGAAATATTGTGGCACACGCCCCACAAATGACCAAATGAGTGCAGACAATGAAAAACTCATCATCCCTCCTCCCCAACAAAAGCACCGATAAGAAGGCAAAAATAAAAAGAAGAGCAACTTGCCATGTAATGGGACTAATGGCCAAAAAAAAAAAGCTCCCCGCCACAACCTCTACCCCATACGCTTTTACAGCTTCATGTACTAAATGGGTTAATAATTAATGTTTGGTTGCATTGGCTTATGCATAGTGACAAACTTTTAAGGGAATATGAGTGACAAACTTGAGCTGAGTGTATTTATTTCCTTCAAATTTTTGCAGCTTCAAAAGTTTCGAGATGAGCTGAAAAATAGGTCACGTGTCTTAAAGAAGCTGGGTCATATTGATGCTGATGGTGTTGTCCAGTTAAAGGGACGGGCTGCCGCATTGATAGACACTGGAGACGAACTTCTTGTTACTGAGCTGATGTTTAATGGTATGAGGCTAAGTTCTGTACATCTTCTTAGGTTGTAGTTGTGGTCAAATACTTCAGCTATGACTAATTGATTTTAAATTCTGCCCTGCATCATGCAGTTCTTGTGGACTATGTATGTGATGTTTTGGCCAGTGTCTCTTCATATATACGGATTATATTACTGCTTTTTTGAACTCTCACTACCTTCATAATATCATGCACAGCTTTATATTCAGTGAGAAAACTTTTAGTGGCTGTTCTCTACAGCTATATTATGTAGGCATTTTCCTCGTAATGAAATTATTAATGATGAGCTTAGATTTGCTTTCATTTCAATTTTGTTTTTGTGGGATGTGTCAGTTGGGAGTCTCCTGCTTTGTGGTTACCTATCTGGAAGTTCGTTTAGACGTACCTCTGGAGTAGTTCTTTTTACTGTTTAGGATCTGGTGTGAGAAAATCAATGAAAATTATTTTAAAAAGGTCAAATATTTCCTTGCTAGTTTGTATTACCCTTTTTTAGTTTTGCTTGTCTAGTATCCCTTGAATTTAGCTTCCTTTTCAAGATTCACAAGGCTGTTGCTTGTAATGAGAAATTACTTCGTATGGTCTAACTTGGATAAAGAGTTGAGGGACCCATAGCCCTGTCCAAATTTAGGATTGTTTCAGGACTTTCTGTATACTAAATTTTCAAAATATTTGTATCGGACACATGGATCCATACTCAATACCCATACCTGAGTCCTGGCAACATAGATTTAGAACCCTCGGTCTCTGTCCCATGATGGTTTCTGTACACTGTACCCGGCCAACCCTGACCTGATCACCTGAATTGACAGCTCTTTCTGAACTTGATTTGTCTATGCACAGGATCTTGTTCTGATGATCCTGGTGCCTGTATCTATACTTTAAATTTAAAAAATGTTCTTAAATATGTTTATGTGCCACACATTCCTATTTGCACAAGATTTTGAACCCTGAACTTCCAAGTTTAAGTACTAAAATGTTAATTGCTATGCAATTGCCATATCATATGTGATAATTCTTTCAAACTTAATTATAAATAACGATTTAAATCGTGACATTAATGCAATGAGTCAGGGCACCTCGTGTCCAAACTCTAGTTAGTAGTTTAATACATAGATGTGGTTCATTGCTGTATTCACACCTGCATGCACACATTGTGTGTCCAATATATGGCCTTTGTAATGCATATAGCGTGTCTTGCTGTATCCAGAATATGGCGCATCCTATATCAAGCTTAACTCATTGTCAGGGGCCGGAATACTATTCTAATATCATTACCCTTGATTGAGTCATTTACTTGCTTTATCATTGATATGGATTACTTCTTTTTTTTTTTTTTTTTCTTATTTCCTTCTATTATGCTTTTGTGGCCCTTCATACAATGCTACCTAACAACCCAGTTGATCTCAGTCTAACTGGCTTCTGGGATGTCTATTTGTCACTGCAGTTTTACCTTACGAATCATGTGTAGTTAGGGTTACACACTATCTAACTTTGTTTGCTAACATTAATCAGGTACGTTTAATGATCTGGATCATCATCAAGTTGCTGCTCTGGCAAGTTGCTTTGTCCCGTGTGATAAATCAAACGAACAGATTCATTTGCGAGCAGAACTTGCAAAACCCTTACAGCAACTCCAAGACAGTGCCAGAAGAATAGCAGAGGTCACTCCCCCCCCCCCCCCTCTCCCCTTTTCTTAAAGTTTAGACCTTTTTTTTTAATCCTTAATTCCTCCTGTTTGATTCGACAATCTGTTTATGTTTCAGATACAACATGAATGCAGCCTGGATGTAAATGTGGAAGAATATGTTGAGTCAACTTGCAGACCCTACTTGATGGATGTGATATACTGTTGGTCAAAGGTTAGGTCTATTTTGTGCTGAATAACCTTTCACGATATTATACAATTCCTTTAATTTTGATATAATCACCTGTTTGATCATTGTTAACCTATTTTGGAGTTAATGCTCTTATTTTCCTTGCCCCCAAAGTAAGGTGAATGCCTACTGCAGCTTCCAAAGGATATTCTTCAATATTCTTTGATCTCTTTGTCATGTCGATCTGAATGTTGATATCTGATTTCCTTTTTCTGGTTTTTGATATTGCATTTGATCAGGGATCCAATTTTTTTGAGGTTATACAAATGACTGATATATTTGAGGGAAGTATCATAAGACTGGCGAGAAGACTGGATGAGTTCTTAAATCAGGTGAGTGAAAAATTTGAGAGTTCTCTCTTTTTACTCCCATCCCTCCTTGTATGTGTGTGTGTGTGTGTGTGTTTGTGATCTTTGTTGAACTTCCGTAAACTTGCATGCTCCATCATCCTTCCTGGTTGATGTAGTTTCATATCTGCTTGTATGCTTCTTAGTTTATACTGGAAAATGCTTGCTTTTAATAAAGATAAATTTATTTTTTCAAGACTGTTTTACTCATAAATTTTTAGCCATAAATTGAGCAAAATTTATCCAATAGTTGATATCATGTAGGATATGAATTTTGAAATAAATCTTGTAAAAGGGTTTACTTTGTAGGCGTGCTTCGTATAATGTAAAATCTGAAGCTCATTTGTGGGTTAGCACAATTCCTGAGCAGCCATTAAGAGGATTCATTAAAAGAGCTTGAGGAATAGCCCAAATTCCAAATTAAGAGACTAACTGAGTGAAGTTTAGACCTCAATTTGATAATGAGGCTGTAGGTTAATTGGCGTTGTGGAGATTAGTAAGAGAGACTAAGGCCGTCTTTAAGAGTCTTTACTTAGCAGCAAATTCCTTGTTTCATTGTAGATGGTATATTATTGATTCTTTTTGTGTAATTCCAAGTAACTGAATACCCAATAGAGCTGAAACGTTACATGCCTTTTTGGGTCAAGCTGGTAACAGCTTCTAATTCATGTACTGTGGTACTATAAAAGTAACCATGTTCTTCTTTCTTACCTTTTCTAGTTGAAAGCTGCTGCTACTGCAGTGGGAGAGACTGACCTGGAAAACAAGTTTGGAGACGCTAGTACCAGCCTCCGTCGAGGTATTATGTTTGCTAACTCTCTATACTTGTAGTTGCTATGTTTAAGTCATCTTACATTTTTTTCCCAATCTTCAAACTGTAGTCAGTTGTATAAATGTAAGGTTATTTCTTTTGTTTTGTTTTATATAATTTTAAATTCGGAACTAGTTAGGAGCTCGTCAATGAGAAGATAGGTGTATACTGTATACTCCATATTTATCAATTGATATCCCTCAGTTCATCAGTTTTGGGCTTTTGGCCATGAGCTTTTTGATATTCTTAATTGGTCGGTGGAAACTAGATTGTGATACTCTACTGTGACCGTCTTTTTACACAAGGAAGATTTTTTTTTTTTTTAATTTTTTTTTATTATTATTTTTTTTTTTCATGTTGTTTTGTTAGATTTGTCTCAATAACTTTCAGATCATCGACTACAAGTATAATTTTAACAAAATATAATTGTAGATAAGATTTATAACTTGTACATAGGCAAGCTACGTCATTCACATACACCAATGATCTATTTTTTTCAAAATCAATAGGAGTTTGGCACACAAGTAGGACGCATGGGATTTTAATGGCACGGTGCCCATGCGTCTGTGTACTTATATTTTTTGGGAGAGCAATGTTTAAAAGGCTTTTGCTGCCCAAGAGATGTTGTGCATTTTGTTCAAAGAACTCTCTCTTTCACTTGTGTTTGACCCCTTTAGGGTGAGCTTTCTAGTGAGTGGCTTCACATTCTTTCAGCCGTGGTCGCCAAATCCGTCAAGTACCTCCGTAATTTCTCTAATCCATTTCAAGGGTCAATGTATCCTTTACTCGATGCCTCTGAAGAGGGGGGTGTCTTAAAGAAATAAAATTAGATAACCATTATTTCCATTTTGATATAAAAAAGACATCCACAGTAAAATACAGTATATGAGTATATTGTTGTCTGAATGTCCAATGTTTGCAATTTACCAAGTATAGATCAGGGCATGGTCTGGGTTGTGCAACCCCGCGGTTGTGTCAATAGTTCTCGTGCGCAAGCAGGTTATGACTAAAATGGGTCTAAAAAATTGTGATATGTCGGGCTCATAACTCATAAACCGATATGTAATGCACTAGGGTTATGCATTGAGCCATTGCCACATCTCACACATATGAGCCGTGGCAAGGCCAAAATTTGGTGAATAATTTCATGACATTGGCCCATTTAATGTTAAAGATGATAACATTTTCCCTTATTATGTGGAACTCTTACGGAAAAAACTAGAAATTTACAAGTTGTCTTGAGAACAAATTACAAACGAACTCTAAATTACAATATAAGATCTCAAAATAAACCTAGGTCTTATAGCTGCGCAATATTGGCGCATAAATCATAACCATTATATGGGAGAGAAGAGGACAGTTGAATGCTTGGCAATATGCAAACTAAACTGTCCTCCTTCCTCTCTCACATCAATCTTTTCTTCTCCTGGTGGAGGTTTCATCTCAAAATTAGTCACCAATTTCGAAATTATAAGCCCTAAAATTGGCATCGCCAATATAATTCCAGGGCAACTCCTTCTCCCTACACCAAATGGCAAGAACCTATAATCCACCTTCCCACCACCCACTGTTGCATCCGTTGATCCTTCTTCCTCAAGGAATCTCTCAGGCCGGAACTCTTCAGGGTTTTTCCACCATCCGGGATTGTTAGCCAACCACCACGCGTTTACCACCACCTTTGACTCTCTAGGTATAGTATACCCACCAAGCTTAGCTTCTTCAAGGTTCATATGGGGTACTAACAAAGGTATAGGGGTGTGTAACCTTAGGGTTTCCTTTACTGTTGCCTGTAAGTAGGGTAATTGTTCAAGGTTTGCTTCTGTTACTGGCTTTCCGTTGAGTACAGTGGCGATTTCTTGCCGGATTTTCTGTTGGATTTTTGGATGATTAACTAGCTCAGCTATTGCCCACTCCATGGACCATAAGGTCGTTTCAATGGCTGCTACATTAATGTTCTCAACGATGTAGAGAATATTATTCTTGCTTATTTCTCCTCTGTTTTCGGCATCAATAATGTAGTCAATGGCACAACTTATCTTGTGATTTTCTCCATTTGCAGCCATTATTTTTCTGTAATATATGATTGCATCAGTTGTCTCATATTGACTTTAAGAAGAAATTTATTCTTACTTTTCCAATATGTTTTTGTCAATAATACTATTTTTCATTCTAGCTCATTAAGCGAAAAATGCGAAATACTTGTTATTTTCTTTAAATATTATACGCTTTTACATACATAGCAATATAGCATGTCATGAATGATGACAAAATGAGCTTCTAGTGAGTTCTAGGTATAGATTATTTACTTATTAAAAACCGAATTCGCTTAAAATATTCTATTTTAGCTCAGTATTGATAAGCAGGAAATACGAGTAATTCCAAAAGCCATTAAAGAATTTTCAATGGATAAACACTAGTCAATAGACTCATTACTTTGTCCGGATTTTATAGTTAGGTTGAACTAGTTATGTAACAAGTAAATTCATATTGATTTTCATTTACATTATATAGTTATTAGGTGATGGTATAAGCTATTGTATAGTATTTATAGCAAAAGTTTGTCATTTTTTTCTTTCAATTTGGAAATTCTAAAGTTTATCTCATTGATAAGTTATTGGAAATTGGTAATTTACTTTTAAGTGAAGAAAAAGGTGGCATGTAATATCATACCTTCGTTTCTCAACGTAGTAGTTGTTGAAGAAAGCCAGCCTTCTCTGCTGCAAGTCTTTGCACTTGCTCAAATACCTCCTCAAAAATGGTCTAAGCAAAGGTATAAAATCACCATAATTATACTTGAAACTCTGAGCTAATCTACTCCTTTCGGAGTTAAACTTGGTTGCCTCCATAAACTTGGGATCTTCCATAGACTCAAAACCTTCATCAAACATCATCCTATACATTATGTTATACAACATAAGTTGCAGCCTCTTCCTTATCACAAACCCTTTGCTTTTCGCTTTGATGCCTATTATGTTATCATTTCGCTTCAAATCTCTAACAACCTTGTCCATTTCCTCCTCCCACATGTGGCTATAAGTATTCACCACCTTGTTGGTGAAGAATGGCAACGTCATTATACGGCGCATCTTCCTCCAATGATCGCCATAGACTGTAAAAACCATGTCTTGACCGCCTCCAGTGAAGATATCAAAGACAACATTCCTAGGTCGGGACCCAAACTCCACCCCTTGTGCATGGAGGACCTCACATGCTAGCTGAGGGTTTGAGACCACGACTAGGTTTCGAACACCGAGCTTAAGGAGGAAGATGGGGCCATAGGTTTTAGAGAGGTTTGCCAATCGGCGGTGGTTGAGGTCATTTCCTACTTGGAGCCAATTGCCAAAGATGGGGAGGGCAAACGGACCGGGAGGGGTATTTTCGTAATTTTGTGCATGGGAAGAGAATAGGGAATGGACCAAGTACAATATGATGGGTAAACATATTGCAAGGTATAGGGAAAATTTTGGGTTAGTTGATGAATATGTTAGTACAGTGATGAAAATGGAAAGAAGGATTAGTTTGCTAAGAAAATTAGATTTGGACATATTTTTTGAGTGTGTTCCCATATTTGCCCTCTTATGGAGGTATCTATGATTATATATTACTTAGAATGTTTGATATAATTGCAATTATGAGTTTTGTGTGTATATATATGTATAGTTTTGTGGGGTTGGTAAGAAGATGTAGAAAATTCTTGAAGCAGTGGTTTTTAGGGTGAATCCAAGGGGCTGTTTATTGATGGTTTTATAAAATAAATCTAGGTAGGAAAAAAAAGAGAGTGAGGATAGATTTGCCTTTGTGATAAAATATTATTGGTAAGTCACCAAGTTAGTAGGTAAGTACATGTCCAAAAAACATAAATAAATAAAAAATTAATTTTTTTTTTTTTTTCAAAGAATTGGTAGGTGAGTGGGATGGCGTGGTTGCTCTCAAATGTCAAAAATAGTCATCATTGTTCGCGAAGTCAAAATTTTGTTCTTGGTAGCTGAATGTCAAAAAAAAAGTGAATAACGATGTCCAATGTCAAGTTATTTGGCGCAAATTCGCTATAGCAGGGTATTTGTCATTTCGCATGAGAAAATGGTCAGACATAATTTAGAATGATAATGGTATATTCAACTATATATTGTCTTGTTAATACTACTGTATTAGATTTCATAATGTTAAGACCTTATTTAAGTGGTAACTGATTGATATAATCAATTGTATTAACTAATTTGACTAAGCTAGTTATATATATATATATATATATATATATATATATATATATATATATATATATATATATATATATATATATATATATATATATATATATATATATATATTTATTTATTCTCGTGAGGCAAAGCCAAGGAAAGAAGAACAAGCAAACAAGCAAAATAAAGAAAAAACACAAAGACAAAAACAATCAACTAAGAAGGAATTAGGCGAGGGAAAGCCACCCCCCTAGTGTCTTCTTCTAAAATACTACTAAGGCCTAAAGGAATACAACTAAGAAAATCAAAATTCGTGTCTTGAGAGACTCCGCAGTTGGCCAACTAATCCGCCACGCGATTTCCTTCACGATACACATGAGTTATCTTTACCTCCTAGCTGTCTTGGTTAAGCATATTGATACACTTTTTTAATTCATGCACATTCTCACCTCCAATAGTTGTCCCTTGCTTCAGAATTTGCACACATGCGAGGTTGTCTAATTGGATTTCCAGCTTTTCAATCTGTAAATTCTTGCTAATTCAAGGCCTTGGGTTAGAGCTAAACCTCAGCTCTAAAGGTTGTGCAATGACCGAAATTAGTAGCAAAACCTGAGATGAACTTGCCTTCTTGATCACGAATTAAAGCACCACCCCCTGCTGGCCCAGGACATCCCTTAGCTGCACCATCGCTATTAAGCACATACCAAACGAAATCAGGAGGTTGCCACTTCACATACTTTTGCTGCCTAATAGGCCTCGAGGAAGTATTAGCATTCGGCTCATTTAAACTCCTAAAGGCTTCGTCTACCCGAATTCTAATGAAAGCTCCCATGTCTACGAGGATCTGATCACGTCGATTAAAAACATAACAATTTCGCCAACGCCAAATCCACCACACAATGATGCCGAAGAGAATCGGCCAACCTTGATCATCATCATGACTAGAATCTTTAAGGTTAAGGGTAAGCCAGTCCTTTAGTGAACCTTGAAAGAAGCCCTGAAATAAACTAGGAGTAAGAACAATTCTCCAGGGCAGTCCCGCAACAAGTGGATGGTGCTTTTTTCCCTGTGCCCGCAAATAAAGCAACTAGGATCTTCAGTAAGCTGCCTCTTATAACAGTTTTGATTCCCAAGAATTCGATCATGGCAAGCAAGCTACAAGAATGCACGAATTCGCTGTTGGACAGGTGCTGTCCAAATGAGATCCCAACACTCTTCATTAAGCACATTGGTTTCATGACGCATGATGCTAAGGGCTAACTTAATGGTAAATCGTTCCTTAGAGTCTCCTTTCCAGTAGACCAAGTCACCAAAGTTCGGATCTTCTCGCACTTGATGGTTTTGAATTAGCTTCCAAGTATCAGAGTTTTAGAACGGTGCGAAAATATTCCACCTCCACCCTTGACCAATTTCCCACATTTCTGCGACAGTTGCTCCAGTTAATTCCATAGGATCAGGGTTGATTTAGCAAGGGTGATGCGTCCTGCCAACGATAAGTACTTGGACTTCCAACCACTGAGACGTCGATCAATTTTTTCGCACAAGTGACTATATATTTCTTTAGTGACCCTACAAGTGAGAGTAGGCATCCCTAAATACATACCCATATCATTCGTTGCTTCCATCCCCAAGGCTGAACAAATATCAGATTGAAGTGAGGCATCAACATTCTTGGAAATTTAAACTCGGGATTTTGGTAAACTCACTTTTAGACCGGAAGCTGTACAAAACCGAGTAAGACAGGTTTGAATCAAATCAGCCTGATCCAAGCTTGCCTCCGCAAATAACACAATTTCATCGGCGAAAAATAAATTTGATAAAATTGGCCCATCCCGATTTGCTCTTATGGGTTTCCAGAAATTATTAGCAATTGCTTCTTCAATGACTTGATAGAAGCGTTCCATGCACATAACAAATAAATAGGGGAAGAGTGGGTCGCCTTGTCGTATCCCCCTATTAGGAGTAAAACTTTGAGATGGTTCACCATTCCAAAGAACACGAAGAGAGGCAGTGGTGACACAATCCATGATGAGATCAATCATAGTGATAGGTAAGTGCATTTGAACAAGAGTATCACGAATAAAAGACCAACGAAGCCGATCATACGCCTTCTCGAAATCAATCTTAATCGTCATATACCCTTTAGCTCCTTGCTTCTTTCTCATAGTGTGCAAAACCTCTTGCATAATAACAATGTTGTCGGTGATTTGACGTCCCGGAACAAAGCTTGCTTGAGTGTTGGAAATTAAGAATGGGAGAATCGGTTTTAAGCGATTAATGATGATTTTGGTGACGATTTTACCAGCGACATTACATAGCCCAATTGGCTTAAACTGAGAGACCAATTCTGGCTGCTCAACTTTCGGCAGAAGTGCAATAAAGGTTTCATTGAAACCTGTAAGAATTCCCTTGCCTTCAAAAATAGGAATAAGTGTGTCACACACCGTTTTAGCTACCACATCCCAATTTTTCTGAAAGAAGAGCGCTTGAAACCCGTCAGGTCTGGGAGCTTTTAAAGACTCCATCTCTTTAATTACCAAATTGATCTCGAGCTTAGAATAAGGTCGAGTAAGTGAGTACTAATCTTGTGAGAGCAGCTCTCGAAAAATATCTCGGGGAACATCAAAGTAATGCGGCTCACCCTTCTCTGTGAATAATACAGTGAAATAATTCACAATATGATTCTGTATGAAATAATTCACAATATGATTATGTATATCACATTTATCATGCAACCACACCCCATTCGAGTCTTTAAATGCTAGAACCTTGTTCTTCCATCTTCTTACAATTGTGCTCGAGTGAAAGAAAGTGGTATTTCTGTCTCCAAAGCCACTCAATTCGAGATTTTTGATACCATAGAGTTTCCTCCTTATCAAGAATTTCATCAAGTTCTCTTCGAAGGCGTACTTCTAATTTTAACAGATCCCTGTCAATTTTCAAGGCTAGAGACTTTTGAATTCCTCCCAATCTCGCTATCAAGGTTCTTTTTTGCTTGAATATATTGCCAAACACGTCTCTCTTCCAAGCTTGCAAATCAGTGGATAGCTTGGAGAGGGCCGGCATGAGAGAATTCTTCGAGACATCCATGTTGCCTGAAATCGGAATGGACGATGAAGAGTTTGCAAGAGGGAAAAACCGTTCGGAGATATGAATAATGGGCAGTGATCCGAGTGGAAAGTAGTAAGATGTTTCAATAAAGCTCTTTTAAATCGCATAGCCTAATTTTCATTGCATACGCCCTGTCTAATCTCCCACTTTGTCTAGTCTCAGGGGTTAGGCCTCTTGCCCAAGTATGGGCTGCCGAGAGAACTCAACTTCGAGAAGGTCCATATCCTCCACCCAAGAATTAAAACGAGCAGACCTACGAGTAGTTTCTGAGCATGAACAACTTCTTTCAGATGAGAAACGGGTGTCGTTGAAATCACCAGCTATAATCCAAGGAATGTTATGAGTAGCCGCAAATTTTTAAAGCTCATCCCATAATTCTTTTCTTTGAGAAGGATCGGGGCTTGCATAAACGGCAGTGAAGTACCAAGGAATTGCTCCTGTTCTCGAAATAGTCATAGTAATATGGTGTTTGTGCTGAAGAGTCGGAGTTACAGTGACAATCTCAGGCTTCCAATAAACCCATATACCACCACTAAAGCCAATTGCATCTAATCGTGTGTGTCCAGTGTACCCTAACATCGAGGATATTTTTTAGCTTGCTCACCTCCCATATGGGTTTTAACAAGAGCTAGAACATCCGGTTAGTTTGTTCTCACTAAGTCTCGTAAAGAGGAAATACAATTCTTACTCCCTACACCTTGTACATTCCACACCATACATGTGATAGGTAAAGAATCCGGAGCTAAATTTGGTATGCTATCTTCCATAGAAACAGGTATGAAGGGTAACGATGATAGATAAGCTTGGCTAATGAATCTCAACAAACGTTGAAATTCAATGGGAATCTTTAATGTTGCCACCAATTCCGGGGAATCCGAGATTAGGGGTAGCATCGACTCTAGTTGCATCTCTAAAACATGAATAGGGGGTCATGCTCACCAGATAAATCTGGTCTAGAGGTTGACCCACGCATCCACGCATAAGGTATTCTCTGGGGGTATCTTTAGTCTGATCAAGGATTATATGAGTGTCGCTCAGGGAGGTCAGAGCTTGAGTTAATCTGCTTGTCAAAGTCTTGGATGTACAACGAAGTGTCCTGTGATATGGCTTCTTGGTTTGCTTGAAAGAAAAACGACTTATTCTCCTTTCCTTGTGTGGAATTAGGCTTGGTTAAGGCAACAATAGCTTGGGAATTGGCATCGATATCCTTGAGTGGGACGGATTTATTTTTCAGAGATTGAATTTCCTTTACTTGATAATTTTTGGACGGGATTTTTTTTTATTTTGGTTGACCTCGAGAAAAAGATATATTCTTTTCCTTATGATTAGGTAAAAGATTATCTTTTGGTAACAAATATTGTGAAAAATCACCCAAATTTGTTGTAGCAAAGCAACTTCCATCATTATGTTGGAAAATATTTGAATAGCCTTCTGTGTCCATATTTTGTTGCCTATTTTGTTCAGCCTCTTCTTCTTCTTAATTGGCAAGAATTGAAAATCTCGAACCAATTCCTTGATTTGTGCTAGAAATATTTCCCACATTATTATTTCCTTTTTCACCCTCTCCTCTTGAAGTTGCAGTAGGGACCTTGTTCGATATCGTAGCACCACCAGGATTGGACTTGGCCACCTCTTGAACCAGTTTCTCCACCCTCGGACGTTTTTTCCTACCATGCTTCTTCACAAGCATCCATGACCCAAAGTCTTCGACTTCCTCTGGCTTGGCACCCTGTTTATGAAGAGGGTTCTCATAAAATGTTATATGCCTATGATCAGCACTTGCCACATTTAAAACAAACCATTTTAATACCTTCATATTGAACCCTCCAAACACGACCTTTCAGCAAGAATTTGGCTAGCAAAGGTTTTGACAGATCAATTTCGACACTCAACCGTGTAAATTGACCACGTTTAGCTTGAGCCGTAGTTTTGTCTACACGTAGGACTTTTCCAATTTTCAAACCAATTTTATTTAAGACCTTAATCGGTGTCATCGATTAGCCAAGGTCCTTGAGTAAGCACATAATTATAATCCGCCTGATTAGTGTACCTCGCAATATAATAATTGCATCCAATGTCAGTGAGAGCTAATTCCCCTCTGATATTCCACTTCTTTTTTAGCCTGCGCATAAGTCCCATATAACCCATTTTTCCACTGAACATTTTAATGATCAGTGAAGACTTCCATGGTTTTCTCAATCTCATTTTCTCCTCCTTAGAGAGCTTAATGATTGGACATCGTTCATCATTGAGAATTTCCTCTGGAATCTCTTCATCATCATCAGAAGTAAGATTATCGTCCTCCTCATCCAGATCAACAATAGGTTGAAAACCAGCCCTGCTATTTTGTCCACCCGGTATCTTGTCTCTAAAAGAGGGCAATCCACCATTCATGGGTTACGATGGTGGAATAACCACATTAGACATATCTTTCCCTGGGTTATCGTCATTCACATCACCCATTTCTTCATCATCTCGATTATCATTAAAGATTGATTGAGTAATTTTACGTTTAGGTTTCTTGTTGGAGCAAATCAATTGATCCTTTTCCTCAGCGGAATAGGGTTTCTCAGTCGCAATTTTAGAGAGCATTTGTTTATTATTGTAAATATGTATAGCTTGCTATAAATAAGTGATTGGGTAAAAGTATTTGGTAAATAGTTGTTAATTAATTAATTGTTAGTTATTTAGTACTTCTTCCGTAATAGACAATTAAAGATATTAATGGTCAAATTTGCGTCTTGACAAATGTGTCAGTTAAACTGATGCATTTAAAAAAAAATGTGAATACTATTCAACTTAAACGTTTAATTTGACCCTCGTTAACATAGTTCAGGCCCAAATCTTCAATCCAATTCTCTTCACTACTTTTGTCTTTTTACAATTTTTTATTCTTCCACTTACCTCACTACCTCAATATTTTATTACTTTATCCAATTTCTCTTAAAATTCCATACATGGAGAAAATTGAGCAAGTATTTAAAAATAGAAGAAGTACTTATGTTCCTTTTTTAACGCACCATAAGGGTTGAGTACAAATTTTTTAGTACTAGTGGAAAAAGGATAAGAGAGAAAAGTAAAAATACAATATTGTCCTTGTAATGATAAGCCTAAACTAAAAAATCAAGTGTTAAAAGTAAGGTTATATTTATTGGTTTTTAATCTGTGAACGCAAATATTTTTTTTTTCCTAAAAGAGAAATGGTGCAATATTTGTGATATTTCCTTAAAAGACAAGAGGTGCAATATTTGTGATATTTTCTTAAAAGACAAGTGGTGCAATATTTAAATAATAAAAGAAGTATATTTTATAAAAAACTAGATTAAGTCCCGTGTCATGCACGGTAACTTTCATTGTTTATTATTAGTTTAATTATTGCATAGTATTAATTAAAATAATAATATTTTTGTTGAGTGTGTATAAATGAAATATAAATACCAAATAGTTAGGGAATATTATTGCATAGTATTAAATCTTCTCTATGAACCTTTGGCCAAATAAAAAAAATGGCAGGAAATTTTTAAAAAGAAGATTAAGAATCTTTAATTTCTATTATAATATATAAATTAAATATATATAATTTTATTATCTTAAATAAGTTGTCAATCAAAAAGATATAAAAAGAAAAATTAAGTGAGAATATATTTATTTCAAGAAAGTGGTTTTTGGAGGGAAAAAAAAAAAGACACCAGGAAGCGACATGTGTCATTCTCGGTATCTGTTTTAGTATTATGTTATTGATTTACGATAATTTATAATTCAATACGGAATAGTTTTTTTTTTACAATTTATTCTCTTATTATAAGTGTGATAAAAGTCTATATTTTTTAAAATTTTAATGTAAGTAAACATAATTTAGATTATACCCGACTACTCATATGATATACAATGAAATCTTTTAATAATAAAGTTGCTTAATTTTCTGTTTGTAGTTGCTAAATGTCTTATTAATATAATGATATTGAGAGGGAAATATAGTATTTTTGAAATTAATTTTGTTCTTAATATATAAGATTTGGAAGATATTACAGTAAATTAAATATTTCCTAAGATGACTAGGCAAAAGAAAATACTTCCTCTGTTTTTCTTTTATTGCACCATAAGGACTTTTACACTATTCACTTAATCTTTTTTGACCATCTTTTGTGATTTGTCTATTAGGAAAAACATAGTCATATGGGATCTAGTTAGATTCGTCTTGAAATCTACTTTTCAAAAATCAATTTTTTATAATTTTTACAAAAGTATAATTAAAGATATTAATAGCCAAAGTAATGCATTGGCAAGCGTGAAATCCCTTATGGTGAAATAAAAAAAACGGAGGAAGTATGAGAAACTTTTAGGTACGGCCCGTGCTAATTCTGGGGACGTTTCGGGTATGGTTCAGCACTTTTTAGACGTCTCCAAGAGCAAATTGAACTTTCTGACTTTCAAAGCCCAAGCCCAGGGGAGCTGATACACATAGACTTAGTCTATGTGTATCCCCACATAAACACCCAATAGATAGAAGACACCTCATCATTTTATTTATAATGAATGGGAGAGAGTTGAGCGGGAAAGCTAAGCAGGAGAAAACTACGTAATTCACGCCTAAGAAGAGAAGAGCGGTAAAAAACTTAATGTTGAATTTGATGAAAAGATTATGGCGCCATATTCATGAAAAATATTACATCGTCATGAGCAAGCTATTTTGTGTAATTTTGGCAACCATTTGTATGATAAAGGCAATGGAAGTTCAAGATGTTCCAATGATTAAAGCTAGAGATATTAAGTTAGATGGTTAATCTTCTTGTTCGTAGCGTATTTTGGGTATCATTGAAAGTAATGTTGTAAAAAACAAGTGAACAGGTTGAATTCCTATAATTGAACGGAAATGACTTATTGAATTTGATCTATTTGATGAACTAGGTTTTTACAATGAATTGCTCCGCGTATATATAATTGATCTTAAGTATTACAGGTCGAAGAAGATACTGTTTTCAGTTTTGTAATGAATTTGTAATTGTTGTTACATTAATGGATTTGATATATGTTGCTGCATCTGTGTGGGGAGATAAGGGTATATAGTTTGTTGATTATCAATGGCGGCTTGTAACTAGATTAAAAGATTAATAATGTATGATTTAGCTTATTAGTGTATTTAGAAATTATATTTAAGTTATTTTAGTGAGGCGTGAATTTTTTTTAGTATCAATTTCATTATAGTGGTAAAATATGTATAATTTGTAAAACTGAAAGTTTTTTTATATGTTGTGTTAAAGTGGGCAGGGTTGTAAGAAGCATGAATTATCGAGGTATCTGATAGTTTTTTATATATTGTGTTAAAGTTGTTGTGTTGTAATTTAATGGAAAACATGGAGGGAGATTTAGAAATGAACATTGATCTTAATGAAGTTTTTGAAAAGGAAGATCCTCGAATAGCAAACGACCCGAAATGTCCTTCATCTCGAATAACCAAATCTAGCTAAGATCACCTAAACTTGATATAACCCAACCTAACTTAATACTCGACATTCAATTAGTGCGCTACAATACTCGGTTGTACCATAACTTTCCTTAATTTAAATGGTTGTACAATTGATTTTATTGTCAATCAGTTCTGATGGAGTTTGATACAATTGATGAACTAAGTTTTACAATGAATTGTAATTGATTACTTAAGATTTGATGGTGATTATTGTAAAGTGATTAAATGCACCGAGTTGAAGATAATAAGGAGTAATATATAGGGTGTCGATTTATAATAATGATTAGTTAAATCTAGATTTATACTTCGTATATTTTAGCTTAGTAAATTGTATATTTATACAACATGATGTAGTTATGTTAGTGTCACATGAATTTTTTTTTGTATCAATTTTATTAATGTGGGTATAATTGTACGAACTATGGTATCATTAAACGTTATATTTATATGAGCGGAATAAGCTTTCAAGTATTTTGTGATAATTGATGAGAATTTTTTCTTAATGGAAAAATCTTAAAGGTAATTTGTATTGATGAGAATTTTTATCTCAATGGACCGTGCATTATTATTATATTGATCTTAATGAAGTTGTATGGAGAATGAGGAGGAAGAGGAAGATCTTCAAATAGCATATGCCCCACAAGTTGTAATGGAGTGTGAGAAGGAGGGGGAAGGGGGTCGACCGGTGGTGGAGATGGGTGGTTAAGGGTGGGGGTATTGAGTGGCGGCTCAAGTGGAGGAGAAGGGATGCTGGCAAGGAGGGGATGGTTGGTTGGTGGAGGTGGTGGTGATTTTTTTTTTTTATAATTTTTTTTATAAGTTAATTTAAATGTTAAATAATTAATTAAGTTAGAGGGTAATAAGAAGAAATGGGGGAAATTAGAGGGTAATTAAGTGAATTAGTTGTTCTTGGTTGTCTTTAACGAAATAAATTTACAATCAGGTTATAACTTGCCAAAAAAAAAAAATTATAAGGTTTATTCAAACAAAAACGTTACTATAAAAGGTTTGTTGTGAGAATTTTCCTTATAAATAAAACGATATTGTAATTATAACATAAACTAAGGGTTTTTCTACATTATAACCCTTTAACTTCTCGTTTTTCTATGATATGCACCTCTTTTTGAGAAATCCACATTGTAACCCCAAAATACGTTTAGCTTCTATGTGGTAACTTTGCCGTTACCAAATTCCGTTAGTGGGGCCCACTCACCACTTAATAATTTTTTTTAATCGATTTGCGTGTTGAAAATGGTTCTGTTAAAGGTTTTGGAGAATATTTTGGCTTTTAAAGATCCAAATTCACCTTAGATTTAGCAAAAAAATTACGTAAATGCCTCTTTGTGCGTATTAAAAAATGTCTTGATTTGCGTGTTTACGTATTAATTAATACGCAAAACGATACATTTGCGTCATTTTTTTGTCAAATTTGAGCTCAATTTGGACCCATAAGAGACAAAATAACCCCCAAAACCTTTAACGAACGGAACAATTTTAACACGTAAATCGATAAAAAATAATTATTAAGTGGAAAGTGAGCCCCAATAACGGAATTTGTTAACGGTGGGATAACGACAAGGTTACCGTATAGTAACTAAATGTATTTTGGGGTTACAATGTGGATTTCTCAAAAGGGGGGCACATCGTAGAAAACGGAAAGTTAGAGGGTTATAATGTAGAAAAACCCATAAACTAATGATTTCAATATCATATTTGTTTCGGGTGTTTTTTGGATTTCCTCGGATACTGGTCACGCTCTTCAGGCAACGAGACTCGGACACCTGCAAAATGAACGAATATTCCTTTATCGGAATATTCGCCTCCGACGATCAAGTTAGAGATCTAAACGGAAAGGCTAAAGAGAGAAAGTAGAGAGAAGTTGGAGCTGTTTTATGCTCCTTTTTATGTAACGTCCTAATCCCCCTCCCATCATAAATGATTGGGGTATTTATAGGGGTGGGAGCTTGTGCCCCTTTGGGGTTTGTGCCCTAAACTTCCGTGACGTGATTGGCTGCGCAATCACGCAATGCCACGTGTAATATGGGGGCGCCGTTTCGCGGCTTTCATGAAGATCTCTCGGGATTTGGGCCATGGTGTAATAAGGCCTTTTTAATGCTGATTTCAGGGGCTTTTTATCCCTTGGACACGCGTCATCTTCCCATAGTGACACGTGTTGCCTTTTGATTGGGCCACGTGTCGTTATGGGATTGGTCCACGTACGTGGGGTATTTTTACCCTAAACATTTGCCCCTCAGAGGGGGTGGCCCGGACGATAACAGCCGCCTCCTCTGATTTTTCACTTGCCTTGAAGCGTACGGGTATACATAGATTGGGCGGACGGTTGTGGTACATAGGTCTGTCCGCCCCATTCGAAGTTGGTCGTCTTAGGTTGGTACGCTGCTTTCGTCCGCCTAAGGCTCTAGAGGACGTCTGGCTCTGAGAAGGAAGCGGACAAAATACGCCGCCTAAATTTTCGGGGGAAAGCGGACGTCTATCTATTGAGATGGAAGCTTTAGTTCCGTCTATTTTGTCCGTCATTTCGGACGCGCCGTTATTTGGCCGTCTCTTTTTCCGTTCATTCTAACGGCATTGTCCTTTTTCCCCTTCAAATTCTAGGTTAATTTTTCAAATTATAACCGTTTAGCTTCCTTAAGCGGGAAAGGTGAATTTACTGTTATGCCCCCATAAATTTTGCCTATATATACAGGGGTCTTGACCTCATTTTCACACTTTAGAACTTTGTGATTTTTAGAGAGAGATCAGAGCTTTTAGAGAGGGAAAGTGTTTTTTCTTTGAATCTTCAAGAGCTCCGCCGTGCCTTTGAGTTTTCCGGGCGTGTTTTTGAGTTTTCCGGTCAACCCTCAAGACTTTTCAAGTTTTCTACACGTACAGAGGTAGGCCGCCTGTTTTCTTTCACTTTTTACTTGTATTATTTTCTTGCTTTTCATTTTTTAAATCTGGCTCAACACTCGGCTTCGTCCGTTTCTCCTCATGAGGTCGGTCGTTCGCCTGGGACTGAGGAGTCTAGAGTGGACAGAGACGAGTTGTCTCCTTCAGGGAGTGGGTCCATTTCTAGTGCGTACCTACTCACCTCCACCTATTCTTCTCCGTCCCTGCAGTCGGACATGGCAAGGACAAGGCAAACATATGATCTTCATGCGACCAGAAATCCAGACGGTAGTCTGGTGAACCCTAGAACTCCATATGACCCAAACTTGACTTAGAAACTCCTTCCACTACTCCTACGACCGCTTCCACGGGTACTCATTGCTCGGCCGTGGAAGTAACTTCATCTTTTGAGGAACGCCAACGTGCTCAGGGCGTCTCTTCTGCTGCTGGGGTGTCCGGGCCAACCCCTGAACCTAGGTCCTCATAACAAGCCAGCTCGGCCAGACAATCGACCGGGTTGCGATCTCGTGAGAGGCTTCCTTCCTCTTCTAGGGCAGCCATTACTGGTCCGTCCTCTTCAGTTCCCTTACCACCCCATCTCCAACATAGCAGGTCGGACAGGCCAAGAGTTGGGATCTCTATCAACGAACCGTCCGACCTGCCCCCTCGTAGTGGCCCTTCTTCGAAAACCAGGGCGGCCACTGCTAAAGACAAGGGTAAAAGTCCCTTAGTTTCTGAAGAGCCTCCTTCAGCTGGGGGCGGCCACATCTCTAGAATCCGTAGCTTGGCCGAGGCAGCTGACTTGGACAGAGTGCTGTCCTCCGAATTTGGCACTGCCCCTCACCAAGAGGGTGAGAAGGTAGAAGATGAGGCCGAGGCCGAAAGTGAGATGGCCGAAGGGGAGGAGGCGGTCGAAGATGCAGTCGCCAATGTAGACAACTTCAAAGATCCGTACGTCTGTACAGTGGGTAGCACAACATTGGGCTACCTCAATGATGGATTCGAGGAGTACAAGGCATTTCTCCAGCTGGGAGAAGGATTTGAACTTAAGGCCCCGAGAAGGTCTCTTTCGGTGGCCGCCTGAGAGGATGAGCGGCCGTGCCGCAGATCATTCAGCGTCTACCGAGCTGCTTTGGACGTTGGAATTCGTTTCCCCCTTCACCCCTTCATTCGTACAGTACTGGACGAGTACGATATTGCCCTCTTTCAGCTGGTGCCAAACAGCTGGTTGAACATATTTGGGTACTTGGTGACGTGCATCCGAAAGGGCTTCAAGCCGGATTTCCCGGTTTTCTACGAGATGCACGCAATGATCCGCCTCGAGAAGCACACGGACGGATGGTTCATACTTAGCATCACAAAGGATTATATGATGGTGATGGACCGTGTGTCGAAGTGGCGTGATTGGAAGAATCGGTTCTATCGCATCAAAACCAAGGATACAAAGTTCAATTTGCGGATGAATCGGTTTAATGCCAAGCCGATCCAACTCGGCCGAGGGGACCATAGACCATACAAACCACCCGTCCACCCAGACCAGGCTCACCAACTTGAATACTTTAAAGTCAAGAAGGTTAGACGGGATGGAAAGTTGGTGGTCGTGCTCCAAAACTGGATCCCCTTGGCCGGATGGCTTAGGGACCCAATTTTTATGTCCACATGCGGCCTATACACAAACATTCCCCGAGGTGGGACTTTAGCTTTCTCTGGCGTCAGAACTCATTTCATGTTGGAAATTATTCTAACGGTTGGTTAAATTTTGTTTTTACAGAGGAAACGTACGCCATGCTGGAAAAGGAGTAGAAGGGGGAGGTTGACATGGCCGAGATTGACTTGGCCAGATACAAAGCTCATCAGAAGATGTACGAGCAAACCAAGGAGGTATAAAACCTTTCAAGGTCTAGCGTTCGTGTTGCTAGGTTGGAAGAAAGCTTCTTCCTGAGCCTGCACGGACGCTGTTCCGAATATTTTTTTTTTTTGTCCGAGTTGGTATGTTGGAAGCAGGATCCCAGTTGTATCTACACGAATGTTAACAAAGTTTTATTGAGTTGAACTTCTGCTTGCTCTTTGCAGCTGTCAACTCTGACCCCAAGGGCTAAACGAAAGCAGCCGTCCTCGGCTACTAAAAATGACAAGGAAGGGAGGGCGTCTAAGTAAAGGAAGATGGTCACAACTAAGACCACTTCCACCACCGCGGCAAAGACTACGTCGCGGACTGCCTCTAAGCAATCCAAAGGAGAGCAACCCCGACTGGGTGATAGCGGGGTCTCCAAGTCCGTGGATCCGGCCGCCAAGCCGATCCATGATGAGTCCGTGAAGACGGACGATAGAGGTAAGTCGACCCCGGCAAAACCGACCGAGCCAAACGTGACTCCGCCCGTCCAAAGAGTCCAAAAATCTGATTGGCTTGAGGCCTCTCAGTCGGCCGGTGACCAACCTGGCCGCTCAGGTGAGGAGGGCGATGAGCCTGCACTGCCTCCTCCATTCACCTTCAACCCTTTTTCTCCTCCGAACTTCTCAGACGGTTAGATTTAACAACTTTGCACACTCTTTCCTTTTAAGTCTACTTGCTTAAGCTAAACTCTATTTCGCCCGTGTGCAGATATTACGGAGGAATTGAACCTGAAGGTGCCCGGCCAGTCCCTTACTGGGACGGACAAAAAGGCCATGAGGGAAGCCATGGCCAGGGCCGTCCCAGCTGAGCTGCGAGACAAGCTGCGGGGGATTCATGAGGGCTTCCTCGGCCCTATGATTAACTGCAGCGCTGAGGTAGCTTTTCCCAACTCCCATACTTAGAATATTTTTCATCTTTCTTTTGCTAACTTGTTTTGTCTTGTACGCAGCTGTTCCTACGGTTGACCGCCTTCCTTGAGTGGAAGGATAAAGAAAATGAAAAGCTGAAAAGAGCCTGGGAGAAGGTCCAAAAGGCCTAGGATGCCGTTACTGGGACGGCCGCCATCCAAAGGGTTCACTTGGAGACCCAGATCAACGCGCTGTCCGACAAGGCGGCGCGGCAAGCTGAAGATCTGGTTAAGCTAGGTAAGGCTCTCGAACAAGAGACCTTGGCCAGGGAGACCATGAGACAAGAAAGGGATCAGGCTGTCCTGGACGGCCAGCGCTGGAAAGAAGGGTTCAAGGCCTCTAAGAAGCTGAAAATCGACGTGGCCCTCGCCCAAAAGAATCTGAAAGAGGCCTTGGACGAGGGGGACGCTCTCCGGGCCGAGGTGGAGACTTTAAAGAAGTCCGTTGAGGACTTGACCCAACAGCTGAAAACACCTCGGCCCCCTAGTGCAGACGAGGTTGTCTGCATCGAGCAGAATGCTGAGGATAGGTTGAGGAGCCACTTCTTCGAAGCATTTGAACTCATGGTGGATGATGGTAAGGCCGCCTACTATCAGGAGCGCTTCACCAAACGCCTTAACTTCGTCTGCATCAGGGAAGAGGCTAAGAGGGCCGGCCAGCCTTCTCCCGAGCTGGACGTTACACCAACTACCTCAGAAGATGAGGAGGATGAGCAGGGGGCAGACCCGGAGCTGAGGGCGAAGAGGAAAGCAAAGGAGAGCCCGCTGATGATGCATCCCTCCTTGCCTCCGAGGAGCCCGTCCAAAGCCAAGATCCAGCTAAATAGAGCCCAGGCCGTCCCCTGATTTTAGCTTTTCATTTATCTGCTTTCATTGAACAATTTTTCTTTTTCTTTTTACTAAGTGCCGCCTTTTTTGAGCGGTTTTTTGTAAGATATTTTGCCACCTTTTGAGCAGTTTTAATTAATGCAAGCTTTGCCGCCTTCTGAGCAGTCTTCCATTTCATCTATTTCGTACTTAGCAAATTTTTCGTATTTTTGCATTTTTGCGCTTTCGTATGATGGGGAGGTATGCCCCCTTTATTCGGCGTTCGCCTAGTCCATATTCTGAATGGTTTGATTGACTTGGTAGTTTTTATACCTCAAAGGGTATGACTTCTAACAAGTTAATCAAATCATAATAATGATTTCCCTTGGACTAGGTGCAACGCCGAATCAACTACTATTGCGGCCGTATTACGGGCCTCATGTGAGCCGTCCATTGAATCTATCGCTCGGACATACTCAGGAAATTTCAAGTAATATCTCAACTTAAAAATTTCTAAGTTTGGCTGGGCTGTTTTGCCTAGGTATGCCCTTGCCTCCATTTAGGGAGGTACATATCCTTGACGGATTTAGGGTACCTTGTGCCTTTCTCCGCCCGTCCCCGTGGGAGACGAACGTTTGTCTGTACTTATCAAAATATATATTATTTTTGCAATCCTTTGTGACCGTTTTCTATATATTAAATAATTTCGTTTAGCTTTAATAAGCCGTGTTGCTACGTTGCAAGCAGCATTGTTATGGCTTTTACTCGACTTTTAGTTCATTTAACAGGGACGTACGCATGCAAAAACAAATAACTCAACAAGATAACAATGCCTGACTTTCATTAATTTTGTCAAGATTACATTGTTAGGCCGTACGGCTTTAATTACAAGGCCCGTCTAGCTGTATATACAGCTTTTTGGCTAAGTACAAAAACTTCTAGACATGATATTTTTTGAGATTGTCTGTGTTCCATGTACGTGGAATTGGGCGGCCGTTTAAGGCTTCAAGACGGTATGTACCGTCTCGAACTTCTTCACTGATTCGATACGGCCCCTCCCAGTTTGGGGTCAGCTTCCCATCTTCATTTGCTCGGCCTACCGCCTCCTTTTTTCTCAGTACCAAATCTCCCATTTTTAGTGGACGCTTTGACACTCGGCGATTATATGCCCTTGTCATCCTCAAGCGATAAATTTCGTGCCTAAGCACCGCATTGCCCCTGGCCTCTGGAAGAAAGTCCAGGGCGGTCTTCATGGCCTCCCAATTGGCCGTTTCTTCATATAACATCACCCTGAGAGTAGGCTCATACATCTCAATTGGGAGAACCGTCTCAGCACCATAGACCAAAAAGAATGGGGTTTCTCCTGTGGAGCTCTTTGTTGTTGTTCATATGGACCATAATACATTGACCAGCTCCTCAGTCCATAGGCCACCTGTTTTTTCAAGCTTGCGCTTGATACCATTGGAGATCAACTTGTTATATGCTTCAACCTGACCATTGGCTTGCGGTCGGCCGACTGAGGCAAAGCAATGAGCTATGCCCTGGTCTCCCAACCATTCCTTGAGCTGAGGTGTTTCGAATTGGGGTCCATTGTCGAACACCATTGACTGAGGTAAGCCAAAGTGGGTACTTATGCTTTTCCATATGAAAGCTGACACATCCGTCCACTTAATGCTCCGGACGGCCTCGGCCTCTACCCATTTTGTGAAGTAGTCTACTGCTACAAACACATATCGCCTTTGCCCGGACGCTGGCGTATACGGACCCAAGATGTCCATCCCCTATTTGGCAAAAGGGAGCGGACTACTTATGGCCGACAGACTATTAGCTAGGCGATGGATTAAAGTTGCAAATCTCAGGCACTTGTCACATTTCTTCACCATTTTCATGGCATCCGACTTCAAGCTCGGCCAGTAGTACCCCAGATGGGTGGCCTTTTCAGCCAGGGCTCGTCCTCCAATGTGGGAGCCGCAATGCCCCTAGTGAAGGTCGTCCAGCACATCATGTCCCCTCTCAGGGGTAATACACTTCAGATACGGCTTCACAAAAGCTTTCTTAAACAACTCCCCACGCTTCATTTTGAACCAGGCTGCCCTCTTTTTCATCAGCCAGCTCTCCTTGGGATCGGCCGGGAGCAATCCATCCCTTAGGTAGGAGATGATTCCGTCCATCCAAGTAGAGCTTCTATCAATGATCTGTACTGGCTCGGCATCAATACTCCTCTTTTCTTTTACTTCCCAAAACACCAATCTAGGAGTATCACATGATGCCGAGGATGCTAATTTGGAGAGGGCGTCCGCCTGATGATTAGACGAATGAGGAACTTGTTGCAGAGAAAAGTGCTTTAGGCCCTTGGCCTCCTCTTTGACTATCTTCAAATATTTCATCATGGCCGGCTCCCTCGCCTTAAAGTCACCATTTACCTGGCTGACTATCCGAGCTCACATCCACTTTTGTTGCCCCTGCCGCATTACACATTCTAAGGCCGGCCAGGAGGGCTTCGTACTCGGCCTCGTTGTTAGAGGCTTGAAACTGAAATCTCAGCGCATACTCAAACTTATCTCCCTCAGGAGATTGACAAATGATTCCAGCGCCACACCCGGTCACTATTGCACTACTATCTACATACACCTTCCAGATCTGGTCTCCGACCGGCTGTAAGTCCGGTCGTGTCATCTTAGCCAAAAAATCAGCAAAGGCCTGCCCCTTTATGGCCTTTCTGGGCTCGAACGTGATGTCAAAGCCTCTCAGTTCTAAAGCCAATTTAAGCATACGGCCACTTTCCTCTAAAGTTGCAAACGGCTTTTTGAGTGGTTGATCAGTATACACCACTATTGAATGTGCCAAGAAGTACGGACGCAGCTTTTTAGATGCCATGTATAACGCTAAACCAAACTTTTCAACAGGGGGATACCTAAGCTCGGCATTGTGTAGCACATGGCTGATAAAGTAGACTGGGATCTGGTGGCCATCCCGTTCAACAAGCAGAACGGCACTTAAGGAATGCTCTGAGATAGCAAGATAGATGTACAACTTCTCATTCTTGAGCGGACTAACGAGCCGAGGCAATGTATGTAGATGACTTTTTAACTGTACGAATGCTTCCTCTGCCTCCTCCGTCCACTCAAACACAGCTTTCTTTTTAATGGTCTGAAAAAAGTATCGGCATTTGTCCCCTGATCTTAACAGAAACCGACCGAGTGCTGCCAAACAGCCGGTCAATCTTTGCACTTCTTTGACTGTTCTTGGAGACTTCATGTCCAAGATAGCTTGAATTTTTTCAGGGTTAGCCTCGATTCCACGTTACTCAATTAAAAATCGAAGAAATTTACCGGACTCAACACCAAAGACACATTTCTTTGGGTTTAACATCATCTTATGTCGCCTGAGTTCGGTAAATGTTTCTCGTAGATCCTTCAGATGGTCGGCCGACTCTTTTGACTTGACAATCATGTCATCAATGTATGCCTCCATATTCCGGTCGAGCTGATCTCTAAAGACCGTGTTGACAAGTCGCTGAAATGTTGCAGGGGCATTCTTGAGGCCGAACGGCATTACCTTAGAGCAATACAGCCCCTGCTCAGTCACAAATGCGGTCTTTTCTTGATCTTCTTCCCATAGAGGAATTTGATGGAAACCGGAGTATGCGTCCATAAAGCTCATTAGGGCATGCCCGGCCGTAGAGTCAACCAAACGGTCAATCTTTGGCAAGGGAAAGCTATCCTTAGGACATGCCTTGTTCAAATCCGTATAGTCTACGCACATTCTCCAAGTTCCATTCGGCTTCTTCACAAGTACTACGTTAGCCACCCAATCGGGATAATAGCACTGCCGAATGAAACCGGCGTCCAGCAGCTTTCTCACTTCAGCTGCGGCCGCCTGATTCCTCTCTTCCCCGTGATTTCTTTTCTTCTGGCAGACAGGTTTAACGGCCGGGTTCACAGCCAACCTATGCACGGCCAGGTTAGGGCTTATGCCTGGCATTTCACTGACTTCGAACGCAAAAACATCCTTGAATTCTCTCAACAGCTGAACTAACTCGTTTCCAAGCAGACCCATAGACTTAGTGTCGACACTGACTATCCGACCTGGTTAATCGAGGTCAAGCACTACAGCCTGATGATTGCCGGCCGGCTGGGGTTTCAGCTCTTCAGGCCGGCCGACAGTCATTAGTTGCTATGCTTGGTCGGTCATGACCTGCTTTCGCTTCTGGCCGACCTGGTATGCTTGGAGTGGGGGTTCTTCCCCCTTCAACTCGGACGGTTTTCCATGTCCGCGAGTCGTTGGCTTAACGGCTAACTGGTTGCACTCTTTTGCCATTTTCTGGCTCCCCTGAATCGAACCAATCTTTCCGTCCGAACATTCAAACTTCATCAACATTAAATGGGGGACGATCACAGCCTTTGCAGCATTTAGGGTAGGACGGCCAAGTATGACATTGTAGCCAGTCAATTCCTTCACTACCAAGAATCGAACGACCATATCCCCTCTTCTCTTTTTTGCCCGAATCGAACTGGCAAATCTATCTGCCCGACTAGGTGAATGATATTTCCCCCAAATCCTACCAAGGGGTGAGTGATATCCTTCAAAGCATCTTCTGGGAACTTCAAATTCTTCAGGGCAGCTAGGCTGATGATATCGGATGAGCTGCCCGTATCTATCAGTATTCGGCCCACTTTCAAATTGGATATCTTCATAATAAACACCATAGGATCATTGTGCAGGGCTTTGACCTCCCCCCGGTCAACTTCAGACACGGTTACTTCGGGGAAAGGTTCAGCTTTCACAGCGTCCGCCTGCATCACCTTTCCCAAGTTCCAAGCGTTTTGCTTAATTCCCTTCATGGTGGGGCCGCCTAATGCAAACCCCTCGATATCACGGCCACAAAGCCTGAATCGGTACTGTTCCCATCATCTTCTTTATCATTTTTCTTCTTCTCGGACGTGTTGTCTGTCCGTGCATATGTGAAAGGACTTCATTACATAAGAGTTCAGCATTCCCTTCTCGGCTAGCCTGTCCAACAATCTCTTTAAATTGATGCAATCGTTTGTGTCATGTCCCACGTCCTTGTGGTAATGACAGTACTTGTTTTTGTTCCTATACTGAGCCGGGCCTCTTAGCGGCTGGGGCTTTTCAAATTCAAATTTGTCTTTGATTTCCATCAGGATGGAGTAACAGTCCTTGTTGAACTCATACTGGGGCTCGTACGTCTTGACCTTCTTGGATTTCTGTTGCTGGCCGTCGGCCACCCAGACTTCTTTCCTTTTGTTTCCATCTTTCTTTTTTCCAGCCAAGTCTTGCTGAGTGGATTGTTTCTTCTCAGCTCCCTTGGCCGGTGCCTCTGCTTTTGTAAGAGAACAAAAGTCGGCTGCCTCAATATAAGCTTCGGCTTCCCGCAGAACACCTACGTATGTCCGAAGCTTTTTTCTTACCAAGTCAAACTTAAAACCATTATGCCTTAATCCCCGGAGAAATTCAGAGTAGGCCATTTCATCCGGCAGATTATGAATTTGGGCTTTTTCTTGGTTAAATCTCTGGACGTACGATCGCGGGCCCTCATTTTTTCCTTGGACAATTGTTGCCAAATTAAGACTTGTCTTTTGAGGTGGTATGTTGTATGAGAAATTTCCCACGAACAGTAAACTGAGAGTGGTAAAGCAATTGATACACCCGGCCGGAAGGCTATTGAACCAATCCTGCGCCACACCCTTCAAAGTGGCCGGGAAGCATTTGCACCAGGTAGCGTCATCTACGCTTTGTAAGTACATCAGGTTTCTGTACGAAGTGATATGCTCCTCTAGGTTGCCCGTACCATCATAGGCTCCCACGAGTACACTTTTTACCTTCAGCGGCTGAGGAGCAGTTAAAATTTCTTGCGAAAACGGAGGCAGCTTATCTCCAAGGGTCAGTAAGTGCATCTACCAATCAATTGGCTGAGGTTGCTCAGGCTGTTCGACAAAATAGGGAGTCTGGCCAGCGTCTGACCGAACGACCCATATTGTCCGAAGACCTGGGGGCTCGCCTGCAAAATGTCGTTGAAGCCCTGAGGGGGCTGAAGCGACTGTACTGGAATAGGGGTTTGAGTACGCACAGCTTGACTCCTGCCGGAGATGGCCGAGTTGCTATGCTGGGAAAGGGAGTGGTTGGAGAATTCATCCGGCATTGTGGGAGTAGAGGCCGTGTTTGAGTAAGCGACACGTTCCCGTTGTTTATGCCGAAGGTAGTCTCTCGCGTCCTTCCAGCGTCGAGACGGCTCTGTCTCCTCTCTTCGAGGCTGTCTTCCCCTCCCCCCAGCCGACTGGGTTTTTGCAAACAGACTAGACAAATTCGTTCTTTGCACCCTAAGAGACCTTCCATTCGGCCTGCGAAATGGGGTGTTCCCAGCATCTGTTGCATTGGTTACTCTGTTCTGAGTTTTCTTTGGAGATCTTTCTCCCTCTTTTCTGGGCGGCTGCCTAGAGGTAGAAGCTCGGATGCTCTCAAACTCCTTCTGAAGTTTGTTAAGTGCAGTCTACAAGGAAGCAGCAGTAACTGGAGGATCATCAGCCTCTTGAAATGAGGCGGTCAAAGGGTCACTGGAATGAATTGTAGGGATTATATCCTCTACATGACCGTCCTCGCCTGGACGAGGACCGATATTAGGTGTCTGACCATCTATTGCCATAACGGACGAGTATCCCCACAAATGGCGCCAAATGTTTCGGGTGTTTTTTGGATTTCCTCGGATACTGGTCACGCTCTTCAGGCAACGAGACTCGGACGCCTGCAAAATGAACGAATATTCCTTTATCGGAATATTCGCCTCCGACGATCAAGTTAGAGATCTAAACGGAAAGGCTAGAGAAAGAAAGTAGAGAGAAATTGGAGCTGTTTTATGCTCCTTTTTATGTAACGTCCTAATCTCCCCTCCCATCATAAATGATTGGGGTATTTATAGGGGTGGGAGCTTGTGCCCCTTTGGGGTTTGTGCCCTAACTTCCGTGACGTGATTGGCTGCGCAATCACGCAATGCCACGTGTAATATGGGGGCGCCGTTTCGCGGCTTTCATGAAGATCTCTCAGGATTTGGGCCATGGTGTAATAAGGCCTTTTTAATGCTGATTTCAGGGGCTTTTTATCCCTTGGACACGCGTCATCTTCCCATAGTGACACGTGTTGCCTTTTGATTGGGCCACGTGGCGCTACGGGATTGGTCCACGTACGTGGGGTATTTTTAACCTAAACAATATTTAATACTCATATAATCATATTAAACTTGAATTGAACTTTTTAGACATGACTAAAACTTTAATGGAACTTTATTATACCTTATTTGACTCAAATAAAATTTATTACAACTTATTAAACTCACTAGATTTGATAAAATCCTATTTGAATATATTTGAATTAATTAGACCTAAAACTTATTTAATAAAGGTGAACAAAACGCGCCGTAAATGGGTAAATTACTTTAATAACTCATAGTTGTCTAATGAATTCTACTATACTTTGTAAGTACTGCCTCAATTTTCATGCTCGAAATCTTCTCACTTTGTGTGCCAAGAAAATTGCTCAGATATTTGGTGGCCATTTTAATTCTTAATATTCGAAGTTAGAGAAATAACTAGCTTAAATTCCAAGCAATTTGACTAGCACATACATTTAGGCGAGTTAATTGAATTGAATATAAAATATGTAAGTAATAGGCTAGGGAGTATTGAGTAATTATAAGAAGATATAGTTTGGTTAATATTTTATTGAAAAATAGAGGAATTGAAAGGGAACATATTGATTAAAAAAAAAGTAATAGTGAGTTTGAGTGGGGACCATAAGTGGAGGGAAGATTAATAATTAAATGGAGAAGGTTACCAAAAAAAGAGGTGTAATACTTTAAATTTTTTTTAAAAAAAACGTACATACTCTCTTCGTGTTTTAATAAGTGATACACTTTCTTTTTTTTTGGCAAAAAGTTACATTTCAATAATCAATCAATCAACTATATACTAAAAGACACACCAGCAGTGACACGTGTCATCTCCTGGTGTGTCTTTAGTTTGTTTTTTTTTATTATTATTTTTGAAAAAAATTTAATTATAGCTAGTATAAAATCTTATACAAAAATAATTTCTTATATAACTTAACAAAGACAATTAATTTTAATAATAAAGATTTGATTTATCTTTCCACACAAATATTTATGACTATAGTAGAAAATATTAACATAATTTGCGACATATTTTAATCTACTTCACGGAAGTATTCATATTTTTTTCCTAATAAAAATAATTGTTCATTTATTTATTAGAATTCACATCAAAGTAGTGTGTATATTTACTTTTTTTTATATATTTTAATTTTTTTGTAAAATAACCAATTATATTTAAAAGTTGATACAGAGTATTATTTTTTTAAAAATTACCGTGTGTGGCACGGGACCTAAACTAACTAATATTATATATTTCTCCTCTCAATCTCCCATTATCTCCACCCGTTATTATTATTATTATTATTATATTATTATTATTATTATTATTATTATTATTATTATTATTATTATTCCTCTTATATTCATTACTTTTAATAAACAATTAACCCCACTATCTTTCTTTTACAACTTTTTAATATATCAACTAAACCCTACTTATCTCTTATTTTATTTAAGTACGTTAAATTGCATAAAACTATGTGTCCGTCAAAGTGTAACACTTATCAACACGGAGGGGGTAAGAAAAGAATAACACATGGAAAAACGGAGGAAGTAATAGTTTAAGTGGAGATATATTTAATTGTTGGGAGGAAAGAGAAATAATAATTAAAAAAGAGTACTATACATGAGAAAAAACTTGTGTGGACCTGATTGGACCAAAGCCCATACGTGCGCAATTGACGTATTATTGAATATAATGACCCAAATTTTTACATAGTAACCTTTATTAAAACTTATGTGACTTTAATATTATTGTGAACCTGAAATACGCACGTGTCAGCCGATATTATGTTAGACATAGTGTTCCTATTTTAACAAGGTGACCTTCATTATTCATAATGACTAATATATTAAAACATTCATTAAAAAAGCTTAACCTCTTATGATCTTTATAATAACACAGCAAAATTTGATTTATTTTAATAAAATAACTTTTATTATAAGATAATGACCTTTTTTTAAAAAAATTATACAAATAATCATATTGTCTCGAATATTAGTGGTCCATAATAAATTAATGCGAACCAGATGCTTTTAATAATTTGTCGTATAAGTGAAGATAGTAAGGGAAAAAAACTATAAATTATTTATGTAAATGGGGTTAGTGGGAGAGATAAATATTAAATTAATAGTGATTTGAGTCTTTACTACAATAAGAAGTGTAGCGATTATTATGAAACAGATGTACAAGAAAAGTGTTTCGATTATTAATACGAAATAGAGGAAATATTTCGTATTAATAAGATCATGTTTAGTTCACCTTATTTTTACTTATTTCAAATCAGATCAGAAAAATTAAGGCCAAATCAGATCAGATAAAGAAAAAAAATTAAGGTCATATTTAGTTAAGTTTGTGCACAAATAAATTGGAAAAAAATTAATTTCAAAAATACTTCGATTTGCTAGATAGTAAAGAAACATGCTTGTACCGAGACATATTTTGTCACACGGAATGAGGTGTTAAGATATAACTTTACAAATTTCACCTCAAATTGGATTATTAAGGGCAAAAATATTCACTAACATCCTAATCGAGCAACATTATCGACATGCAAATTAGACATTAATCATGGTATTTTTTTTAATTTTTGCAAATAATGTTTAACTTAGATTTCTCCATTTAAAATTAAGACAACCCTAAAAAACTTAACTAATCAATTTTCACTACTAGATAATAGAGTCACACAAAATTGAGATACGGAGTACTTCATGATTAATAATAATAATAATAATAATAATAATGTGCAAGCGCAATCTTTTTAGTAATTAATGTGTGAAATATTTGTAATAATGAGCTAATTTTTGCGCGGCTAGCTCCAAATAACTAAATCTTTTGATTAGCTAAAAATATTTTGACTTTTAAGGATACTTTTCATTAACAAATCACATGACTTACAAGTTACAACACTTAATCGTACTTAATATAAAGTAATTGTATTTAAATATTATTATAAACTTAAAATAACCACCCACCTCCACTACATGTACAATGAAGTCCTCACCCCTATCCACCGCCGACCACCAAACAGACCACCTCCCTCACCCTTGACCCTTTTATATTCCTCTTTGCTGGCGGGTGACCACCTTTTGCTCACCCAACACCGTTACCAACTCCTCCATAAATGCCACTTGAGACCCACCCAAACCCACTTCAACCACCCACTTCGAAACCCAAACCCCTAAACGGCTAAACTCACCTTCACCACTCACCTCAAAACCCAAATCCTTAAACCTATCTGAACCACCCACCTCAAAACCCAAATCCCGAAACCCACCTGAACCACTGATGTCCAAACCCAAATCTCAAAACCCCGCTAGTGCAGGCCCCATACGTCCGACCACAGAACTAAAAAACCCTTCTTAAACGCCACCGACCTTCTAAATTTTATTTATTTTTACCAAAAATTATAATAATTTGTTTTTTAAGAAGATAATGTCCATAACTCCATATAACTTATACTATACATTAATTTGATACCACTCCTAATAATTTGATACTAATGTTATTATTGAAACATCATTTAAAATTCATTTTTGATACCAAAATAATACAAATGAATACTAAAAAAATTTCAACTCCATTTTTTGTACTAAAGCAATACAATTGAACAATTAACCCAGGGTTCTTGTGCTGAAATGATCGTTTGACCAACTACATTCAACCAATTGAACTCCGTCGTCTCTTCAGCTCAACCCCGCCATAGTTTGGCTCTGATTTCGCCCACTGTCATTGCTTACTCTTCTCTGAACCACCTCATCACTTTCCTTGATTTCGTCCTCCATCGTCGCTTACCCTTCTTGGACCACCTTCTTCTCCTTAAATTTCTCGTGACTCTGATTCCTATTCAACGCTATATATACATTGACATTCAATTTTCAAATTTGAAATTTAAATTTTCAATTGCCAAATAGTTGAAAATTGAAAATGAAATTTTTAAAATTTATGAGGTGGGCCAAGGTGGAGTTAAATTTTCAACCAATAGAATATCACTAAAGTGACTATCTATGTGGGGTTATACATAAACTATGTCAATGTGTACCCTTTCCGCCAAGCCCAGAGTTCAAAAATAATAAAAAAAGAAAGGCCTAAATAAAAAAAAAATAAAAAAATAAAAAAAAACATCTTAATCATTAACTCTTAAGGGAGCAGGGCTAGGGCACTCATTATAGTTTCTCTTTCTACTACTCTTTGTCTCTTTGAAACCTTGAAGACTGAAGTAGCCGACCACCCACCACTCCACCAGCTCAGCGGCGCCGCGGCGACGATGTTCTTTGTTTTTTTACATGCTTTTGTTAAAAACTTTAATCTGCCTTTGAATTTGTAGTAATGACTTATGTATGTATTTAATTTTCTATACTTTTAGGTTTTTTTTTGGCCTGTATCCATGCTGTACCCGTTTTTTACATTTTTAATTTTGCCGTTTTCCGTCCCCATACCTGTTCCCGTTTTTTGTCCCCGTACCCGTCTTAATGCCTCTTAGAAGTGTAACAACTAAAAAGAAACGGATAAAGTAGAATTTTCATGCTTCAAGCTTTCCCGTAGTTCTGCTTTCGACTTATTAACTTATTGTTACACTCTCACACAACACACTCAGAATATTATCCGTTGAAAAATTGTTTGTCATCATCAAAACTTAGGCCCAACAATTTTATACCCATATTGCATGTTTATAATTACTTTAAGGCCTTGTTTGATAATTAACAGTTAGCTTATTAGTAAGAGCTGGTTGCATTAGCTGATTTGACTAGCTGGTTACATTAACTGTTTTGACTAATAACTAATTGTTAAGAGCTTACTCCGTATTATGTAGAGTTGTTTGGTAAAATTATCTTATTAGTTATAGTTAAATGTATATTACTTGAACACATGAAATGACAATTTAGGACATTAGTAATTTGTTTTACTTGACTAGGGTAAGAAAGTGGGAGGGCAAGAATGTGAATTAGAGTAACTTATCAAAATAAAATTGTCATTGTCATTTGACATCCATTACTCAATAAGCTAATCTAAAAAGCTCTGTTATCTTAGCTTTTTTTTTTTCCTTAGCTTTTTTCAATTAGCTTATTTGCCTCAATCAACTCATTTAAAAAGATTTTTTTTTTTATCAAATAACCAGATTAGATATTTTATGTAGTCAAACATCTAACTTGGTAAATAAGCTTTTTTTTTTTTTAAATCAAAACTCTAACATGGCTCATTTTTTATTCAGGTAAAGATTAGGTTTGTAATTTTCTCAAAAAAAAAAAAAAAAAGATTAGGTTTGTAATTTTGTTTAGAATCTAAACATACTTTTTTTTTTTGTCATGGAATTATGTAGAGGATAGTCGAAGCATCACTAGGGGCTTGTTTGGTTACACAAAGAAAATGAGGGAAGTGGAAAATCATAGAAATTTTAAAATGGATAAGTTGTTTGGTTGACAATAAAAAGTGTAGATGTGATAATTGCACAATCATGCAATGGGAATTGTGACTTCCCACAAAACATGGGAAGTTAATTACCCAACCTCCCCCTCGATAAATCAAAATTCTCATGATTTAGAACTTCCTTCACACCAACTAGACAATTTTAGGCAATTCTTAGGAATTGGTTGAAGGTAATGAATTCCTAAGAAATACAAATTCTCAAATTTCCATATCAAACAAACAACACCTAGATCTATTTCATGTTTTTATGTTTCTTGACAGATTATTTCTTACTCCATCCGTCCATTAATTAGATGCCTACTTCTAAAATTACACGGGAATTAAACTTGGAGTATTTTTAAAACCCATGATTGGGAAGTACAAAGGGAATTAAAAGACATTTATAATTGTCTTTGAATAAAACAAAATTAACATAATGAAATTAAATACTTGTACAGCTTAGCAATCCTTTAAGAAAAAATAAGGACCAATGACATTTGTTTATGAAAAATAAAAGGATCAATCACATTCATTTAATATGCTGCACACGGATTGCATTTGTTCAAATGGGGGAATGAGGAGGAGAGAGAATTAAATGTTTCTGTGCAACCATTAAATGCCGAAAGCAAACAAAAAATACAGTAGTGCAACATCACATTGATTTAAGGACAATTTGGGGACATTTTGAGGAATAAATTTGGAGAATAAGGATAATTTGGTAAAAAATCACTTACTAAAAAAGGAAATAGACATCTAATTTTGAAATTGTTAAAAAGGAAACTAGGCATCTAACTAAAGGACAGAAGGAGTAATAAGCTAATATTTCAACTTATTAGGAATTTTTTTACAAGATGATACCAGTCATCAAATTTTTATCCTTTACTTAAAAATTCCGGCATTAACTAGTATTTCATGAATTTAGGACGGCTTTATATGAAAAGTGATGTGAGTAATATAGTTTGGAGCAAATTATGAAATTACTTAACTATATATTCTAATATTTATTTGTAATTATGTAGCTCTAAAATCTACCAAAGAGATTTGCTAATTAGTCACGTTTTTAAATTTTCCACATACATTTTCTTTTTTTGGGTAGTATTGTCACAAACGTAATATTCTGTCGCATCCAAGTCACCCTCAATGTTACTCACATTATTGATATCATGGTGGGAACTTTATCACAAACAATGATAGATCATTAGATCTCACTACATAAAGCAAAATATGATGAAAGTTGATTTTAGATGCAAATTACATAAAAGAACAACCATTAAAACATTGAAATCTCCTTTTACCAAATAATTTTTTGAGTTGTTAGGCCATTATATTAGTGACAATAGCTAGACTCCAAACCACCATTATTTCCAATAATGAGCTTCAACTAATAATGTTGTTAGGTATTGAAAGCCATAAAGCTAGCTAGTTTAGTTGTAAAATTACTATTGCTTGTTTATTTTCCGACAAGTCTTATATAGAGATAATGAATTGAAATTGAAATTATGGTAACATTTTAGCAATAGTATTATGGGACCAACTAACCATATTTTTTTGTGGTGTTGTGCATAGCTCTACTCACATCATCCTATACCATTTCTTTTCTATCAATGATAAATAGGGGGAGAAAAAGTGTCAAACGATGGTCGAGTCCAATTGCTACAAGTATACAACGAAACAATTAGAGCTTGATCATTTCTAGCTTATTAACGTATATAGGAAGATAAAAGACTATGGTGTAAATTAAGGCTTTGTTAGGTACTAGATCATAAGGTCGGTAAAGGTTAGTGTTTGACCAATTCAAATCGCTAGTTGAAAGTTGTAAGAATGTTTGATGAGCTAGCAGTTAAAGTATTAGCTTTTGACAAGCATTATTAATTTTAACTAGCCTTTTGGTCCACGGGATTTTATTAAGGATATTTTTCTTGATATGCGTCAGTCGGACTGTTTTGGAATTTAGTTAGGTACTCCGTGTATATACATGGATATTGTGGAGTATGAAATGACATATTGTTTAAGTTATATTTTAAGTTTAGGAGATGAAAATACTATTTAATTGTTAATGTATTGTGTACTAATTAATTTAACTTTTTTTTTATTTTACACAACTTTAATTTATTATATTGAAAATAAAACACTTAATTTTCTTACTTTAATTTGTAAGTTTTGAAATGCATAAAGATTAAAGATTTAAACATTATTTATCTATTTTATTTTTATATTAAAAAGGGAATAATAAAGGAAAGATTAGAGTTAACATGTGGCATACGGGTGATTATGGTGACATGTGGCTTAATATAGATTTATGGTTTGTGTTTTTAAATACTAAGTATAGATATAGATATAAATAGATAGATGTTTCAACTCTAAATTTAGACATTTAATGTCATTCAACATCTAAATTGACATTAAACGCTACTCAAATGTTAAAAGCTATCTCCAGTATCACCACTAACAAAGCTAAATTTGAAATTAAATCTCGAGTGGCACATGCAACTATGCAAGGGTAAATTAATCGGTTCAACATATTAATAAGCATCAATTTTAAGGCATGGATTTAAAAGAATAACAAAAGCAGCCAAAGGGATTATCAGTTATATTACTTGAAAAATGGGGAACGAATGAAGTAGACATGAGGGGAATAAAAGATCACACATCTAAATTTTGCATGGTCGGGCAATTTGCAATTTTGCTCCTTATTTTACTTGGCTGAGAACTAGGGATGGCAATATTAAGTGGATATCCACGAACCCGCTCCACCCGCTATAAATAAATGGACGAAAACCCGAATTAAATGGATGAGAAGCGGGTGACGAATGAAGCGGGTGATGGATCGGATCGGATGTGGACGATACTTTTTTCACCCGCTAAGCATCCACCCACCCGTTTAACATATATTATATTTTTTAATCTAAGAATTTTAATAATAAAATATGAAATGTGCAAGAAAATTACTTATATTTTTGTTGCAAATTAATTTTTCAAACAATATATTGTTATTGTTTCATTTTGTATTAATAAAAAAAATGATTGTACAAATAACAGAAAAATAGAGTTTATGTGAGTTTTTTTCCACTTTAATACTCATCCATTAGTCATCCGCTCCACCCGTTTCATCCGCGGATGATGGACGGACGGATATGGATGATGGGTGAAGCGGATGACGGATGGATGTGGATGGAGTGATTGGAATAATGGATGGATGCGGGTGAAGCTCCACCCTATCCGAATCCGATCCATTGCCATCCCTACTGAGAACTTATGACAATTTTCCACTCTGGCAATGCAGATACTATACTATTTAAGCAAGACTATTTAGGATAAGATTATTGGGCTATTATAGGATTTGTCGTTTGTTGTAAATACAAAGTACTCATAATTTATTTGCCGCAATAGGTGTAGATAGTACTAGTATGTGCTTCCTCGCTCTAGGCTAATTGATCTTACTTCATCACTCTTTCTGAACTTGTGTGCCGTAAATAATACATATGACATAATCAAACATTACACACGTGTCAATTACTAATCTACATATTTTTATTATATTAGTAAAAAAAATTATAGTTAAATCTAATACATAAAAAGATAAAATAAAAAATAAAAAATCTAACTTTTCATGTTATGAGACGAAGAGAGTACTATATAGGTGATCATGAGTCTATCCAAAAATTAACAAAAACATGATATAAAACAACAATATACTTCCTCCCTTTTTTCTTTTTTTTTTCTTTTGAGTTGCATCATTTTCTCAAAAAAAAGTTTTAAATTAGTTTCATCACTTTCTTTTTTAACTAATAAATTCACTCTATCTTTTTCTTACCACATGGACCTCATTTAATTTGTTCTCTCAACCTCTCTTTCTCCCAAAATTGCCAAGGAGTTCGTAAAATCAAAAGTAATACTCCCTCCGTCCCAAATTACTCGCAACGTTTTGACTTTTTGCACTATTCACACATCTCACTTTAACCATCTTTTTTAGCTATTATATGAAACTTAATGTAATCATGTAAGATATTGTTGGGTTTATTTTATTATATAGTTTCTTAATATAAAATTTTTGTATACTTTATAAATATATAATAAAAGATATCGACGCTCAAACATATGCATCGACAAGCGTATTCAGTTAAAATGTTGCAAGTAAAATGGGACAGAGGGAGTAAAAAAAACAGAGGAGGTAATATGATTAATTTTTGAAACAGATCTTTTAGGCCAATATAGCCTTAAAATGCTTTTTTTTTCTTTTTTTTTTTTCTTTAAAGTAACTTTTCTCCTAACCACTGAGTTGGACACAAAATTTGATGTTCAAGCCACGCAATTTTAGATCAAGTTTGGGCCATTATAATCCACTCTACTTTTATTTGTCCTTCGTTTTTCTTTGTTAAGTGTAAAAAAGCTATGCTACTTTCAAAATCATACTTTGGCTTTAAATTACGTTTCATATAAAGTTGTCAAATAATCCATATCTACATATGTAGATACGTATATTTGAGGATTATTTCTATTATGCTATGCATGTAAACAAGGCACAAGGAGATATGAAGCGGATTAATAAGATTAGTAAAGACTATCTATGGTGAATATTAGGGGTGAGCAAAAATTCAAGGTACCCTGAATCGAATTTGAATCTGTTCGGAACCGCAGGTTCTGAAATCGGAACGGAACCTGTAGAGTAAGTTTCGATTTCGGGTAATAAAATTTTGGACCCGGAACCTGTAGGGACGTTAGGGCTGAGCAAAACTACCCGAAAAATCGAAAACCCAAAAAAACCGATCCGTAGCCGTTTCGAAAATTAGGGTACCCGATCTGATAACCATAACGGTTCGGATACCCGTTCCGATAATTTGTTATTGGGTATGGTTATTGGGTATCATTTTAAAATTAACGGTTACCCGATCCGATCCGTAAGCATTTTTTTGCTTTTTTTTTATTACTTAAATCTATTTTTTTTTAAATCTAAACTCTTACTTTATTTCATAATCACTTTATAATGTCAATGATTAGTAATATTATTAATAATTTGATCAAGATCATATGATATTGTTGTTAATTAGTGGTAAATTTTATCATAATAACTAAATAATTAAGTTTAATTATCATTAGTGGATATCTTATTGGGTACCCGATAACCGATCCGAAAATCCGAGTACCCGAACTTATTGGTTCGGGTTATGGATATCACTTTTAGTGATTTTGGTTATCGGGTACCCGAACCATTAATACTAATGGTACGGGTACCCGTCTCATGCTCACCCCTATGTAGGGTACCTTGTTAGAATAGGTTCCAGTTCCGAGTACCCTGTTACCCTGTAGGGTACCCGGAACCGGAACCTGTAATTTAAGCCCAAATATGCAAGCCCAATATCAAAATTACATACTCCCTCTGTTTTTAAATACTTGCTCCATTTCTCCATGCGTGGAGTTTTAGGATAAATTGGAGAAAGTAATAAAATATGGAGCTAATGGAGTAGGTGGAAGAATAAAAAAATTATAAAAAGCAAAAGTAGTGGAGAGAATTGGAGAAGAGAGAATATAAAATTATAAAATATGATTTATGTTGGGTCCATTAAGTGAGAGAAATAAATTAAACATTGTAAAAACTTTTCAAATAAGGAAATGGAGCAAGTATTTAAAAACGGCTGAAAAGGAAAATGGAGCAAGTATTTAATTATTTAAATATGGAGGGAGTAAATAAGTAACCCTAAAAGTAAACAAAAACCCTAAGCTCATTTCTCATTTTTCATTTTCACCGGCCATCACCTACTACAAAACCCTCTTATTGGTACGTAACCTAAGACCATTTCCAATGGTGAGACTCAACTTTGAGTATTGAAATACAAAATGAGTTGTTTTTTACCTTCAATGGTGATACCCAACCCATTTCTGAATTTAGCAACTCATGTGAAGTCTAATTTCCCAATGGTGAGACTTTCTAAAGTAGACTAATGTCACTTTCAATTTATGGCCCACCAAATCATATTTTAAGTTTTTTTTAGAAAAAAAAAATTTTAATTTAAATAAATTACAAAACATATTATAATATTGATAAGGGCCCGCACTTTTTGTCAAATGAGACTCAAAGTTGAGTATTTTTAGGAGAGAGAGAGAGTATTTTTTGCAATGTATACCAATAAGTTGGTATTTAAACTTAGCAACTCCAAAGAAAGTTGCTAAGTTTAGATACTCAACTTTGAGTTTCATTTGACAAAAAGTGTAGACCCCTTGTCAATATTCTAATATATTTTGTAATTTATTTAAGTTTACCTTTTTTTATTATTTTTTAATCTTACAATATTTGATATTAAAAAAGAAATGGATTTGGTGGGTCATAAATGAAAGTGACATTTGTATATTTTAGAGAGTCTCACCGTTGGGAAATTAGATTTCACATGAGTTGCTAAATTGAGAAGTGAGTATGGTATCACCATTGGAGGTAAAAAATAACTCCTTTTATATTTTTATACTCAAACTTGAGTCTCACCATTGGAGATGGTCTAATAATCTATCATCTATGTATGATCTTCTTCCCTTAAGTTAATTCTTATGCTATGTAGGTATCAAAAGTCTTACTTCATGGGCTATCAAGATTCAAGATGCGAATATGAGATTATGTAATTAAATTTGTATTTTTATCCTATAAGTTAAGTATTTGTATTAAATATGCTAGACAATAGACAATTAGCGTCGGATTGTTATACTTATATTTGTATTAAATTTGTAAGCTTTTAATTTAATAATTAGGAAACTGTTGTAACAGGTTCCGATTCCGAATAATGGGATTTGTACAGGATACCCTGCTACGCTCACCCCTAGTGAATATAATACGAAGTATGACTTTTAACTCCTATACACACATTGACATACCATTTACCCATCAAAGTAGTAACAAACCTTGTCTACCCTACCATCTTTACATCTTTATATAATGGAAGGTACGAGATCAAGTCCCACCATCTACATTTGGTTAGGGGTAGGGTAGTTCCTTCATGTCCCTCTACTCTTAAGCGTTAACCTATATAATTGAGTTAGTTGACTAGTGTGAGGTATTGGTTCAATAAAGTCATTTTCTTTATTAAAATAACCATAATAATTAAAAAAAAAAAAGAACACACTCTTCCAGTTAATCCATAGCCAAGTGGATAAACCGATAATAAATACATTTATATTGACTTTTAATTTATTATATGAGGAATTACCTGAAAAGCACAAGAGAGTATAAACTACAATGTATGTATCAATCGACCCCCACATATATTGACTCGTTCATTGGATAACATCGTAATCATGCAATTCAATGCAACTTCCAAATGCCTCCAATTGTTCTTTAAGTCCATGTATGTTTAGGAATTGTCAAAATTAGCTAGCAAATGGTCCATTGTTTGTCAATTACAGTATTTTAGATAAGAATGGAAAATAACAAGAAAGAGTCAAGTTTCATTTTCACTACATTAAACAAGATAAAGAAAGTAGGGTAGATTAGTGTGGGTTGGTCTAGTAAATTGATATATACTAGGTTAGATCTCGTGCCATGCACGGTAATTTCTAACTACTTATTATTAGTTTAACACTACATATAATTATAAAAATTTAAATTTTGCAAAATAAGATGAAAATTTTGTAATCACAAAATATAAAGAAAATTATATCATACTAAAGAAAACAAAGAGAGTATTAAATTTTTAAAAAAAATAAATAAATAAAAACAGAGAGAGTATTACATGCACAACTAATAGAAAATTAGATAACATTACAAAGTTAAGATAGGAAAATATTATTATTTAGTTTAAATTAAAAACAAATAATAATTTCGTTAAATGTGTATCAATGGAATATACTTACCAAATAGGAAGGAAAATATTGTTGTATAGTAATATATATATTCTCTTAGAAAATTTGGCAAAAAAAAAAAAAAAAAAAAATCTTTTAGAGTGAAATCTTTTAACCAAGATATGACACATGTCTTTCTTGGTTTCGCCTTTAATATATAGTCGTAAAAGAGATAGATAAAGGGAAATAAATAAATAAATAAAAAGAATATATTGAAAGCAAAGATTGGCAAGTCAAAATCACAATCAAAGTACTCAGAAAATAATATTGCTAATATTATGTAACTATCTTTTAATAAGATACTTAAGCTTTGATACTTAAGCTTGCATCATAAGTCATAATAAAAGAGAATAATTTTTTCGGAAAAAATTAACTTAATCAATTTTTTTTTTTTTTGTACAATTTTTTATTATATAATTAAGGGAAATTATAAAAAGTAAGATATTACATGAAAATTTTAAATTTTCTTTAGAAATTAAAATCGTATCATTAAAGTTAACTTATTTACTGCCTTGAAAAAAAAAAAAAAACCTAAGGACACACCAGAAGATGACACGTGTCATTGCTGGTGTGTCTTTTAGTATATAGTAATTGATATGAATGTTTGCGTAGTGTAGATGGATCATAGATTAAGCGATTAGCTTATGAAAGAACCAAGTTAGTATCCTAGAAAGATTTGATCCTATTACAAGATGAAAGCCCGTGCAATGCACAGTTTTTTCACCTAAGGTTTTTAATTTGTCAAAAACTACCTAGTAAAGCCCAGATTTTGTGAGAAACTACCAAATAAGAAAAATGTTGTAAAAAACTACCTAATAAAAGGTAAACTCTTGTAAGAAACTACCTAACAAAATGTTAATTGTTGTAAAATACTACCTCCGTCGGGAATCCACCATTGACCCACCTCAAAACACCCCCAAAACCACCGCTTTCACCCCAAAACCAACACAACCTACGTGAAATTGCTTTCACCAAGCCAATACCACCCTCCAATCCCAAAACCACCACCTCTAACCCCAAAATCAACATCCTGAAATCACGAAATTAAACTACCCTCACCAACTCGAAATACCTTCTAACCACCCCAAAAAATAACCTTTTCACCTTGAAAATCAACATCTGTGGTGGTTTCGGGGGTGTTTTGAGGTAGGTCAACGCCTTAAAATTAGATTAACGGTGGAAATTCGGCCAAAGGTAATACCTTACAATATTTTAGCTTTTATAAGGTAGTTTCCTATAATATTTTTTTTATTAGGTAGTTTCTCACAAATTAAAAGGTTGTATTAGGTAGTTTCTGATAAAAAAAAAAAAAACCCTTTTAATTATTTGATTTATTGTATTTAATAATTTCAGACAAAATTACAAAAGTTTAATTTTAATTTTTTTTTACTGTAATTTATAATGACTTTATTAAATATAAACAAATTGTAAATATGATATTTCATCCGTTATATAAAATCTTTAATGTGAAAAGATAAATTTTTAATAATTTAAATCCTAAATCATTATTAATTGTTTTACCATATCTTTTATTTCGATAGAATCACCAACTCCGTCCACAACTAACCTAATGTAAGTAATAATTACAAATACAAATTTAAACATAGGATTATTAAAATTAAGCTAAAAATTACCTGGCCATTGATGACAAATTACTAACACAAAATTCGCTTGATGGGGTTTTTTATTGATATGAAATTTTGTTTGTGTCATATGATATGTCAATTTATAATGATAGGTATAACAAATTTTAATTTAATTATAATTAACGAACAATATTTATTTCTTATCATAGATACTATCAAATTTATCTTGTAATGGTAGGTATCAAACTTTATTATAAGCATTTATCATTTGAATATTTTTATTATTGGAGATTTATCTTTTTCTAGTAGTATATTTCTTTGGATTTTTTATACTCGTAGATTTAATAAATTTCTTTTCCTATATTTTTACTTTTTTTCATAAAAATAATTTAATTTATGGATTATATTCTACATGGCATTAAAATTTTAGATATATCAAATCTAATTCATTAGTATTATCTAGGTAGCGATATAATTTTTTGTTCAAAAATAAAATACAAATTTTTTTTCTTATTTTTCGAAATCAAACAATACAAGACCTCAATAACAGACCTTCTTCCAAAATTTCATCAAATTAAAGACCAGACAATTCTAGTTATACTCTCCTATCCAGTATATATGTGCGTGTACCTACACGATAAAATACGTTTACAACTCTCGGGGTTGTTTGAGAACATTTGCTCCCATGATAAGTCAAAAATGGCTCCATATGCATATAAATGAAGTGAACAATAAAAGATCTTTATGTACTACATAATAACTAATAAGAGACACTTTGAGAATTAGATTTACTTATATTTTCCATCTCTCTCAACTCTTTAGTCTCAAAGTGGATGTAATATTAGGGTTATCAATGATGCAACTCTAGCCTTTATCACCCATGATGGTATGAAATACATCTCATGTCTTTAAATTCCACAATGCCACACAACAATTTTTTTTTTTTTTTTTTTTTTGGAAAGAATACGAAGTAATAGTTTATTTGTATTCCAATTTCCAAATAGTTCCATATGCCCTTAATAAAAAAAAAAATGGAAAATTCTCTTTGATAAACTCAAAATTTTTAATTTTCTCAGTAATAAATGTTAAAAAAACTTATTATCAATGATAAACCCTAATTATCTTTACAAATTCATTGGTAACATTAATGAACATTTTTTATTAACTCTTTAACTACAGTTAGAGTTTTTTTAATTAAAAAAATTGTTTTTAGAAAAAATTATTTTTTTTTAAAAAACAACCCTTCCCCCACCCACCTGGCCACTCGGCCACCTGACCCCCCCTCCCCTCTGGCTAGCGACACCTGTCGGCGACCCCCACTCTTGCTAGCATATCTCAATTTCGATTCCAAGGATAAAAGAAATCAGAAAACTCAACTGATGAGGGTTTAATCAAATGAATTTTTAAGACAACCAAAGTAATCAAATCAAATCAAGTAGAAATTCTAATTTTTAAATTCTGGAAATTCGATTTTTGTGATCCAATTTAGAAGCTGCAATTCTGAATTTTGAGGTTAAGGAATGAGGAGAAGTGGAGTGAGTAGCAGCGGCGGCGGCGATAACGTCGTTGTTGACGTCGAAAGGCGTCGCTCCACCTGCGGTTACTATAAACCTGGTTGTCGCTCCAGTATCACTCATGTTTTTTTTTTTTTTTAGGGCTAGGGTTAGGGTAGAAATCTGGGATTGGGAGGAGGAAGGGGAATCGGGGTGGAGGGATTGGGAGGGGAGTCCGGCAGAGGAGGAATCGGGGTCGTCGGCAGCAGGCGGGAGTGGGGAGCTAGTCGCCGCCGGCCCAGGGAAAGGTTATCAGGGGTTGCGGTGGAAAGAGGAGAAAGATAGGAGGGTCATGGGCGGTGGTTTGTTTTAAGTTGGTGGTGGTCTGAGAAGAGGTTGGTTATTTATTTATTTTTTTTATAAAATAATTTAATTATTAAATATTAAAAAACAAAAGAAATTAATCATGGTTAGTGAATCTATATTAAAATAGCTATTATCTATGGTAATCAATAATTCAAGTTTACCATTGATAATAAGTTTTTTTAATGTTTACCACTAAGAAAATTAAAAAGTTCGAGTTTACCAAATAGAATTCTCCTAAAAAAATTAAGCAAACAGGATATCTTCAAGATAAAAATGATCAGATGGATATCTTAGTTGATTGGCTAAAATTTATGCCACGTGTCATATTTGTTTTGCTTACTTAGATTAAGCTACTCCCTTAAATCCCTTTCTTTCTCAAAAAAGCAACTCTCCTCTCCTAAATACGTAGTATATTATAAAGGGGTCCCATTGTCAGCTTGACATGTGACTTGTCCTGAGGATGATTGTTTTCTACTCTTATGCTGGAATTATGACGTGGCATTTTCATAGCCTAAAAATTGTAATATTGCCCCTATTTATCTTGACGTACACACGTACCCCTTCTTAAATTTAAGAAACATAATTTCGTACGTATTTTTATTCATGGAAAATGAACCACTTTGATTGTGATCGTTTTTTTTTTTTTTTTTTTATGTTTATCAATTTCTAATATTAATATAAAAACAAATATGAACTTTAATTTGATAAACTATCTTACAAAATTCCAAGTAATTTTTCTAAGTATTTCATTATAGCATATAATTGGAAGAAAGTTTTTATTCGGATTAAGATTTGTGGCAATTGTATAATTGTGAAGATAGTTTTTGTTGAATTCAAAATTAAGTACATTGAATGGTGTTTGTTTCGTTATTATATCATCACATATTGTGTCAATTTATTATCTAATTTGAAAGTGAAGGTATGTATATGGCATAACATTGAGGTTCAATGTAGATAAATATTCAAAAGAAGTATAATTAGATATTCCATACTAGGGATCGAATGACCTTTAGATCATAATATAAAACTCCTACCAATTATATCGAGTTTTACTTAATTAGTATTAAAATTACTGTTTATACGTAATATTTCTACAATAGATTTTTGCCTAGGATAGAAAGATCTACATACTTCTTACATATATCAATATCAAATCTTTAGTCCTAAAATAATTTGGGATCGGCTAACTATAAAAATGTAATTCATGTATTATATTACAATTAAATAAAATGAATAAATAGTGTAATTTTTTTTTTTTTTTTTGAAAGTTTAAAAAAAGATAGATAACATTAGGAGACCTTCCTCGTGATGCTAACGGCTGATGGTAGTAGTGTAAAAAACTTGGTATTGTCAGTTTGTAAATGTAGAATGGATACGTAGGTTGGTCCATGCAAGAACGTATATCGTCCACACAAGAATTGCCCCCACCAAATAAAAATAAATACGGTGTACTATTCAAATTGCATAAAAACTAGAGTGCTACTCTCCCTTTCCTCCTAAATTCCAAGCTTCCCCTTATTCTTCTTTCTTTGCAAATTCCAGCTAATTAATCATCTTATCAAGGTGACCACTTCTAAATCTTTTTTGTAATTTATGTTTTAATCTTGTTTATATTCTACTAATTTATCATTTTCTAGCTCATTGTTCATACATTAATGTAATTATATTTGATTATGTTTTATGTTTGTAACCATTGTACTAATTAGGTAGGAATACATATAGATATTATACATTTTTTTTATTAGTAGGTGATGAAAATGTTTCTTCCCATTTATTTGTACAAGTTTGTGCTAAAGATTTAATTTTTAGGTAATTATATATCCCTTCATTTGTAAAAGCTCAACTTATTAGGACTCAATGCATACTTGAAAAGCTATGTCGTCTAAAGTCTAGAATTTAATACGCCTTTAGTTAAGATCTGTGCTAGATAGCTTCGAATCGAATGTTTTTCGATGTTTTAAGGTTAGTGTTTCGGCCATACGAGTAACTTTCCATAAAATGCACTGTTTCATAGAGTTCCTCGTTATGTTCCTATGACAAATTTGGTTACTAGTGGTGTATTTATGCAATTGTTCAATACCATAATATACGGCTCTTGTAACCTATGTTTGTAGGATCGACTCTTAGGTGAATATTTTGAGTAACCTTGCAGTAGACTATTTCAAAGTATGTAATAATTATATGACTAATGATGTATTTCTGACTAACATAGATGATGCCTAAATCTTCTGTTATAATTTTATTTTCAGCTAATCATCAAGTGTGAAACAAAATCATGAGTACACCATCCTCAAGTAATCCTCGACGACGTTCTCTTACTATGGAGAGGACGGTCTCTCCTGCTATGCAAAGGACTGGCCAATGGTAACCTCGATCTTCATTTTCGATCCTCTCAAAAAAAAAAATAAAAAAAAAAAATAAAAAAAAAATTACATTAGTAGGGCTGTTATTTTATAACTTAGGCTAATTGGCTTTTCTTTTTTTCTATGATGATAGGGTATTTTCTCAAGATATTCCTACTGATATCGTTGTTGATGTTGGAGAAGCTTCTTTTTCTCTTCACAAGGTACTAATACAATTATAGAACTACTTCTTGATCATATGCTTTGTTTTTTCGCCTTAAATTACTAAAATCTCGAGAAAAATAGCTTCTGATTGATAGGCTGTACAAGAGTTTAAGGCGTACAAACGTAGTCTGATTAGCTAAATGTTTATTGGTAGGCTATACAAGAGTTTAAGGTGTAAGAACATAATCTGATTAGCTAAACGATTTTACAATAATTTTTAATTTTTTACATTTACTAATGATTTGCACAGCATATGGTACATACAGATTAATCATATAGACTTAATCTGATTGCTTAGATGGTTTCGAAAAAATTTGTTGTCTGTTGCAAAGTCATAAGAGAACTATCAACAAAAAATTTCGATCTGTCAGATTATAATTTGTGCAGCTAAGGTAAATAAAACTCTTAACGAACTAGAAAGATCAACAGTTGATACTGCTTTAGATTCTAATGATTATATTCTCTCTGCTTTTGTTCTGTTTAGATCATAATAAAAACGGTTAATATATTATAGAAATTTATAACAAGGTCTAATTGCCTATGTTTTTGTGGGATGACAGTTCATGTTAGTTGCAAAGAGCAACTACGTACGAAAACTAATATTGGAGTCTAAGGAGTCAGACCTAGGAAGAATCGATTTGTCGAATATCCCTGGAGGAGCTGAGGCATTTGAGAAGGCTGCAAAATTCTGTTACGGCGTAAATTTTGAGATAACAGTTCATAATGTAGCATCACTCAGGTGTGCTGCAGAGTATCTGCAGATGACAGACAAGTCTTGTGAGAACAACCTTGCTAGTCGTACTGAGGACTTCCTTTGTCAAGTAGCCTTGACTAACCTCTCTGGAGCTGTCATTGTTCTGAAGTCTTGTGAAGATCTTCTTCCTATGGCTCTCGACCTCAATATCGTTCAGAGAAGTGTCGATGTTATCAGTGCTAAGGTTCGACATACCTTCCCCTACTTAGTAGTGTTAAATTGTACTTCGTATTAGTAGACTATGTTGTCAAGAACAATAATCTCAGTTAGCTTGATTAAGAACTATATTTATAGTATTTCTATCGCGGTACAATATTGGATAGAAAAGTAAAAGATCTGCACCATGACATCATAACATGTCATACAGATTGGTCGTGTCTGTTAGTCTAATTTTTCGAGTTTAAAGTGTTTTTCTTAATGTGTATGGTTATCTACTTTAGTGGACTTTCGCGATCTTTACTTAAATTATGTCAAATTTACTCAGATCAGGCTCATACGTTATGTGTTATTATCTGATTTTACCTAAATTTGTTGTTTATTTACATAAATCCATGATTAAATCTGTATATTTTTGTTTTGTTTTGTGTGATTTCAGGCGTGCAATGAGGCTAACTTTCCTAGCCGTACACCACCAAATTGGTGGACAGACGAGTTATCAATCCTCGATGTAGCCTCCTTTCAGAAAGTTATTACAGCCATGAGAGTACGCGGGGCAAAATCTCTAACCATATCAAGTGCAATCATCACATACGCCGAGAAATCTCTTAGGGACTTAGTCAGAGATCACTCAGGAAACGGGATCAAATTCTCAGACCCTGCGAACTCTGAGTTGAGAATCCAACAACGCGAACTCCTTGAGTCTATCATTTCCCTCTTCCCCTCTGAGAAAGCTGCATTCCCTGTCCACTTCCTGTGTTCTCTTCTTAGATGCGCGATATACCTTAAAGCATCTACAATCTGCAAGAACGAGCTCGAAAAGAGGATATCAGCTATCTTAGAACATGTCACAGTGGATGATCTTCTGGTGTTGTCCTTCACATATGATGGAGAGAGCCTCTTTGACCTTGAGAGTGTAAGGAAGGTGATCTCGGGATTCGTTTCGAGGGAGAAGAGTGTGGATGTCTTCAATGGGGGTAACTTCAGAGAGGCTTGCTCTGCTTCCATGCAGAGAGTTGCTAGGACAGTGGATTCTTATCTTGGTGAGATTGCAACTTATGCAGCACTTAGTATTTCCAAGTTTAATGCCATTGCTAATCTTGTTCCTAAGGAGGCTAGGAGAAATGATGATGACCTTTATAGAGCAATTGACATCTATTTAAAGGTAATTATATGCTAAGAACCATTACATATTACGCTTTTCATAGATAATGCTGAAACATATTTTCCATCACATCATCTTTCGGCCTTATTCTCTTCACCTTATGTTAATTTTTATTGATTTAAACTACTTTCTGTGTATTAATTTATATCCCTACTATATTTTGATTATGGTTGTTGTTCCAATGTAGTCTCATCCAAATCTAGACGAGATTGAACGAGAGAAAGTATGTAGCTCAATGGACCCTCTAAAGCTTTCCTATGATGCCCGAGTACACGCCTCACAGAACAAGCGACTCCCAGTCCAAATGGTCCTGCACGCCCTCTACTACGATCAGCTAAAACTAAGGAGTGGAGCCAATGACGGGGGATTACCTGAAGCAGTAGCAACACGAGGCCAATTACAAGCTGATGTCTCCTTAGCCAAGGAGAATGAGGCCTTAAAGTCGGAGTTGATGAAGATGAAGATGTACATTTCGGACATACAAAAAAATAAAGCGACAACCTCTAAAACAAGTACTAGTGCCGGTATGCCAAAGAAAACGTTCTTTTCGTCGATGTCTAAGACACTAGGGAAGTTTAACCCCTTCAAACATGGGTCTAAGGATACTTCTCATTTGGAAGATGAAGTTGATCTTACAAAGCCTAGGAGAAGAAGGTTTTCCATTTCTTAAAAGCATAAATATTACAGTGTAAGTATATTACAATTTAGCTACTATTATTATTACTCACAATATATTAAAACCTTGGCTTTAGTTATAAATTTGTTATGTAAAACCAACTATAGGTGTGATGTTAAGTATTGGTTTTGTATTGATTTTTTCCCCTGTTAACTGGAGTGGCATAGTGTGTTTTGTGTACAAAGTTTGAAACTTTATGTGTATAGTTGGCTAAGTGATGATTTAGACTTGTTATATGATGATTCTCTTTGTTCAAATTCATTTGTTTCTTCCTAGACATTAATAATTACATAATTTTATCATTGCTTTAAATTTGCACCGCTTATTAATAAGGAAAAATTGACATTTACTACCAGCGAAAGAACCTTGTGTCACATTTGCTACCTGTTTAATTTTTTATTTTATTATGCTATCACCTAAAATTACATAATTAAAATTTCACTACCACTTAACGTAATCTGTTAAGGTTTCGTTAAGTTTATTAAAAAAAATTAAAAGTAAAAAAAAAAATAAACAGCCACCTCTCCACCTCACTGCTACCCCCTCCCTCTCCCCCCTGCCGATGCCCAGAGCTTCGACTGGCGCCGGCGCTAACCCACCCCCTCCCTTTCCTCAACCCTACGTAGCCAACCTCCCCTCCCATTTCCCCTTCTTGCTGCCCCGACCCCCACCCTTAACCGAAAACCACCTTTTTTCCCCTCCCCCAGCGGAATCGGCCCCCCTCCCCGTTCTCTCCACCGAAATCGACCCCCATCCCCTTCCCCTACCCTTTTCGGCCATCCTTAACCCTAAACCACCACCCCAAAATCACCATAAGCGAAACCCTAAAATTCATTTAGGGTGGTTTGGGGCTGGTGGTTTAGGATTAGGGATGACCAAAAGGGCAGGGGAAGGGGAGGGCGGTCAATTTCGGTGGGGGGAACTGGGAGGGGGGCCGATTTTCGGTGGGGGGAAAGGAAAGGGGGTGGTTTCCGGTTCGAGGTGGGGGTCGGTGCAGCAAGAACAGGAAAATGGAAGGGGGTTGGCTGCGTAGGTGGGGGAAAGGGATGGGGTCACATCAGCGCCGACATTGGCAGGTGGGAGGGGGTGGCAGTTGAGGGGAGGGGTGGCAGTGAGGTGGAGGGGTGGCTGCAAGGTGGTTGACGGTGGCTAAACCCAACTAACGGAAACAGTAACATCATAAGTCATTTGGCAGTGAAATATATACTTTAGGGATTTGGCTGGTAGCAAAATAAAATAAAAAATTAAACAAGTAGCAAATGTGACACATGGTTCTTTTGCTAGTAGCAAATGTCAAGTTTTCCTATTAATAACTATTAAAAATTAAATATTAAATACGTATTCCATACCTTCATCAATCAATGTTTAAATCGTAAGAGAAAAATGGTCAAAGCATAAAGAATAAAAAGTGACAAAGGGAGTATATTATATTGTTTGATTCAAGTGAGGTCAGCTTTCTAGTTTAGGTCTTGGCCATCCACAATCCAATTTAATACATAGACCTATACAATATTAATTTTTTAAAAAAAATTTGACCCATCCTGTCGTAATATAAAAAAGACAAGAGATCTAGATCGATGCCCAATTGTCATAACATCACTACTATTAATTAGTCGAACATAACAACAAAACTCCACAAAACACCATCACTCTGTTCGTTCGTTGTAGGTTTCGATTTGGTAAATGAATTTTGTCTAAAGATTAGATTCACACTTTACAAGGTTAGAATGTGATACTATTTAGGTCTATTGTTAATTAGCTTATTATGACTGATAGGACAATTTCTTCTATATTTTAATGTGATGATTGTGATATATCAAAAATTTATATCAGTTTGTTTAAGTGAGGTTAATTTTTTATGTATCAAAATTGACCCAACCTAATCTATTCTATTAACCTAATTGTGGACACATGAAAACAATAACTTGCCCCGACTCTTGTTCCTCGGCCCTATCATAACTAACCCAAGTAAAAACATTAGTCGAATATTAACAACAAAAGTCCACAAAATACCATCATTATGTATGTTTGGGTTTGGTAAATAAAATTTGTCTGAAACCAGATTTGATTAGATCTGTATGTTACATGATCAGAATTTGATACCTTTTAGGTCTATTGCTAATTAGCTTATTATGATTGATAGTTCAAATTCTTTCATATTTGAATTTGAAGATTATAATATTAAGGAAATTTTCACTTTTGCTACCAGCAAAACACACGTACTTCGCTTTGGTTACCGAGGAAAATTTTAATTTTATTTTACTACCATACAAAAACAAGTTTGTTAAAAATTGCTACCACTTAACGGAATCCGTTAGGGTTCCGTTAAGTTTATTCAAAAAATAAAAACAAAAATAATTTTTTTAAAAAAGAAAAGAAAAGCCCAGCCACCACCTTCAACTGCCAGCCCCCTCCTTCAACTGCCAGCCCCCTCCCTCCTGCCAGCAGCCGGCGCCCAAAGCATCGCCCGGCGACTCCACTCCCCCTCCTCCACCTACGCAGCCCACCTCCCTTATCCCCTTCTCGCAGCCCCAACCCCCACCCTGAAACCCGAAAACAACCCCCTCCCTATCCCCCCACCGAAATCGGCCTCCCTCCCCTTCCCCCACCCTGAATCGATCCCCCCTCCCCTTCCCCCACCCAAAACCGCCACCCCTAACCCTTAATCACCAGCCCGAAACCACCCTAAACGGGATTTAGGGTTTCGTTTATGGTGGTGTCAGGCTGGTGTTTAAGGGTTAGGGGTGGCTGTGTTTGGGAGGGGGAAGGTGAAAGGGGAGCCGATTCCGGTGGGGGGTGGGGAAGGGATTGTTTTCCGGCTTTGGGCTGGGGGTTGGGGCAACGAGAAGGGGATAAGGGAGGGTGGTGGGCTGTCACTGGCGCTGGCAGGGGGGAGGGGGGTTGCTGGGCAGCGATGGCGGCTGGGTGTTTTTTTTAAAAAAAAAAGGTGGCTGACGGGGAGGCAGTGAGGGTCTCTGAGGAGGGAAGAGTGGTAGTGAGGGTGGTTGATCTCACTAATGGAAATTGTAATTGAAAGTGGTAGCAAAATTAAAATTATATGATTTTGTGTGGTAGTAAAATAAAATAAAGCGCTTGATGGGTAGCAAAAGTGAAGTAGAGGTGTTTAAGTGGTAGCAAAAGTGAAATTTTCTTAATATTAAAAACTTATAATAATTATTCAAGTGAGGTCAATTTTTTAAATGTCAAAATTAGCTCAAGTTAATAAAGTCTATTAATCCAATCGAGGACACGTGGAAATAATAGCTCAACTAACCCTTGATCCCCTAACGTAAATAACCAAGTAAAGAAAACCAGATGCCCACGTAGGTAAGGTAACACCAATACTATTAATTAGTTAAAGATAACAACAAAATTCCATGAAACACCATCACTTTTTATGTTTAGATTTGGTAAATAATTTTTTTTTTTTTTTAAATTAGACTTGATTAGATTCGCACATTTCGAGGCTATGATTTGATACTTTTTTTGTTTAATTAATGTTGATTTATTATGATTGTAAATTTTTCTATAGTACATTTTGAAAGATTCTAATACAAAATATTTATATTATATTCAATAAAGGTCAGTTTTCCATGTCGGGCATGCTCAACTAAACCTAATCCATAAACCTAGCACATAATACTTTTAAGCAAAAACTCGACCTAACCTATTGTCACTTGTAGTCATAAATAACTAAGGGCTTGTTTGGCATTGTTTTTTGTTTTCAGTTTTTATTTTTTTGAAAACAAAAAACCAAAAACAGGAAACAAGAAAAAGATGTTTTCACTTTTCTGTTGTCAGTTTCCAAAATTAGCATGATTTTAATAAATTTGACTAATTTTGGATTCATTATATTACATATATTATACACTTTTAAAATACAAAAAACCAAAAAACTGAAAACCACAACAATGCCAAACGAACCCTAAGTAAAGAGATTTAGATGCCCACGTGCGGTAACATCATTACTACTAATCTATCAAATGACAGCAACAAAGTTCCATAATACACCATTGCTTTGTACGTTTGGAGTTAGCAAATAATTTTTTTTCTAAAAACCAGACTTAATTAAAGTTGTACATTACGATGCAAGGTTTGGATTTGAAACCTTTTTAGGTCTATAGCTAATTAGCTTATTATGATTAATAGTCCAATTTTGTATGTATTTGAATTTGAAGATTTTGATATTAAAAACTTATATTGTTTAATTCAAGTGAGGTCAATGTTCTTAGTACAGTCCGGATCAAAATTGACCCAAAAAATCTATAATATTAACCTAGCTAATCGAGGACACTTGAAATCCATAATTTGACTTGACCTACACAATCCCCTTTCATAATTACTCAAGTAAAGAGAATTAGATGCCCACGTATGGTAACATCATGAATATAAATAAATTAGTTGAAGATAACAAGTCCACAAAACACTATCACTTTGTATGTTTAGATTTGGTAAATAAATTATGTCTATAAGCCAGAATTAGTTTAGCTAGAGTACGTCATACGTTACAAAGTTATGATTTGATACCTTATACGTTAATTGCTAATTAGCTTATTCTGATTGATAAATCAATTTCTTCCATATTTATAAAGTCACACTCAATTAGAGTAGTACATACGTATGTTAAATTACAAGGTTTAGATTTTATACCTTTTAGGTCTATTGTTGATTAAGGGTCTGTTTGTTCACCTTATTTCCACTTATTTCCCTTTAGCCGTCGAAGAAAACAACTGTCCACAAAATACAATCACTTAGTACGTTTGGATTTTGTAAGTAAATTTTGTGTAAATGCCAAGCTTGTTGTGTAAATGCCAAGCTTGATTAGAGTCGTTTGTTACAAGGTTTAAGATTTAAGTCTATTGCTAATTAGCTTATTATATGATTGATAGTTCAATATCTTAGCTTCCAAATTTGAATTTGAAGATTCTAATATTAAAAACTTATATCAATTAATTCAGGGTTCAAGTTTTTTTTAGTTTTTTAGGTCTTAACCATGCTCAACCTACCCTAATCCATTTACCTAACTTAAATTGACATGCAATCCCCTGTAAATAACCCAAGTGAAAAGACTTGGCTACCCATGCCACATGTGGCAACATCATTACTATTCATTAGTCGAACAACCATCTACTCTATATGTTTGGATTTGGTAAATAAATTTAATATGAAATTAAAGTTAAATTTTGATTCTAGTCGTCATCTGTTACAAGCAAGGTTAGGGTTTGATACCTTTTTAAGTCTATTGTCAATTAACTTTCTACGATTGATAGTTCAATTCCTTTCCTATTTAACTTTAAAAGATTCTAATATTGAATACTTATATCGGTAATTCAAATGAAGTCAATTTTTTAGAGTTTGGCCTTGGGCAGCCCAACCTAATATATTAATCTAAACCAGGAAACTTCTAAACAAAAACCGATCGACTCGTTTATTGATTCCCTATCGTAAATAACATAAGTCATCTGACCTAGATACCCACATGTGACACTATCATCACCGCTCATCACTCAAATAAAACAGCAAAATTCCAGCAAAAATCCTTCCTTTAACTCAGTTTATTATTCTTAAGTCAATTTTCTAAGTTTGGATCAAATTTTACCCAACTAGGTCTATTCCATTAGCCTAATCAAGAAAACTTAAAAACAATAACTCAATCAAACCTTTAATAATCCCGGCTATTGTAAATAACCCAACCCAGATACCCACAAGTGACACCACCATCACTCAAACCAAAAGCAAAATTCCAGAAAACTCCCTCAACCCTGACCTTCCATACTTATCAAAAACCGTATTTTCCCAGTCCTAAGGTCCAAAACAATGCAATAAACCGACCTACTTTCTCTCTCCTCAACCTGTCACATCCCACCCATCACAGACCAATTAAAATCCAATCCTAGAAAAGTCAATCAATACCCAACTTCCTCAATACATCACCGCCTTGTAACCCTACCACAAAATTCTAGCTCGTTTTGCGTTTCCTCCAAGTAATAATAAACAAACGGCGTTTACTGCAACGTTAAGTCTTCAACAATACGCCGACCTACGCCGTTAAAGTCCTATTAAATTCCTTTTTATCTTTCTACTTTCTCTCTCCTCTCTCTTGCGCTGCTTTCTCTCTCCTCTTTTTTGCAGTTTAGGGTGGATAATTCTTAGCGCCGGAACTTTCATCATCAAATTTCATCGATTTTTGGTATGATTCTTCTGCTTTTTGATCGTTATAATTCGCGTTTTTTGTTTGATTTGATTATTTTTTTGTGAATTAGGTTTTATGATTAGGTTTTTTGAATTTTGTGATTTTTGTTTTGATTTTGTTTGTGGTTGTTTTGGTCGTTTTTTTGAGGTGTTGAGTAGTAGATCTAGTATTTTAATTGGTTGTTTTTGATGTTTAATTGTGTTTTTTCTGAGGTTTATTTGATTTTTTGGTATAATTTAGGTTTATGGGTTGACGTTTGAGTTTTGTTAAATTTTGATTGTTGTTTTGAAAAATTATATATGTTGTTTGGTTGATTATTGAATTAACATATATGGAGTATTTGAATTGATGTTTTGATTGGAATGATGACAAGACTTATGTTTGTGTTAGGTAAAACATTCAATATAATTGTGGGATAGATTTTGAGTTTGAAAGATTGAATAATTTCTTATGGAAATGTTTTAGATTTAAGATCCTTTGCTATCTTTAGTTTTCGGCTGTCGAGGTTGATAATTAGATTTGTATATTAGAGGAATAATATCAGGGTTGATGTGTAAGTGCTAAATTTAAAGGTGTAAGTGATGGTGATTTCACTTGGGTAATGTTTTTTGAATCTCGTTACTTGTAAGTACGAGAATGTGAGTTTCTAGTTCATGTATCTTCAGTCTTCACTATAATCTTAATTGAAATTCTAGGAATTTGAATACAGTCAATTGAATGAATAAATGATATTAGTAAAAGCCACATTGTTTCGTATTATAGTTAGTATTAGCTTACTCAGTGGCTTGGTAATAGCAGTTGCTCCATCAGAGTCTTTGAGGGTTCAAAATTATGCTTTATTCTTGGCGGCTGGGTGGATTGGCAATCTTACAAGGCTTATAACAACCCCACTAGTTTTGGGTCAAACTAAGTAATGGTTGTTTGAAATGAAACTAGTATTTACCTCATGAAATGCACGTGTCGATTTTTTTTTTTTTTTTTTTTTTTTTTTTTTTAGTTTTTATAATTATACATTATACTACATTATTTTTATATTTTGCTAAAATGCTATTTAAATTTTAGACATTTATCTAAAATTGTAAATAAATTTAATTAAGTCAAAAAATTTACACAGCATTTTCATTTAATTAAAAAAATCATAGCAAGTTTTACCTACATTGTATAAACTGTAATTATCAATTGGTTAAAAGAAGATGAAGAAATAAAGCAATCAATGAACTGAAAAAGTTATCATGCAACCTTTAAAAAGGATCAATGCAAAAAAATAAAATAAAATTAATGGTTGTCAATGTAAATTGAAAATTTTGAAACATCATAGAGGACAAATTTGAGTTAGTTGAAATTGAGAATTGAGTTGTGAAACTAAATAAATTAATAGAAGTTAGAAGATGTGATTATGTAAATTTTTTTTTTTATAAATAATACATGGATATGCATTGTGGTTATAAAAAATATATTTAAGAATAGAGATTAAAAGAGTTTGGAAGGGACACATGGCTACATGGTAGGATAAGCACTCGTTTTAAAATATTAATATAGATAGATATGGATATAGATTTTAATTTGGATGAAGGTTGAAAGAATCTGTACTTGGGCATAATCTATGTTACCCGGACTCTTTGTTTTACCTCAAGTACCCGTGTCGGACCCTCGACACTCGGACATGGGTATGACATTCGGACACTTCATTTTAGTTCAAAATCATAAAATTTTTCCACAAAGTAGCCGAGTCGGACACTTGGACACATACCCGTGTCGGACATGGGTACCCAAGTCCGAGTAACATAGGGCATAATTAAATAACCCTAATTAGAAATTTGTACTAACCGAATTGTATTAAGTAGGAATCAAGCAAAAAATACTGGTGCCAACAAAGTGGAACATATTGAATATATTCCGTCAGAATTGAGGAGCATGATCAATTAAAGTCTTTTTATCACTTTGGCTGTTCTTTAGATTTTTTGAGTGAAGTATTTGTAACTACTTTTGTAGTTGAACGTCTCCATTGAAGTATTTGGTAGGGAGAGAAATTGGAGGATTTGGGGAAATTTAGTAATCGCGTAGCAGTTGAAAATAGTTTTCCTTTGTTGTTTTCTCAAAGACCTTTAATTGGACAAGTATAGCGATTTTTTATATAAAAATATTCTATTTTACAATGACTATGTATTTGTCTGAATTGTTTGTCGCTACTATATTAGATTTCAAATATATAGGCAAAGGTGGTGGCTTTGTTTCTTGTAAAGTAACATATTTGAAACATTTTGCTCCTTATGATTATAAAATTTATTGTCTGCTGTGCCATCCTGTCCAATTTATATCCTTTTGGTGAGTGATTTGCTGACTTTTTTTACATTAATTTTTTGATTGTCTCAGTTGAACCACTGATTAGATCGAGTAATTATGTTTCTTTCCTGGTTTCAATAAATATTTGCTGTTATTGTGTCTGCAAGTTGTATGCTTAAACTGCCTTGGATTATTCAAAGTGTTTAAGCCTTCAGGGATATTATTATTATTATTATTATTATTATTATTAATTTGTTGTTGTTGTTGGTGGTGGTGGTGGTGGTTGTGTGTATTTTATAAAGTATTTTATTTATTTGATATGTTTATGTGATTAAATAATTTATTTGTTTGATATGTTTTGTATTTGACATGTAAGGTTCATATGACTTTAATTGTTGTGCAATGAAATGTGCTCCTCTTCTACCACCCCTATTTTCTTGTTTTCTAATATGGTTTGAAGTTGACAGGTTATGCTAAGTAGATAATTCACAAGTACATCTGTCAAGTGGCTGGGATATTCCAATGGGACGACAGTAAGATTTGCTGGTGACTGGTAGCAATTGTGAAATATACCTGTCTATATTGTATGAAAGTTAGTGTCATCTCTGTGTAATATAGGTATTGTTGATTTTTAATCCTCTCGCAATTATTATGCTATCTTGACTATGCTAAATTGGGGTTTTCAATACTGCTAGAGTTTGGTTGTGGAAAAATAAGTTTGGAGATCAATTTTCTTGTATGAAGAGAATGGTAGTCTTGTAGTTCTTGTGTGTTATTGGATTAATTGTTTTATAAACCTTTGGTTTGACCCTTTGACCTAGTAGAATTTCAAGGTTATCGGATTTGTGCAATAAATTTCATGGATTAATTTATAAGTCAATAGATTTGGGTTTTTTATGCTACTTTACCCTAATATATATTTTCATCAACTGTCGAATCTTTCATTTTTATTGTTTGAATTCAACTCTTGTATGATATATTTCTGATAATTTGTTCAGAAAGGCAACTTCTATTACTGAATATACTTACTTCGTTTTTTTACTCATAACATCGAGGATTTTACGCTTGCAATGCACGTTTTGCAACTGAAATATCTTAAGTTGTATTTTAGTAAAAATTATAAAAACTCGCTATTATGAAAGTATATTTTATGACAAATCTAATAAGATCCCACATGGCTATGCTTTTTTAAACGTAAAAAAAATTAAAGGAGTGTGTGTAAAATTGCAGAATTCCAATTGTTGCTATTAAAAGAAAAGGAGAAAGTAAGTAGTTTCACTCTCGTGTGCGGCCCCTTTGACATTCTTCCTCCCCCCCCCCCCCCCCCACATAAACTGTGCATAAAAGAAAGGGCCTTTGTTGGATTTTATGAAACACATTAGTCTCCAGTGGAATATTTGAAAGACAGGAGTAGAAAATGTTATTTATCCAGCTTGTTGGGTGTTGAGTAACTTTGATGTTTTACTGTATACTGGGTGCGTGGTCTATTTTTGTGTTTGAACTGAAAAATATTGGAAGGTGTTAATGCCGGTTTATTTTTGCATTACTTTTGCATCATATGTCTTTTCTTCTCTAATCTGTTCATTGTTTTTAGGTACTATATCTTTTTTAAAGGTTTTTTTTCATAATAAATGGAATCCAGTTCAGTTGCTCTCAGGTATGTGCCAAGTGGTCATTATTACTATCGGAAATTTTGCTTTCCTTACCACTCTTTTTGTATGTGGCTTGTGACCCTATTATTTTGCGTAACTTATACTGACTTTTTCTTTTATGCAATTGCTCTACATTTTAATTTTTTGTGCTAAACATAACGTGTGAAAGCCTGCTTCTCACAGGGTTGATCACTTGTATATTATGGCACCTGTGCTGCGTTCTTGATCTGTACATACGAGTCAAAACTGTTTGGCCTTGTTCTAGGTGAATTTTTGGATTTAGGTTTGTTTACAGGGATTGATCCACTATATACCTATGGAAGGAAAATACGCAAAGGTATTGGATAGTAGTCGTAGAGTTGTTGTTGACTTGAAGAGGAAGAGATCTGCTAAGTTTGCTACGTATCTGGCTCGTAATGCCATTCCCCTCTCTACTTTGAAGTCATCTAAGCTTGGAAAGCGAAAGAAACCTGATGTCTGCAAGGCCAAGTGCAGGAGCTGTAAACTTGGTTCTCGTAGATCCTTGCTTCGTTATTACGCAAATTTTATGAAAAGTGGGCTGCCCAAACGTCTGATGTTTTTCCAGAATGGAGAATGGGTTGATCATGATTCCGAAGTTGTTGGCTTGGTTAAAAAAGATTTTGAGTTTAAAAAGGGTGCTGTTGAATTGAAATTCAAGAGTTACCATCTTCTGCTTGATTTTGTGCATATGGTGCAACTCAATTTGAAAACTTCTTTGGAACAGTCCATTGCATGGATTGATGAAAATGGATGCTGTTTCTTTCCGGAAGTTTATGTTGATGTCAATGATCAGCATGGGCTTTTCCAACCAGAGATTCAGAGAGATGGGATACAGGACACCCAAGAGATAAAGCTGCAGATTGAAATAGAAGTAAACGGGGTTGGTGATTCACAATTTATTGAACATTGCGGTGAATCAAGTCCTGTTGTCAAACGTATAAAAGTTGGTCAGAATGCTGAAATTGAGGATAGCTGCGATAAGGTGTCTGATGTGAGGATGAATGAAGATGTTGGAGAAAATCAACATGTTGAGAATAATTTGGATGCTGACGTTGATAAAGTGAAGTTTGATTTGAATTCTGATGCTGTGAAAGAAATGTTTCTAAAGGGCATGGGTTCTACTGGTAGTCCAAATGTTGTAGGAATATGTCCCAACTCAGCTGCTATGTGCCAAGGTCGGTTGGAGCTTTTCTTGAAGCAGGTTGAGATAACGAAAAAGTATCGTGGTAATCCAAATGTTTGCTATGCATGGCTTGCATCTACCAAAGAAGCATCGTCTGGAATTATGACTTACGGACTTGGGCATTATGGATTTCAACAAACCAAGTCCATATATGGCATTGGTGTTCATCTCACAGCTGAAAACTGTGCTGATGCCAGGTTATAATTTATGTCTTCAGTTTTTATAATTTATTGTTTTAAATTATATTAGGCGTACATTCTTGCTTGCATCTAGGCATGTGCACACGTGCGCGCGAGCACACACACACACACACACACACCTCAGTAATTTATATGCTTTTGCTCATACTTGCACCTGTTCACATATTTTTTTAAATGCTTGATCATATACATGTCCCATTACTAGAAAGTTGTGATAGACCATTGGGCCTAGTTATGCATGTTCAACCAGATGTGTTTTTCTGATTGCTAAAGAGAAGTGTTTTTAATGCCAAATGAAGAATGCAAATAATAGGTTTGCTTAGGATGTTATCTTATTTGAATGTCGTTTCTCATGGTTCACTGCCATCTTATGTACAATGAAATTTTCCTTAACTTAAAGCTGGAAATAATCCAGTGTGCATACATGTGTGTGTTTCTGCTGTGTAGTTTGTTTACAATCAGTTTATTTTGAGGGTATGATCTTTGAGGCACAGGGTGATTGCTAGTGCTACTCAATGTTTGCATAAACTTCTGCTGTAGGAGTAAATTATTTCATGCGAATATGGCAGTGAGATGCAGAATAGTCATCTAGGCTAATCTATTGGCAATGGTTTATATGTCTAGCCTCTAGAGCTAGAAAGTGACATCTAGAGGGTCTTGTTTGCCATTTTGGTTCTAGCTCGAGCACCATACAAATCTCATCTGCTATGAATTTGGAATGAGAATAGCAAATTACCTCAAGGATCTTGGTTATACTGTATATCAAGTAGACCTGTGCAAGTTTCTTAAAGTGAGCATCGATCTTCTCTTCGCACCTTTAGGGCTTTCATTGTCATCTTCTGGAAGTAAATTTATATTGCTGATCATGTCTATCATGAACTTCAAAGCTCTGCTTTTACAAGCAATTTGTAGTTGTCTTTGTAGAGTAAGGATCATCTTGAGATTCTTGACTGCAAGATATTATCAGGTTTGCCCGAATTCAAATCTTTCTGACTCTGGTTCTTTGGTTTTTAGGGGATCTGATGTTTTTGAAGACAATGCCTTTTTGACCATATTTGGATCCTTGTATGCATGTTATTTGTCATATGACTAAGGGGTCTAAGGCTAATCCTGGGCTTCTGCACTTTTTCTCCTTTTAGCGCAGTTTATTGTAGATTTTCGGTTGCCAAATTGGATGCCTTCAACTTTGGCAGATACCATTGTTTCTCCATCTGTATGTATATATGGTGGCTGCATCTTTAATTTTGATGCTGATATGTGTCTTGTGTATTTTTACATCAGGTGGTTTGCAGTCTAGGCAAGCATGAATTACGGTCTTGTTTTTTTTACTAGTATAGTAATCTGTAGTATTTATGCCGTGCGTGCACAGGTTGATTTTATTAAAATTAGATTATATAAGTTTACATTCTTAAACTTTGCTACGATGATTTTTAAATTCAGAAATTATTTCTTAAATTGAATTTAAATGTAGATATTAGTTTTTCTTCTTTGAAAAAGTGTGGTGCAAAACTTGCATAATAATATTAATGATTTGAGACTTTAAAAGGGTGTTGTGAATTTGAGCAATAAATTGAAGTCTTAAAATGAAAAAAAGAAAAATTAATGTAATAAATTTTAAATATGACATGTGAAACTAAAGTTTGTTAATCATGATTATCAATCTGATGAGAATTGTGTAACAATAGAAAAGGACGGTTTGGTTTGAGTTTGTTTACAATTGAAAATGAACATGCTTGATAAGTTGACAATAATGCAAATCTACTGTGGCAAGATTATTCTCACCTGTTCCCAGCATGTTTAAGTATATGCATGCTTATCAACAAAGTATTTCGTGCTTCTGCTAAAATTGTTGCATCATGTTCTGATCTCTGCCCAACCCTTGTGATTATTTGGATTGCTGCCAGCCATATATTTTGCAACCAAATGCCAGTGGTTTTTAAAGATAGTGTCTTGTTTACAGTGCAAATTATTGTGATATTGACGAAAATGGAGTGCAACATATGGTTCTTTGTCGTGTCATCATGGGAAATATGGAGGTAGTTCATCCCGGATCCAAGCAATTCCACCCTAGTAGCGAGAGCTTTGACAGTGGAGTTGATGATCCTGAAAATCCACGACATTATATAGTGTGGAGCATGAATATCAATACTCATATATACCCTGAGTATGTTGTTAGTTTCAAGGTCCCTGCTAATAATGAAGGTGATATTTTATGCTTAGATTTTGTATTTTCCATCTCTCTCTCTCTATGAAGTTAGGGTACTAGTCAAATTGCCAATTAATTTATACTCTGATGTTCTCCTCGGGCAAGAGTTTTATGTTTGATATTTTCCATGGTTCAAGCACTATTTAATATATTCGAGGAAAATTTTCGTTGGAATGACATATGATCAATTCATACACATGCCTTCGCACTTTATTTTATTTGTGCACTTGGATTTCTATATTTTTGCTTGAGAACTAGAAAATGAATATTGCAGGTCAACTTTTGAAGAATGATGGCAACCTTGATATTGTAAGTGTCAATACCGGTCATCAAAGCCTTATGAACCAGTGCAAAATGGAGACTGTAGCTGACGTTGTAAGTTTGCTGATCTTCTGTGACCTGTACAGTAATCGCCACCATCATTTTTTCTGATTAGACATTTTTTATCTGCATATTATGTGTGCTTTAAAATATCTTATGCGTATTTTAGTGTGATGCTGTAGCTGACATTATAAGTTTGCTGATCTTCTGTGACCTGTACAGTTTAATTGCTACAGTTATTTTCTGATTAGACAATTTTTTAGCTGCATATAATGTGTGCTTTAAAATACCTTATGCAGACTTTAGGTTATGCAAGAAAAATATAGTTGGTTGTAGAGAAATTTCATAAAGTGGAATGGAATACATGCATATTTGTTCTTATTTCATTTGTTTTTTGTTTGTGCATAAGTTGATTGTTTAAAGTGATTATAACAAAACTCTATCTAGCATTGCGATTTTGCAAAGATGGGTGATCTAGAGGTTTCATTCGTTGCTGAGAAAGAGTACTGTTCAGGTCTTGTTATTCTGTAATTGGTATACAGATCTGCAAAATAGTAGATTGGTAATGGTATTAATATGTGCAATACCGTTGAACTTCTGCCTGCTGCATTTATGATGCCCACCAATCTACTAATTCACTAATCTGCTTACCAATTTCACAATCACAAAAGCCATACAAAGAAGAAAGAATAGTCTAATCTTCTGATATACCACAACAACCATGGATAAAGCACAATTCAACTAATCACTTATGGAAGACAACCCTTCAAATTATCCAAAAAAAAAAAAAAAAAAAAAAAAAAAAACCAAAAGCTTGCTAATGAATTCTGACATCCCAAAAAAAAAAAAGAACAAAGCTTAATAATGAATTCTGACATCCACAATCTTCCTTTACTAAACTTCAGCCTATTTCCCACAAGCCTTGAAACTGATTCCATATTTTCATAATTATACCATTAAATTTCTACTTGCTTCATCTGATCCCACCAATCTACCTTTTCACTAATCTGTATCAATATCACAATCACACAAGGGATAGACAAAACATTCTAATATTCTGATTCACCATAACAATCTTGGGTAGATCTCAATTCAACTTAGCACTTGTGGGAAGAAAACCCATCAGATCATCCAGAAAAACAGAAAGCTGAGTGAATTCTGACATCCACAATCATCCATTGCTGAACTTTGACCCAATTCCCACAAATGGCCTTTAATTTGATTCCATATTTCGCATATCTTGAGATGTCGTTAGATTAAAAATAATGCGAACTATCTTAAAATAAAATTGTGAGAGCTATTTTCATTACAGAATTTAAGAAATTTAATGCTTAACAAATGCATACAAAAGGTCTTGGGTTTAAAAGGTGATAATTTTTAAAATCAGCAATTATTTGCTTAAGTACACTTGAATTAACAAAACCTCAATATAAGGCTAATACATATGATATAGGCTAATATAATTATTATAAGCTTCAATGAAATGCAAAAATAATATGGCACTATTTCAAAAATTATGTGGGATAAATAGAGTCAGTTTTAAAACAGTTTTAACAGTAAAGACCAGACTCTTCTACACAAATATCCTCCTGATTACCAAACCAATTGACATTGACATGCCAATTAACAAAGAATTATGCAATTCCATTGCCTAAATTGAAAAGCGTTTGCCAGTAAGCAGACTGGACTCCTGGACAAACATCCTTTTGATTTCTAAAACTAAATTTGCAATAGCAACATGACAGAAGACAAAGAAGCCTGCATTTCTATTGCCTGACAAAAGTCAAACTGCAAGCATTTGGATTTAAGATAAAAATTAATAATAATAACAGGGGGTGGCGGAAAATTAACCCTTCAGGCTACAGATATAATTCAGAAAAGTAGAAAGCTGGCTACTGAATCCTGAGGACGTCAATCATCCCTTGCTGACCTACTTGGAATCCCTTGACTGGAATTTGAGAACCAGACTTGGAACCGTCATGCACTGGTTCTAGTTTTGAGTACTCGGTTATATGTGTAATTTTTAAATAATTGTTAAATATAAATACAAATTCTAATACATTTCATTCCGGAAACATTCTACTCCCTCCGTTTTTATATTTGCATCACTTTTTTTCTACGTTACTTGGACTCGAGTACCCATGTCTGACACGGGTATGTGTCCAAGTGTCTGACTCGGCTATTTTGTGAAAAAATTCTATGATTTTGAACTAAAATGAAGTGTCCAAGTGTCATGCCCACGTCCGAGTATCGAGGGTTTGACACGGGTAATTGAGGTAAAATAAAGAGTAATAAAGAGTATGAGTAACATAACTTTTTTTAATAGGTTTTTTTTTATTTATTTTTTTATTTTTTATTTTTTTTATTTTTTTTATTTTTAAATGCATCACTTCTATATTTGTAACTTTATACTATATTTTATCATTTCTCTCTATTACTTTAAACCCTACTCAAATTATTTTATCATTTCTCTCTTCCATGATCCCGGCTTAAATAATAAAAATATCTATTTTCTTTCACATATTTCTTTTTTATGGTCCCTATCTTACTTTTACTATAATAATTTATTCACCTACTCACAATATTATATTATTCTCCTAAAACTTCGTGCATTCCCAAGTGATGCAAATAAAGGAAACAGAGGGAGTACTATTTTTTTTATTTGCTCTTTTTTTTTTGTCCACACAACTACATTTCAAATTATTTCTCTTTGTGGTCCTAACTCATTTATTTATTTTTATTTTTTTTTTCTAATCTCACATCCTAATATTTTTTATTTTTTTTTATTTTTTATTTTTTAACTACTTACCATATACTTCCTCTATTTTTTTTTACAGTTGTAACACTTCTCTTTTTACGCTTGTCGATACATGTTTTTAATCGTTAATATCTTTAATTCCTGACATGTAAAAATTATACGCATTGATATTAAAATTGTATAAGTTGAGACGAATTTAACAAGATCCCACATGATTATATTTTTAATTTAAGTATAAACCGTCAAAGTGAAATACATGAATAGTGTAAAAGTCAAAGTGTTGTAACTATTAAAAAACGGAGGAAGTATCTCTCTTGAAATTCTATGTAGTAGCTAGTGTGCCAAAAAAAAAGGGAGTATTTTTTTAATCTGTTTGACCTAATATAAAAGCCAAAAAGCCTATCAAAAAGCCATTTTCCAAAACACCAACTGTGACATCTCATACGTTCAATGGTTATAGAACAATTTAGTGAGCTTCTTTTGGTTGAAGTTTTTGCACATTGTATTAATATTGAGCTTATTGATTATGGTTTGTGTAGATTGAGTTTTCACAATAGTAATCAACAATGTGTGTCCCTTAAATAAATCTATTACCATACATTTTCAGGCAAATGATCATGTGTCAAATTTGACAAGTGATGGAAGTAAAGAAAGAAGTGGAAGTGTGAGTTCATTTCCTAAATCCCCTTGGATGCCGTTTCCGATGTTATTTGAAGCAATTTCAAAGCAAGTTCCGCGAAATAAAATGAAGTTGTTGCTTGCATATTATGAGCTATTCAGGGTATGGATTGTCTTGGTCACCCTTTTCAATCTCTATGTTTGTATTTTGTTAGTTTTTTTCCTCAAATCTTTTGTGTTGTATCAGAACAAGATAATTTCTCGAGAGGATTTTGTAAAGGAGTTGAGACTAATTGTTGGAGATACGTTGTTGAGGTCTACGATTAGCGAACTCAGCTTCAAGGTAATTATTGGTTTTTTTTCTTTCCTTTTCTTTTATCTTCATTTTTTTTTTCTTTTTGTGCATGTCTTTAGTGAAGTCTTAGGCATCAGCAGCTGCTGTTATCAGGATATGTTTGTTTCATGGATAAATATATAGATATGCCTGTTCAGTCTATTATCATTATTTGTTATTATTCTTGATTTCTCTGAGGTGATATTATCATTGTGTATCAGTTAGTGTCCAAGTATGGGAAACACTTTTGCACCTCTATGCATGTGCATCTGAAACTTAATGTCCAATTTTAAGTTCAACTCTTGGCCCCAGTGTATAAAATATATACATGCTCTTCTGATTACCCATGTTGGGAATTCTATTGTCCTATATTGTGATCCTGTTTTTGTATCAAATTTCTTAAACAATTCTTTGTTTAAATCATTCATGAAATATGTTCTTGTTGTGAGTCTTGTGATAAAAAATAATTATTTTTTTTGAATTCCACATGACGATCCCTTAGAACTTGTTTTACTGTTCATGATGGAAAATTCTTCTTATTATTTGCCAGCAGTTGTCTACTGAATTATATTGGCTCTGAAGTATTCCCATCATTTTTTTGAATTTATGTTTATTATTTATTATAAAGATGCTGACATTCTCATCATTTTCTTGAACTTTTGTTTATTAAGATGCTGACATTGTAAATTTGGAATACTAACTGACCTGTTTGGATTAAGTGATGATGATGTATTGATTGTGGAAATATATTGGAGTGATTTTAAATCAAACTCCATGACAATGATTCAACTCTTTGCAACAATTGTACGTGATGAATATAGATATAAATCAATTCAACAAACAAGACTTCTTTTTGTTGTATTTGGCCTTCTTGATGTGTCTGATCGTTTGTGGCCGCACTGCTGCAGACCCAATATCCTATCATTTTCATATCAACCTTATTCCAGGATTTGATCATGTACTGATCTAGCTCACCTGAACTCCCTTGCTTTAGTGGATTTTTAGTATCTGTGCTTTTTTTGTTGACAGTCCTTAGATTTATTCTGTTGATAAGCTGCACTTGTTTTGCTCCCTTGTTTCCCAGCCTTCTCCTCTATCCAGTATTTTTCCTTTATTCCTTTTCGAATGTCTTTTCTTGTTCTACTCAGAAGTCTCAAATCTTTAGCTTTCATATTATTCCAAAGTGCTTTATTCTTGGTGAGTAGTACCCATTTGTTTCACCAAGGGAAAGGGAATGGGAGTTAAAGGAGTAGAATCTCATATCTTTTTATTCATCAATATGTTTTACCATCATTTATGTCTTTTAATTTCTAGTATGTCCTTCCTTAATTTAACTACCAAACTCAATTTCTACCATAGCAAAAGTTATTCCTATCTCAGTATTGCCTTTAGATTTGAAATTCCTGGTAATTCTATAGGTTGGGTTTCAAAATTTGTGTTTTGGAACCTTGAATGGTCAAATTCAACCACCTAATGGTTGATGCTTGCTTTTGTTTATTTTATGTTACTGTGTCCAGGCATCTACTCTTTTTATCTGGTGGAATATGACATTGTGATGATGCATAGGGGTAGTATCAGGTAATGGTGGAAGAATTAGATCTATTTATGTTTGGGGATTTGGAGTGGAGCAATAAATACAGGGGTTTTTGTGTAGGTGGTTAGGGAAATGGAATTTTATGTTGCAGTTTAACAGATCCTGGGGTTGTAATTATTTTTCATTCTGTTGAAAATCGTTTTTCGATTGAGGAGTGTTGAGGGTTTTACGATTGATCGAGGGTTGAGGTTTAAGGTTTTTGCAGGGGCTTAATGGAGGGGAGGTTGTGCCCCCATTATGCAGGGGTAAGGAAATGAAAGAATTTGTGTCTGCTTTGATTGCGATGCTACGTGGTCAGAGGATTCGGAATTTAGATTGGCTAATGGAGACCGTTCATTCGTCAGCAGTTTGCTTCTGGTGTTTTTAGTTAGCAATGGTGTCTGGTGTGGGGTTGGTCTTTTAAGGTGAGGGTGTCAATTCCCCTCTTGTTGGGGAGTAAGTAGTGATATCGACAAAAGCTGTCAAATGGGATTCATGTAAAACTGGGTGAACAGTAAGAAACGGAAAGAGGATTATTTCCTTTGCCTCCCCTGAAAACCAAATCCAAACTTGTGTTGGGATGCTCATTTTGGATAAGCTTTAATAAACAGTCTGCATGGTGACACGATCATTCTGTTCATATTTCTGGAAAGATGGCTGTTGTGGTCTGATTTTGGTTGCCCAACCATTCTTTTTCAGTTTTCTTTTCTGGAAAACGTTTCTCCCTCATGGGGTTCCATGTTTTTGGTGTTTACTGCAGTGTCGTACTGTGAATGGTGTTCCTCTCTACCGAGTATTTTGATAGCTGGGTGCATCTGCTGGTTCGTTGAGCAGGATGAAGCCCTCAGGAATATCTTCGAAGTGATTTTGGTTTGTCTGATTTTTTATTTTTAGTTAGCTAATTTACATGGTTTTATGCAGGCGCCCCCAACCAATGACAACATGATGGCAGTGACAAACCAACAAGTAGGAAGTTAAAAGGTAGCTTGTTTAGTGGCCCTAGTCCAAGTTCTATAAATTTGTGGTTACTTCGGCAAGGTGGCAATGCGTCGACATGAAGTTTGTGTATATGAAATACTTGTTCTGGGTCGTCAAGTTTTCAGGTTTATTTAGCTTGCTTTGTGGATTTTTTTTTTTTTTTTTTTCATTTTTATTTTTTGTAGTTATACATATTTCATAAGTCATACTTAAACTTTGGTTTGGAGTTAACCCTATGGAACAAGTTTGTGGACCTGTATTTTGTTTGAAATAATTTGATTTACATTTCTGGAACTCTTACCTGTTTGTAGGTTTTAAAGTTTCGTATCCCGCTTATTTGGTTTAGGCTTAGTTTGTTTTAAGCTGTTTGGGAAAATGATTCTCCGTTGAAAATAATTTCCAAGAGAAAATACAATTGTAAAAATACTTTTTTCTTTGTTTTCTTACAAGAAAATTTACTCTGTATATGGGAAGGCGAAAATATGGGAGAAAAATGTGGCATACTTTCTTTGTAGAAGGAAAACATTTTGTACGAGCACGCCCAGGTTGATCTCGCAGATAAACCCGGGACGTTTATCAAGGGTCAATTTCGTCAAATTGGCTAGCGAAAATGGGGTATATCTGTAATTTAATATAGACCGAGAATCTTTCCTTTTGACTTCTTACAAACGATGTTACCCAAAAGTGAGTTAACCATGGTTAACTGGAGTTACCTCCCATGGACACAACCACCTTCGTCGCGATTGGTGATACCGGGCGGTTGGCCGAATATTATGACACCCTAGTGGCAAAATATGTAAAGTAGGGTCATATTAACTCTTTAGGGGAAGGTATGACAAAGAGGGTGGTGGTTAATAGCCGTTATCGTGGTCGTCGTTAGTGATTGTGACTTGTGAGGTGGGTTGAATATGGTAGCAGTGGTGGGTAGATTCGGTAGCAGCGGTGGGTAGATCTGGTAGCAGTGGTGGGGTTGATCTAAAGGAAGAAGAAGACTAGGTTTGTAGAGAGAGAAGGAAGTGTAGTACTGTTTTTGGGGTTGATTATGGTGAATGGTGAAGATCAAAGCCAAAGTTCAAGATTCAGAGCAACCAAAAAATGAAAAAGCTCTAGGAGTTGAAGGAAGCATCGAATAAAAGACAAAAGTACCTTAACTCTAGTCGAGCAAGTTGAGCTAACTCTTAACAAACCTCGCAAACTCGTGTGATGTTTCGGTTGTTTACTTTTCACGTGGGTTTTCAGAAAAAATTGCACGACTCAATTGCTCTCAATTTTTTATTGTTTGTTTTCGCTTCCCAATGGCATTTTATTATAAGAATGCCACTTATAAATAAAAAATATTTATCAAGGGGATCAACTTGTATTTCCTCTCTCTACTCTTTGGAGAAATATTTTCCACCTTTGGAAAAATTGTTTTTATCTCTTTAATAATAATCAAACAATGGAAACTTTTGCGTCAAAACAAATGGAGCATTAATGGTTAAAAGCATCTGAAGCAAAATATGGAGTACAACTGTAGAAGCTGAAGTCGGTTAAACAAATTGAATTTTCGTTGAAGTAATCAATTAAGGCTTATTTCATATTATAATGAAACTGGTTAAAATGCATTGATGTGATTTGATTGTACGCCTCTCCCAAATTAATTCATTTTAAGGAGTTTTTAAAATCATGCGAATCAGTTGACACCTTATAACTAAGGTACTTTTGATTATCCTTGCTATAAAAGTGAATTTTGTCAATGTTTTTATTGTTTTAATAGTGTTAGGGCCAAACTGGGTTACCTTGTTTCATTATGTGTAGCTTAGCTTGAATTTAAGTTTAGGGTTGTAGGATCCTGGTGAAACTTAAAAGCCAGCTGCGTTTTTTATTTAGCATTTTTCCATCATCAAATTCTTAACCCTACTTCTAATCATGCATTAAATTGGTATTATTTTGCAATTTTCCATCATTAAGTTCATAACCCTACCTCTAATCATGCATTAAATTGGTATCAATAGCCTGAGTTTGTAAGCTTGTATTCACTGGGTTTGGCAGAAATCACTTTGCACTGCTACCATTGAGATGTGATGAAGCTTGCTTATTTTTTTTTACTTTTATTATTTCTTGGGTTAGTTTAATTATATTATATACTCCGTACTATTTATGTGATGTTTTTGGATTCCCAAGTAAAGAAAAAAAAGTTGAGAATTTCGTCAAATCTCTGCTTACGGGTGGCGCCTTTTAAAATTTCGAGTTTTGATTGATATTTTTGTAGGTAAAAATTAGATTTTTTTTTTTTTTTGCCACCAACTTTATAATTTTGTTGCTTTATTGAATTAATTCACTACACTAAGGATCTAAAGGGGGAATATTTTCACGTGTTAATATTTTGATATTGAATTAGGAGTTGATTTTTTTTTTTTTAAAATTATTATTATTATTATTTTTTTAATGTATATTCAGGTACACTGTTTACGTAACTAACTCAAGGTTTGTTTTTTACTCTTTATTTGTTGTTAAATAAAAAAAATCATCAAAATGAGAATAAAATACTTATGGGAGCACCGTGCACTTAAGTATATATGACAATCTCTTATTAGGAGTTTGGGACGATTGGTGTGTCTTATTCGAATTACTACTTGAAATGGTTTAGGCTTTCTTTTTATTAGTTATGGTAGAAAGCTGCTTAATAGCTTGTTTTATATTAATAAAGAAGAAGATCCGGTTTCTTTATATACAATGATGGTGGCATTTTTTAATGTGAGTTGAATGAAGAAATCGAGACAAGGTTGAATCTTTGTATACTCAATGGTTGGAGAAGGAAGATTCATTATTGACCTGCCTATGGGAATTATGAGAAAATTTCACCAACAAAGATCACGATTTGAACTTGTTGGAACTTAGTTTTTATGTGGTTGTTAGTCTTGCCTTTAGGTTGTATTGCTGTTTTCTTTAAATGAGCTTTTTGTAAAAAAAAATATTGTTGGAACTTTCAGAATTTATATGTGATGATGGGGATGTTGAAGACGTTTTAGAAGGGGTTCGTCAGATTGCGAAGGACAATAACTACAATGGATTTGATGAGCAAAAAGCCTATAAGGTTGCAAAGCTAATTTAACTAGATATGTTTCATTATTGTTTGAGAATATGTGCCAAGAGATCACGAGAAAGATAAACCATGAATTAATACTTTGAGTGAGTTGAAGATGCAATTAAGAAAATAGTTTTGACTTTATCATCTTTGACAAGAATTTTAGTGTGTAATAAATTCACTAAATTGTTTGAAAAATTATGCATGCTTTTGTGATTTGTTGGAAAAAAAGTAAATTAAGATTGGACAATAGTCATAATACATGAAGGGGTTGATATCATTGATTTCTTATAAGGTAGAAACATCAAATTATGTATTCTATGATGACGTAAGGTTGGCGGAATTACTTTAGAAGGCTAGAAGCTGGATAATTGGGAAACTTCTTACGTCAAAGAGAGTAAAATATTATTCTTTACTAATGTTATCTCATGGAGTCATGGATGGTTGGTCAATACAGTCAAAGTATAAACCACATATCAATTAATAAAATAATAATAATTATAATTATAAAAAAAATAAAAATAAAATAAAATAAAATTATACTCGTATTAATTTATACATTATATTCGTATTTATGTATATGTTTTACTATGTAAAGCTTGGTGGAGTTGGTGGGTAACTCACCTTGTAACTTTGAGGTCACAAGTTCGAGCCCCACCAACTACAAAATGCTTGGGAGTAGAGGGATTTTACCTCCCCCATCTACTCTCAAGCGATAGCCTGCGGAGCTAAGCTGGTTAAACCTGTGAGAGGTGCTGACTCAGTAGAGTCCTACATCTTAACCAAAAAAAAAAAATACTCATATTAATTTATAAATCCCAACTTTGAGCGATTTATTTTTATAAGTCACCTTTGAGAGGTGCTGTGGTTTCGTCGGTGTGGGGAGGGAGGGGGTGCAGTTTTGAGGGTTTAATTGTGGGTGGGGGGTTTTTAACGGGAGGGTTTTTGGAGGTTTTCCAGGGTGGGGACGGGAAAGGAGGGGATTTCGGCGAGGGGAGGGGGGCTGGCCGACGTCTTTCCGGCGCGGGGGAGGGGGTTTCGAGGGTAGGGGAAGTTTTCCGGCGAGGGATGGGGTGGGGGTGGGGGGGCCTGCAGGATTTTATTATTTTTTTGTTTTTTTTAATTAGATTTTTTTTAAAAAAAAACAATTACTTTTTTTTGGGCCACTTAAACAGTGACAAGTGGCAATTTTTTTTTCAAAAAAGAGTTAACCTATTCTTCAGGTCACCAGTCATTTGGAACCTTTAAAAGTAAATGGGTATGAAAGTTGGAATTTTTCTATAATAACGCAAAGTTGGGACTTCTAAAAATAAATTGCTCAAAGTTGGGATTTATAAATCTAATTTTTCCTACATTCAAAGAAACTCAAGAATGAAACAACAAGTTAATTGAAATAAAAACCTTATTTAACACCAAATCACCGAGAAAAAAAAATTGCACCAAGAAACAAATTACCAGGGCATCTAAAACGTATACATTTTTGTTCCAAAAAAAAAAAAAATCACAAACACGATCACACATTAATTCTAATCTATTAACTATTACTAAAACAAAATATGCTCACGTCACCACTGCTCACGTGTCGCTCTCTTAATAACAATTTTCCCGCTTAAATGCAATGATGCAATGATGATGTCATTTTTTTTTTGAAGAACTATCATATTTTCCATTTTTGAAATTTAAATAGGAAAAATGGAAAATAATAATCCCACCTTAATCTTTTCTGCTCAAACCATTTCCACCTTTTCGAAATCTGGAAGCAAGCCACCTTATACCCCCATCTTCTTATAAGAAGCCTTTTAACTGGTAACCTACACAACTGGTTAACCTTTTCCATTTCCCTCCATCTTTCTCACTTAACCCTTTCTTCTTCAACTGATTTTCATGGAAGGAACAAACTAAAGGAGAAAAAAAATAGTAGAAAAATTAATATTTTTGTAGGGGAAATCAAACATCAAGTCTCGGATTCTGTCGAAGGTTGAAGCATTTGCAAGCAATTGCGGGTTAAGTGCGATTTGTAGGAGACAACATTTTAAGGTAAAATTGGGAACCCTAACTTGCTTAATTTCGTTTAATTGAGTTAATTTGTGTATGTTTTAGTATAATTGCTTGTATATGATGAACTGTACTGAATTAATTGATGAATTGTATATGCAGATTGTCCCAATTTGTAATGAACCCTACTTTGTGAAAAAACCCCTTTTTTTTTATTTCAGATTGTTATGGACTGTGTTAGCCTGAAATTTTATCATGGTGGTGTATTTAAGAAAGGAAAAATTGGTTTCTGGGAGTATATGGGAGGGATGTATAGGACTTTTGCTGTTGACCCTGATGAATTATGTTGGTTCCACTTAAAAGAGTTAATTGCTAAATGTGGTGCTTACAGTGATGATGTCAAGGTGTATTATTTAATCCCTGGCCTTGATTATGAATCTGGACTGAGAAGTGTGTATGATGATAATGAAGTGAGAACAATGGGTGAGTTAGTTTTGGGTAGTAGAAGCCTTGACTTATATGTAGTGCATGATCGTAAGGAGCTAGACCTTTTGAAGTCCTAAACTGGATCCAATGGATCTGCCTAACCCATGAACAACCCAATTCATGCCAAACCAAAAAATTGACTCCAAGAAGGTCAAATAGGTTTACCATGGAATCTTGTGGGGTGTCAGACAACATGTTTCAACTAACACAAAGCACAAAAAATTCAAACCCCACAGAAAAGAAAAAGATAAAACCAACCTCTAAGGTAAAGAAATCTTGCCTTGATCCTGTAATCTGGTCACTTCAACCCCTTTTATCCTAGAAAACCCTGCTGAAACACAAACACCCCATATTGCTCCAGCTACCGCTTCATACCCTCAGGATAATTTTATAAGATCTAGGGTTCCTGATGATTTTGATTGGAAAGATCCCAGACCTAATAGCCCCATCCCATTAGACACCTTATTATATAATGCAAACCTCAGTGGGGATGATTGAGACAGTTAGGATTATGAGAAGCATAATTTGAGTGGTGAGCAAAGTGATCCAGATTATGTATTAGCTCATGACATAGACTACAATGATTATGAAACTGAAGAGGATGATTGGCTAGCTGACTACCAGATTTATGAAGCTAGCTTTAGGCCTGATGGTGAACTAATTGCTGCAGAGGATCTGGATGAATTGAGGGAGCTTGAGGTCTTAGATCTAGATAGAAGTGATGATGAACATAAAGAAGCTAGAGATTTAATTAAGGGATTTAACTGCAATGTTATTGAGCTAGCATATAAATTACAAGTAGAGGCAGCTGAGGGATTGCTACCGCACAAAGGGGAGAAGGGTCTGGTGTGAGGTAACAAGTGAGTCAAGATGGGAATGTTATTTCTGAATATGAAGATTCAGAGGATGAGGTGCACACACCCACTCCAACTGATGAAGATGAGACTGTAGAAGAAAGAAGAGCCAAAAGAGGGTTGCTAGTTGGGAGGGACACAGATTATTCAAAGTTTGAGTGGAAAGTGGGACAGAGATTTACTTCTTGGAAAGAATTTAAGCAAGCTGTGGCAAATTTTGCTATACTTCAAGGTAGGAACTTATGTGTTGTGGCTGCAAATAGAAGAAGGCAGAAGAGGATCGGGGTGAAATGTAGTCAGGGGTGTCCATTTTGGTTATATGCATCTTGGGATTCAAAGAGAGGCTCTTTTGTAGTGAAGAGAGTGGTGAATGAGCATACATGTGTTAGGAATATGGAGAAGAATATTTAGCTTAAGTCCACTTGGTTGGCTGATTAACTTTTAGATGTTTTCAAGGCAAGACCTCATTGGCCTGCTAAGGAAATAATAGAAATTGTTAAGAGAGCATACAGGGTAATAGTGAAGAAGGATTTTGCATACAAAGTGAAGTATTATGCTCACAGGAACCTCCATGAGTCCATGAGGGATCCTTATGGGAATTTGGGGAGATATCTTGAAGCACTGAAGAAGGCTTCCCCAAATACTGATGTGGATTTGGTGAGTTACAAGAATAACAACAAGGGCCCCTTAGTTTTCAAAAGACCGTATGTCTGCTTTGATGGTCTAAGACAAGGATGGATGCAAGGGTGTAAGAAGGTCATCTGTGTGGATGCATGCTTCTTAAAGACCTTTCTTGGGGCCAACTGATGTCTGTAGTGGGGAGGGATGACAATGACCAAATATACTCCATTGTATGGGCTGTGGTAGAAGGGGAAAATAATGGTTCATGGGAGGGGTTTCTTACAAATCTGCAAAAAAGCTTAAATCTTGCTGATGGTGCTTGATGTGTTATTGTATCATATGAATATCAGGTATACCTCCCTATTTTTGCTTCATTTGGATCTTATTTGTTTATGTTGCCTTTATTTATATTTTTTCATTTCTGTGTTGGTTGAACATAGTCCATTCTAAGAGGAGTGTCAGAGGTACTCCCTAGGGCTGAACATAGGCACTGTGCTAGGCACATATTTGCACTATGGCATAAGAATTTCAAGGGGGATGAGTACAAGATGATGTTCTGGAACTGTGCAAAGTCATACAGTGAGGTAGACTATAATGAAGCCTTGGAGAAGTTAGGAAAAACAAACCCACTTGCTGCTGAAGCTCTTAAGTCATACAACCCATCTGTGTTCTGTAGAGCATTCCTGAAGACAGAATTGAAGGTGGATGTGATTACAAGCAATATGGCAGAGACTTTTAATGGATATATCATCAATGCAACGACAAAACACTTGATTTACATGTTGGAGGACATTAGGGCAGCCTTGATAAAGAGGCTTGTTACAAAGAGAGATGAAATGATGAAATGGAAGAGTGATGTGTGTCCTAGAATAGCAAAGAAGTTGTTACGTGATGTAATTCCATCTACTTCTACTGTATTTCAAGTTAATTATCATTTGGACACAGTTGATCTGAGTGCAAGGACTTGCACTTGTAGAAAGTGGGATATAACTGGGATTCCTTGCTGTCATGATATTGTTGCAATGTTTTTTTCACACAAAAATGCTGAAGGCTTTGTTCATCCATCATACAAGACAGAAGCATACACTAAGGCTTACTCAAACTCAATCCCACCAATTGATGGTGAAAGGCATTGGCCAAGAGTTCAATTTGATCTTGATCCACCACCCATCAAAGTGGGGCCAGGAAGACCAAGAAAAAACAGGAGAAAGGATCCATTTGAAGATCCAAAAAATCCAAGAAGGATAAGTAAGCATGGGATGGAAATGACATGCAACTTATGCAAAGAAAAGAGTCATAATAAAAGGGGGTGCCCCAACCCTACACCTGCTACAGTTCAAGCACAAGAGCCACCAGCAAAGAAACCAAGGGGCAGGCAAAAGAAGACCCCTATGACTGACCAACAACCACAACTACAATCCACTGCCCATCACACAGCAACTGCAGAACCATCAAGATTAGGGAGAGGGGGTAGAGTTATCAGCAAGGGTGGTGCAAGTAGGGGAGCAAGGGGAGGATCCAGTGAAGGAAGAGTCCATGGAAGGAATGGGGAAGGAACTGGAAGGAAAGTGGTGGAAGGGGTGGACAGACTACTGTAAGGAGAGGAAGAGGTAGTGGCAGGGGATCTAGGGGTGGCAGAATAGCTCCACCTCAAGGGTTTGGTGTTTTGGTCACACCTGATGGAACATCTATGACACATGTAAGTTCTCCAAATTTTTTTTTAATTTGTAGGACTGTGATTTTTTTGGGTAAGGAATACCTCATTTCAAGGTTATATGACACTAACATCCAGTTAATTTTTTTTTGGTAATGCAGGCACCAGGAACCAGTGCACCTCAAGATGTTTGTGCATACACAAACACCTACTCTTTCAACTTCAGTCAAGGATCAACTTCAGGAAATGTTGGCCAGCACTAGATTAGGATTCTGATTGTAGCTTAAATTAGTTAAATGTAGTCTTAGACTTTAATTTTGAGGATTCTGATTGTGGTTATATTAGTTAAATGTTGCCTTAGACTTTAATTTTGAGGAATCTGATTGTGGTTATATTATTGTACTCTGAATTATGTAGTTGTGACTAAGATCACAGAAACTTTAATTTTTGTGTGTAGCAGATAATTTCAACTATGTCATGTTTAATTGAAAAGGAGTTGTACTCCATTCAGCTATAAACTTGTGTTCCTCTCTGATTAGTTTATGTTTGTTGAACTCATTCAGTTTTCTCAACTATTTTTTGGCAACAAATCAGATAATGCATACCCTACAAATCAGATAACACTAAAACATAAAACATAATGTATAGTCCATAAAGTCATCATATTCATTCAATTTTAATTCCACAAAATAAAGTTACATAATGCAGCCCCTACTCTTTTCAACTAAGAAAATATCACCCCACAAAAATAATACTATGCTGCATTATTATAGGCTACTACATCCACATCAGCATCATCAGCTTTACATGCTAATATTTTACTCAAAACAGATACAACCCACAACATTAACCCACCAACCTAAGACATACCCAAAAAAAACCATCACCATCCCTTTCCATCCCCACCAACACAACCCTACAGAAATTCCTTCAACACTAAAACTAAAGTGAAAAAAGCCCAAGAGAACACCAAACACAGAATTAATTTCTTGTCGTTGTTGTTCTTCTTCATCTCAAACAAAGTTTCAGTGGTGCTATCCCCATTTCCGCAACCTCGTCCTCCAATTTCTCTTTTTTTCCCTTCAACTTTCGTATCTTGTCTTTCAGCAAGTCCACCTTGTCATGCAATTCAGAAATAATTGAGTCCCTTTCAACAACAATCCCTTGCAAATCGCGTACATCATCCACCTCATCAAACCATTTGAAGAAACCCCAAGTCCTCTGTTCCTACAAAGTTGATTCAATTATTATTCTACCATCAAAATGAAAATAAAATAAAGGAAAATAAATAAATAAAATCAACAGAGAGAAACAAACCGACTAGTAAGAACACCCAAAAAATCGCTTCCCTTTTGTCGGACCATCGTACTTCACCGTCCTCAATGGAGCTACTTCATTGTGGTAGCAATAGATTTGAAAGGAGGAGGGTGATTTCCTCGATCTTGACCTTGAAGTTGAGCCAATTGAGTGGTGACTTGCCATTATAGAAGGGAGAAGAAACTTACAAAAGAAGATTTGATGAAGAAAACTGAAAAGGAGTGAGAAAATTGAATTGGGGGTGGGGGGGTGGGAATTTAAGGGAAATGGCAGAGAGGAAGAGTAGTACAGGTAAGGGAGAGTTGATGGAGAATTAAATGATCTCCAACGGTAATTTGATTCAAATTAAAAGAATTAACCGGAAAAAAGGTAAATTAAATTAACCGATTACTAAATGAAACAGGCTTGTTATAAGAAGATGGGGGTATAAGGTGGGCTTGTTTCCAGATTTCGAAAAGGTGGAATTGTTTTGAGCAGAAAAGGCAAAGGTGAGCTTATTAGTTTCCATTTAAATATTAGAAGCTTATACATTACAACTAAAACCTATCAATTTATCATAGAAAAATTGAAACAATTTTAAATAGCACACTAATAAATGACATCCTACGTTGACTATGAATTAGACCCTACGTTGAACGGATACTATATCATAATTTCGATGAAAATAAAAAATATGAAAATTACAAAATGTACGTAATTCTTATTTATATTAATGTATAATAGCTATTTATCTTTAAAATGTACAAATTAAAAATAGGTTTTATATAATCCGTGTATTGCGCGGGTTCTAACCTAGTATACAATACAAAGTAAAGTTTTACAAAAAAAAAAAAAAAAACAGCTATTTCAAAAAATGCCATCGAGCACTTTAATAATTTACCAAATGCCATCTAGGTTTTCAAAATTCACTAGATGCCACCGAGTTTTTAAAAAAATCATCGAGTGTCAGTAATGACTAACAGCCGTTAACTCCGTTAGTCATTAGGGTTTAAGAATGACATGTCACGATATGATTGGTTACATGATGAAGATGAATTATAAGTCAAGAAGCAAGACTTAGTTAACTTCTTTCGTGGGTTCAAATTCTGATATTGTGTGGTGTGACCATTCTATCTATATATGATTGTTTATTCTATACTCTTGGAGTACGTATTGGGTCATTTATAGCAATATGATTGAGCATTGTTGTTTAATGGTGCCGTCAATGTTTATTCGATGTAGATTGGGGACATGAGAGTCCAATTGCATCATTTATCTTAATTGTGTGACCTTATAGGGTCTAGTTAGTTGTAGTTAATAGTAAGCCTAATTGCATGACTATACCCAAAGACCGTATCATATTTAGTTTCTAGAAAACGACATGAGTCTATGATCCCTAAAATAATAAAATTAATTATTTTCTAATTAATATTTCTTTCATTTCTTTTTTCTTTGTTACAATTTGATTTTTACGTTCCAATGCATATCTTTATTTGTACAAAAAGATGTTCAAATAGAATTTGTGTTAAAGTTATAACAAATCAAATTTTTGAAAATTCATTTGAAGACGAATCTAAACATGCATCCCGTATGATTTGGTTTTGATTTAATAATTCTTGTCCACAGTAAGAGGAGCTTCTATAGTCACGATAATAATCCTTGTCCACACATTAGTAGTACTTTTATATATACTTAAAATTTTTAAAAGTTGATCACAAAAGTCAAAACGTAACAAATAAAAAGAATGGGAGTAGATTTAAATATGTACTATGTCACGAAATAATTTTCCGTAGTTTCTATTAGAGTATGAGAAGCATATTTATACAACCTAATAAGAGATTAGGGCTCATGAGATTGGCCCGTTAACTATACAATATAAACAACATATATAGGCCCTAACACCCCCCTCAAGTTGGAGCATGCAAATCACAAATGCCCAACTTGCCAAGTAAATACAAAAATTGGTTTTTACTTAAAGCCTTGGTTAATATATCTGCTAGTTGATCAATTGTCTTCACATAAGATGGACTAATAACACCTTCCTGAATTGCATCTTGAACATAATGACAATCGACCTCAATATGTTTAGTTCGTTCGTGGAAGACCGGATTCTGTGCAATGTATGATGCTGACTGACTGTCACAAAACAAGCTCATCGCACGGGGATGCGAGACTCCCAAACTAAGAAGTAGAGCCTTCAACCATTTTAACTCATCAGTGATTTTAGACATCGAACGATACTCTGCCTTTGCAGAAGATTTAGCCACAGTGTCCCGCTTCTTAGTCTTCCAAGAAATAGGGGAACCACCAAGAAACACCAACCAAGCAGAAATCAATCGCCTCGTCAATGGACAACTAGCTCAATCTAAGTCACACCAACCTGTAATATGTAAATCATAATCTGAACTCAAAAGGATTCCCTAACCCGGACATCCTTTCAAGTAACGCACTGTACGAAGGGCGGCCTCCCAATGATCTTGATGCGGTTGTTGCATAAATTGAGATAAGATATGAACCGCATAAGCCAAATCAGGTCTAGTAAAAGACAAATAAATAAATCGACCCACCAGCCACCGATACGTTTCAAGATCAGAAATAAGGGGGGGGGGGGACTCTGATTTAGCCAGAGTATGATTCTGCTCAATTGGAGTACCTGCCGGACGAGACCCTAGCAAACCAAACTCTGCAATAATATCAAGTGTATACATCCGTTGACATAAAAATATGCCTTCCGGACGCCGCGCAACCTCAATACCAAGAAAGTACTTCAACACACCCAAATCTTTCATATGAAAACAGTCACTCAAATATGATTTGAATGTTGAAATAGTAGAAGAATCATTACCAAAGATGATTAAATCATCAACATACACCAGAACACTAAGTTGAATAGTTCCAGTTTGCAGAGTAAATAGAGAGTAGTCAGAGTACGATTACAAAAACTCGTACCGTTTTAGAGATGTGGCCAATTTAGAAAACCAATAGCGAGGTGCTTGTCGAAGACCATACAAAGACTTCCGAAGACGACACACCATACCGGATTGAGTGCCATGAAACCCAGGGGGAGGCTTTATATAAACCTATTCATCAAGATCACCATGGAGGAAGGCATTGTGGACATCCATTTGATGCATTTCCCAATTCTTTGCAGCAGCAACAACAAGAAAAGCACGAACAGTTACCATTTTCGCAACGGGAGAAAAATTCTCGTTATAATCGATACTCTCAACCTGATGATTACCAAATATAACAAGTCGAGCCTTCAATCCCTCAAGTGTGCCATCGAAATTAAGCTTGACCTTGTAAACCCATCTACACCCAAGAGCTTTCTTACCCGGAGGTAATTTTTCCATCACCCATGTTTCATTGTGTTCCAATGCAGAAATTTCTTTTTGCATTGCCTCTTTCCACCCCTTATCTTGCATGACCTCCTTGAAATTACGCGGCTCAACTGTCGTATCTATAGCTGTAATAAATACACAGTGTCACACAGAAAATTTATCACAATTCACAAAATGTGCTAATGGATAGGGACTAGGGAGTACCTGAGGAGCTTGGAGCAAATGATGAACGTTAGGAGATAGATGGACTCGGTAAAGAAATAGCGTGTGCTATATAATCACGGTGCCACCCCGGAGCGTGCCTTGGACGTTGACTACGGTCTAACACAAGAGAAGAAGAAGTAGAGGAGTTTGGAGCAGCCATATCAAGGCTGGCCGAACCAATAGAAGGAGCAGCAGCAGGGGACTCCGCATGGGAGTTGCGGTCAGCGCTGGGTGCCGCAGGTGGGCTGTGATCCAGGCTTCCGTGAGCATTAGCAGAGGAAGAAAGCACCACAGGAGTGCTGTGGTTAGTGGCAGCAACCACGGTTGTGCCGTGGGCAGTGGCAGCTAAAGTTTCGGGCATTAAGGACTCCTCACCAACCCCCAAAAAGTATTCCAAATCATCCAAGAAATCATGATCAACTACCACATTTTCTTGTGACACACCCTTGGTTCCCACATTAGCATTAATTAAGTCACTAGTAGGCATAAAGGGGAATTCATTATCATAGAACTTGACATCACGTGAGACAAAGATTTCACCGGTTTCAAAATCATACAACTTCCAACCCTTTTTGCCATGAGGATAACCCACAAACACACATTTCCTACCCCTAGGAGCAAATTTGTCACCCTTAGCTTTTTGGTTATGAGCAAAGCAAAGACACCCAAAAACACGCAATGCATCAAAATCAGGTTGTTTCCCAAAAAGCATTTCATATGGAGTTTCCTTATCAAGTAAAAGAGAAGGAGTGCGATTAATATTATAAACCGCTCCAAGAACACACTCTCCCTACAAATCAATTGGCAAATTGCGTTGAAACATCGATGCTCTACTGACATTGAATACATGTTGGTGTTTACACTCTACCAGACCATTTTGTTGAGGGGTACCGACACAAGAGGTTTGAAAGAATGCCATGTTCATCAAAATAGGGAAGCATGTGTTTGAATTCGGTTCCATTATTACTCCGTAACACACTTAATAGTAACATCAAATTGATTTTTAACCATAGCAAAGAAAGAAGGGAAAGAAGAATAAACTTCAGTTTTATTATTCAGCAAAAAAACCCAAACACCTCTTGAAAAATCATCCACTATAGTTAGAAAATAATGAGCACCACAAGTAGAAGTCGTCTTATACGGTCCCCACAAATCACAATGTATCATTTCAAGAATACGACTAGCATGACTATCACTATCAGGAAAACTGTCTCGGGTTTGTTTAGCTAGAGGACAAATTTCACATGCTTTATGTAAACACTTAGTACCAATACTACCTCGAATAGCAGGAAGAAATTTGACAATTTTCTTCGACAGATGCCGCAAAAGATGATGCCACAACTCAAATGTAGATATCTCTGTACCGTGATTGCACATACTTTTGGGATACGTCGGAAATAATACAATCCATCTATTCTTTCACCGCCTCCAATTAATCTCCCCGAGGGTTGATCCTATATAGCACAAAGAGAATTAGTGAATCGAACAAAACAATTAGAATCATCAATCAACTTAGACGCCGAAATCAAATTGCAATTCAATTGCGGAACAAATGGAACATGTTCAAGAGTAATGCCATTCTCCAAGACAACACGACCCTCCTTAGTAGCCATGGCCTTAGCACCATCGAAAAGACCAACAGGACTTAAAATAATTGGGTGAACATCCTGTAGAAATTTCTCATTGCCAGTAACACGATGGGATGCACCAGTGTCAACAATCCATGACGATGCTAAATAATCATCATTAATATGATCCGTAGGAAGATGGAACACACCACCCATAATAGGAGTAGTGGCGGAAATAGGGGCAGCGGCAGAATAGAGGAAGCAGCGGCAGTAGCAGACTAAGGAAGAACAGTAGTGGTAGAAGAGGGTGTAGCGTACTGAGCAACATAAATATAGGGAGCAACAGCTGCGGGGCAGGGTTGCGAGATATCCTCGCGGCCTGGCAGAGCTTGAGAAACGGAAGTAGCAGATATCGGGGAAAAAATAGCCGAGGAAGAAGAGCGACGTTAGTGTTCGTATTTGTCTTGCCACCATTCAGGTAGCTCGTGGACAAGAAAACAACCATCATAATCGTGACCCGTACGATTACAATGAATGCAATAGAAATTCGACTTGCGTCGTTGCTTATGTAGAAAATTACCAGCGGTCAAATCAGCAGTATGTGTGGAAGTAATAGAAGAAGACATAATATTGTTGTCATTCACCATTATTGATCAAGGAGAAGAAGCAGTAGAATCAGAGATGCAGCACTTACCAACACGAAGCAATCAAAGAAAATAGAAGAAGTAGAATTAGGAATAAAGCCAAAAAATTCGAACTAGAAAATTGTAGAAATTAATTTAGGGATTTAGAGTGTAGAATTTAGAAATTTAGGGATTAGGAAAAAAAAAACCTAGAGTTTTAGGGAGTAGAATTGTAGTGGCTCCGATACCATGTCACGAAATAATTTTCCGTAGTTTCTATTAGAGTATGAGAAGCATATTTTATACAACCTAACAAGAGAATAGGGCTCATGAGATAGGTCCGTTAACTATACAATATAAACAATATATATAGGCCCTAACATACTACTCCGTAAAATTTAGTTATTGACACGCTTAATATAAGCATTTATTATAATAATTCATGTCAAAAAAAAAAAAAAACATTTGTTATAAGGAAATTTTGAATTTTGGTACCTCAAATATGGGCCTAATTGAATTTTCGCACCCGTTTAAATTTTTTTTATATTGGTACCATCAAATTTTAAAACTGTAGCTTTTGGTACCTCCGTCTATATTCTGTCAAGTTTTCGTTAGTGGGTCCCACATATTTAACTTCCTTTCTTTTACCCTTTCTCTCTCTTCGATTTTAATTAACTTCCCTCCTTTTTACCCCATCTCTCTCTCTGCCTAGTTCCTCCATAATCAAATCTCCCAACCACATGCATTAACTCCATTGTTGAATCTGAACCACAATTTCTTTCTCTCTCTCCCCTGTCAATTTGAAGCCTTTAATTTTCCTTTTTTTTCATTGCACTTTCTCTAATTGACTATAGCGTTTACTAGAACAACACAGCACACAACAGCAACTGGAAAAGGCTGGAGCTAGGAGTCGTCATCTCCATTGACAGAAGTAGGAGATTCTTCTGACAACGACCGGGTATGAATCCTTTAACTATTTGTAGTGGTCCAATAATGGTTAATTGTGCAATTGTGTTGAAAAGTTAGGGTACTTTTGGAAAATAAAGAAGTAAACCCTAGATTACTGTGTTTGGATTAAATTACGCATTTTACTTTAATTTATCTATAATTCATGGTTATAGAAGCATGTGGTAGGGTATTTGTGTCGGTGGACTCACTTTATTTTATGCTTTACTGTTTTGAATTGGTTTAGGTTGTCACATGCTTTGTTTACTGTTGTTCTTAGTATGGATTTATTGCTTGATTTGTAGATTATACAAATGGATCAACTTGATAACACTGTTGACATAAAGCTAAGACTGTTTGGGGGTTTTGTGTTTAAGAAAAGAAAGGGGACTGAGTATCAAGTTTATGAGGTTTGTTTTGTTTATTGGAGGTTCGGTGTGCCTCTGTCCTTCATAACAGTGGAGTACTTGAGATGTTTATGTGCTGAAGGGTTTAGGGACAAGGGGTGGGAAGTCCCTTACATATATAACATATGGTACAAAGGGAAGGGACATACATAGGCGACTGGAAAAAGGAAATTAGAGGATGAGGAGGCTGTAAAGGGGTTTATTGAGGCCAAACACAGAGATGTGCACCTAGAGTTCTTCTGTACTGTATTTGAAAAAATCCTGACCAAACTGATCCAGTTGAAACAGAAGGCCTAACTCAAAACCAAAAACTTAGCCCACCCAAGAACAATGATAGTCTGTCTAAGGTTAGCCCACCCCAATCTACAGTTACTAAAAATGTATCCAAACCATCACTTCAAGCTAGCATCCCTACTAAACACACTCAAAAATAAGCCTGTACTTCAGTCGTTAGGAGGAGCCCCAGGTGGCAATTAGGGGTGTAAATGAACCAAGCCGATCAATAAACTACTTGTGTTGGGCTCGGTCGAAGCTCCTTTATGTACGTTTATTTAATAAATGAGCCAACCTTGATCAAATTTTGAAGCTCGCTTAATAAATGAGCTTGAACACGAACATAGATATGCTCGTTCAGATAAGTTCATGAACAACTCGTTTATTTATGTTCATGAACTAATCATTTATTTATGTTCATGAATTATTGATTTATTAACAATTGTTAATTTAGTTATTAAATTTATAATTAAGATTCAATTATTATGCTTATTTTCAAATATCAAAAGTACAAAGCTCATTTATTGGAGAAGCTCAATTATTATTAAGTTCATTTTGAAAGACTCGTTAAATAAACGAGTTGTTCACGAACCGTTTGTGAACATATAGTGTACTAAATGAGCCGAGCTTGAACAGAAATTTGAGCTCGCTTGAAAGCTCAGGATCGTGCTCGAACTCGGCTAAGTTAAATGAACATGAACATGAACAAGGTAATACTCGGCTCGGCTCGGCTCATTTACACCCCTAGTGGCAATTATCCAACCTAACAGAAAACGCTACAACAGTTAGTGAGCCAATACTTAGGAGGAGTCCTAGGTTTTCATCAGAAAGTGATAAGAGGGTGGGAGTGTCAAAGGAGAAGTTTAAACCTGCAATTGATAAAGGGAAGGGGAAACTGGCTGAAGAGGTTGGGTTGAGAAACAAGAGAGTAAAATTAGAGGGGAAGGGAAAGGGTAAGTGTCAAAAGAAGCTATTCATTGATGATGAGGAGTCTGATTCTGGATCTTCAAGTGAAGATTTAAGTGATATAGATATAAACTGGGTTCCTGGAGAGGAGGAGGAGGGTGCTTCTGAAGATGAGGAGTTAGATTAGGGTAATGCTAAGATTCTAGGAGAAGTAGAAAGGAGTTTGGCAATAGTGCATCATAGTAGTGTTTCAGGTCAAGGGAGTAAGGAGAAGTTGGATTAGCTAGTTAAAGATCTTGGAGAGGGTGAGTTTGAAGTGAAGGAAGAAGGCAGTGATGAAGATGAGTTGAGGAGTTTACATGGGTCTGATGAAGAGGAAGATGACAATCCATGGTTCAAAGAGGAGACAGATTTTAAGAAACCAATTGTGTTGGTGAAGAATCAGAAGTTCAGCAACATTATTGTGCTTAGGAAAACCCTAAGAACTCATGCCATAGAGAATAGATACGAGTTCTATTACCTGCACAACAATAAGGAGAAAATAAACACTTTCTATAGGAGGAGATGTGGGTGTGAATGGGATTCAAAGAGGAGCAAGCTGCCTCTGTGTAAATGCAGTGAGGAAGTTAGGAGGTGCAGGTACAAGGTGAAAACTAGGCCTCTGTTCTAGAGTCGTGCTTGGCAAATTCAGGATCTCAGGTTAGAGCATAACTATATGAGGAGCAATATGAATGCAAATGTCACTGCAGAGTACCTAGCTGAGAAATATGTTGAGGAGTGGAGAAGCAACCCCAGTTGGAAGATTAACAGCTTTAAGGACAGAGTTTTAAGTGTCTTGGGAATTAAGATTGGTTACTACAAGGCATGGCTAGCCAGAGCTAGGACAAAATTTATGATTTATGGGTCAGCTTTTGAACAGTATGCCAAAGTATGGGACTATGGGAAGGTAGTGCAAAAATATAACCCAAGGACTGTGGTGAATGTGGTGGTTGATCAGATGGATAGCCTAGAACCACCATTGTTCTTGAGGATGTATGTGTGCCTTTCCCCATTGGTTAGGGGTTTCTTGAAAGGATGCAGGCCACTGATAGGGGTAGATGGATGTCATTTGAAAGGTTCTTACCCAGGTCAGATTCTAGTGGCTGTGGGGAAGGATGGGAACAACAGCATATATCCCTTTGCCTGGGCAACTGTTGAGGTTGAGAATAAGGAAACATGGTGCTGGTTCTTGGAATGCCTGAAGAAAATCCTTCATGATTTATCAATGGGAGGTGGCTTCACTTACATGTCAGATAGGCAGAAGGTAGGCTTAAACATATTACTTTCACTTTAGTCAGTTATGTAAATGTTAGTTCAGGTTCTTGTTTGACTTATGATTATGTTTTGGTAATGTGTGTCAGGGTTTGCTTGAAGCTTTTGAAAAGATGGCGCCCTCTGCTGAGAAGAGGTTTTGTGTGAGGCATATATGAGACAATTTCAAGCTACAATTTACAGGGTCAACATTCAAAGAATTGTTCTGGAATGCTGCCAGAGCCACAACTTGGGTATGAATGAACTTGACTTTTTCTAGCTTATTATTAGTTCTAAAATTATATGTTTATTGTAGAATTGTTCTGGGATGTTTATGTATTGGTTTGGATGTTGTTTTGAATTATGGTTGGTTACTTGTTCAATATATCTATTGGTAATACAGTGACTATGGTTCACAATTTGACTATAAGCATTGTATTTCTGTTGGCATATCGTAGGGTGATTTTGAAATTGTAATGGAATCCATTAGGTTCTTTAGTGAGGATGCATATGAGTATTTAGATAACATCCCTGCCCAGCATTGGTCTAGGCATGCCTTTTCCACTTCTTGCAAGTCTAACATGCTACTTAACAATATGTGTGAAACCTTCAATGCATGTATTAGAGAAGCTAGAGATAAACCTATATCAACCCAAATGGAGTGGTTAAGGAGGTATTTAATAAAAAAGGCACAATGACAAATGGGAGGCTGTGAAGAAAGTGGAAGGAAAGGTTATGCCTTATGTTCTAAGTTGTTTGAGAGAATGGAGAGGGTGGCTAGGCACTACATAGTGCAAGTATCAAGGGATGATACTTATGAGGCCTAAATAACCAAGTGATAGTTGACCTCCAAAACAGAACTTCCACATGCTATCATTGGCAATTAACTGACCTTCCTTGTGTGCATGGATTTGCTTGCATACTTGATAAGAGAACTGATCCAGAACAGTATGTGGACCATTATTACACAAGGGAGAGATATATAGAGGCATATGATCTTCCTGCAAAGCCTATGCCAAGTCCCAAGCACTAGGAAAAGATTCAGATGAGGGAGCCACTACCTCCACCCGTGAGAGTGATGCTTGACAGGCCTAAGTCCAAAAAAAGAAAGAAGGAAAGGGGTGAGGGTGCACCAGAGGTAGCAGAGGGCAGTATACAGAAGAAGCAGAAAATATGCCAAAAATGTGCTCAATTTGGTCACTATGCAAAAACATGCTCCAATGTAGCTGCAGAAGTAACACAACCTTCATCCCAACCTAGCACAAAGGGCAAGGGTGTTGTAAACACTCCATGGGTGGTAGAACAAAGGAGGGTAAAAGCAGCAAGAGCTTTAAACAAGGTGAGTAATGAACTTGAGTCCATGTTATGTTAGTGTGATGATAGTTGGTTATTGTTATTATTTAGTTATTTATTTTCACTTGTTTTTGTATACAGACTACTCCTGGGGCATCAGCAGGTCCTAATAGCATTGGAAACAAAAAATTCCCTCAAGAGGAGGTTAAGAAGAAGGCAGTAGCAAAAGCAGCAAAAGCAGCAGCAGCATCAGCCTCAATAGAAAAACTAGCAGCATCATCACAAGGACCAAATACAAGGTCAAGGAAGTCTGCAGGAGCAAAAACAAACCTATGCAGCCAGGCATCAACAAGTACTACAGCTAAGAAGCAAACATGATCCAAGACAAGCAAGAATAAAAAGTAATGTTAAGTTAGAACTTTGTTAGGGCCTGTTCCTTTAACAATTTAACATATGTATTCAATGTATTGAACATATTTAGAACTTACTAATTCTACTGTGTGACCTACTATTGAACACACACACACACACACACACACATATATATATATCATATGAATCTGATATTTAGTAGCCACCTCAACTTTGTTGCCAAATCAAGCACATATTTCATATGCTAAAATGTTGTGAATTCATACAGAAGATCTGCAAATTAACTTGAAAGAAACAAGAACTAAAAATAAAACATTACATCATCAAAGTTAAACTGAATGTCCTGGCTTCCCCCAAACTCCCCTAAACCAATTTAATTACTACACTAAATCCTAAAACCATAACAATTACACTAATAGCAAGTAATACAACCAAGTGAAACCTGTCATAATTGCCATTGCTGCTGGTCATCTTTTTCCTGTCTCTACACAAAGCCTTGCATTTAGTCTTCAATGTGTTAACTTCATTAAGCAAACACCTCCTTTGCCCAACCAGATCATCTACCTCCCTTTGCAAAGAGTTCATCTCAGCTTTCATTAACTTCTTGTCGAGCACCAGCTGGTTGATCACTTCCCTTTGCCAATCAGTCCATCCTCTGAGTCAACCCATTCAAAACATTTGCATCCCCTTGTCTCAGTGTTTGGATCGTAAAATTTCCAAGCCTTAAACTTGTGCCTTGGATTGTCCCTCGTCCAAGATGTCAGCCTTGCAAGTGGCAATCCACAGTTACATTTCTTCTGTTTTGAGGGAGATAAAGTATTCCAGGACATTTTGACTCCTGCAAATAGCAAAACAAGAGGCACTAAAACTCATAACATAAAATGAACCACCTATTACACACATGAAACTCAAACAAACCTTGTCAAACTGGTGGTTGAGCACCATAATAAGGATAACCAGGGGGTGGCCATGTCCCATTCTATTTCATCCTATACTCCAATATACAGTCAGCTAAGAGCTCAGGATCATCAGTGGTCAACATGAACAATATATATATCCTTATTGGGCAACCTCCTAATCATTTTGAAGACACCACCATCATCTTCTAAACTCCAATATTTCCCTTTATACACATACTAAAATGTGGGGTGCAAAATATCTACTGATCCTTCTACTAGATCATCCATTTTATGAAGTCGATCTTCAACCTCTATTGCAATATCCAACAAGTTGTCTTTACCTACTATGTATTCCATGTCAACAACTAAACTCATGTACTTAAATCTCAATACCACCATGTTCTCAGCCAATCTGCAAATAATTTGCAACAAACATACAACAAAGGAGCCCAATTTCAGTTGTATTACTAACATGCAGCCTTAATTTCAATAAACAAAGCTCCAACCACAATTCCCTAAATTTAATCAAATCAAGAACCCTAATTTTTGTGTTTCATAAAATTACTTCAAAATCAATGAATTATAGCAACAATTGGTAGTTCAAACCACAATTTACTAACATATAAACCACAACTACACAGAAATTCGATTGAATCCAACTTTGATTTACGCAATTGTATGGAAAATTATTAAAAACTAACCTCTTTTTTCGCCTCTGAAGTGATTTGCAAATGCGTCCAACTCTTCAAAACCCCTTTGCAAATTAGCAATTAACTACAACCCTAAGTTTTAAACAGTAACTTTGAAGAATTAAATTCTCAGAATTTCAGATTTGAGCACAAACAAATTGGAGGAAAAATTAAGGGAGCCGTTGTTTTAAAGGAGGGAATTAACAAACTAGCCGTTAGTATGGGGCCCACAAACGGATAAATGGACAAAAAACTAACGGAGGTACCAAACGGCAAAAGCTATAGTTTTAAAATTTGATGGGTACCAATATAAAAAAATAAAATTAAACGGGTGCGAAAATTCAATTAGGCCCATATTTGAGGTACCAAAATTCAAAATTTCCTTGTTATAATAATAGGGAAAATGATATACATAGTAAGAAGCTAAAAAAAGGAAATAATGGAAAAATATTAACATTAATTACATCGATCTGCGCCTGATTTTGTCATGAATTTTCAACTTAATTCCATTTTAAAAACTATATTTAATGCTTATACATAATCCTAAGGGTTACATATATCATTACCTTAATAATAATAATAATAATAATAATAATAATAATAATAATAATAATAATTGACAACTGAGGGGTATGGGTGAAATGTTGAGCAAACCTAAAATGAAAAAGATACAGTGAACCAATGTTAATGTGGGCAGTTATAGCTCTTTTTTCTATTTTATTTTTAAAATTTTATAGACGTGTGAATGATTTCGCAGACAAAGAGATTCAAACTTGGGAATTGATCATGGAATTTATCAAACCTGATCACTGATGAGCTGCCAAATTAATTTTATGAATCCTGTTAACGAGCGTCTTCAGCACATGCATTGATAACTACTCCCTCTGCTTTCTTTTTATAGTCTCATTTTGGCTATGTACAATCTTTAAAATGTTCATTTGACTTTTAATATCTTTAATTAATTATATATTATCAAAATTATAAAATCTTTATAATAATACACACCGAGTCAATTCTGACAATATATCACATAACTATATTAATGTGAATTTTTGGTCACATTTTTTAAAGTTTGACTATAAAAAAGTCAAAATGAGACTAAAAAAAAAACTAGCGGAAGTAATTAATATGTTACCTAATAGTATTAATTTTGGAATGCATGCATCAATCGGTATAAGGAATGATTATTTTACTTTAATATTTCAACTATTATTTCTCTTATCTAACGTCTCTGGGACGTTTGTTGGCTTTTGCTTAATTTTAATAGTTTTTCCTAAAATATATAATAGTTTTAAAAAGTAAAGTATGTACTTGGTTCGTTTCGATTAACTAAAAAACTTGCACAAACATCATATTTGAAACTGTATGTAAATCTGAATTGATCAATCGGTTATTTTTGTGAATTTTCAGCTCTTATTATTTCTTTCTTACAATCATTTTATTGAAATGAAAGTTACAAAATTAAAAAAAAAAAACCCTTCGTGATAAACGAGTCTGGGCCACATCCGATACAACTATCCACTTTATACGACTAAGGAGGTTCCACCTCAAAACCATATGGCTATTAGGTGAGTAGCCCCTTAGCCTTATAAAGTGGACACAACTTTCTTATTTCTTCAATGTGGGATACACATCGCAATACAAACTCTCATTTATAAACTCAACAAATGTGGAATAACACATCACTCACATGTGGTGATGTGGGTTTTCTCATTGACTCAACAGTATTTTACCTAATTTGTCATTGTTTACAACAGAGTATAAATGTATAATATATGAGCTAGAAAAACAACAGCCTAACATAGCATTACTAGCAAAATAACCTATACTCCGTATTTGAAACTTAATCAACTGCTCAATTTCCTTAGTGGAAAACATGATTTTAAAGTTTATTTTTTTATTTGTTTGTTCGTACATGGCGGCCTAGAAGAGTGTAAGTTAAAACTCGAGTACTAGATAGTCTTGATACTAAGTGAAATTAGATGAAACTTTGTCCCCAACAAATAAAATACAAAAACAATTTTTGAAACCTTTTTGATTATATGAAAAACGTGTTTCTTCTTGTTTGTATGGAGCCAAAAAGTCAAAACAATTTTTGATGTATCCACATCCACCGCACCCAAGAAAATTTATGAAAAACATGAGTTTAGTCAGATATAGAGGTGGGCATGGGCTGTGCCGGCACGCGGGTGGTACAAAATCGGCATGGTTCGACATGAGCCCGCCATGGGCACGGCCCGACTAGGTGGCCCACTTGTGGGCTGTAGGTCGTGCCTCAACAAATTTATGAAAAACAGGCACGGCAAGAACCCGGCGGGCGGTACGATCACTCGGCCCGTGGCATGGCCAGCCGGCACGGCCCATAGCACAGCACGCAGCCTGTCAGACACGACCCGTGCAAAGTTATTGTACAATTTTTGTATTATCGAACCCCGTATTTCGTATAATAAAATAAGCTATAAAATTAAGTTATTCACCAATTATTGTACGATTTTTAATTATCATTATAAATTATTGTAACGACATATAATAAAATAAGTTATTCATCAATTTTTGAGTTATCGGGTTATCACACTCGTAAATTTTTTAACTATATGCATTGTTGCTTTTTGCTAAATAATACGGAGTAATATAATAATACAAAAACATAAACATAAATTAATAAAATTATTTAAATATACTCATTTTTAAAGTTATTCAAAAAAAGTATATGTCGATTTTTTTAAATTTAAAAAATTGGAAAAACCAGGCGGCCCGCTGCCCGACACGGCATGGCCTGCCAAGCACGTGGGTCGTGCCGTGCTGTGGGTTGGGGTGTGCCAAAAGGCGGCACGACACGAACCATCCCCAGGCACGGCCCACGGTGGCCCGGCACGGCACGATGCCCACCTTTAACTCAAACAACTGACAACTATTTTAAAACCTTTTTGCATTGCAGCGTTCTAAATCTAACCCACAATTAATATAAGAAAAATTGCCATAATAATCCCGTTTTGAAGCGTCCGCAAAAATAATCTTACCTTTGAGATATTTTTTAAATTAAATAATCTCACATCATTATCTGCTCCCATGATCCCAGGTGACCGGTTACCTATTAATAAGGTAAATTTTTTTTTTTTTGTGTTTGAAGTACACGTGTCACTATACAATTTGTCTAAAATTTTAAATTTTAAAAAAAATGATTTTTAAGAAATAAAAAAGGGGAGTCAGCCACCCTTTCCACCAGCCCCAGCCACCGCACTCGATCGGAGCTTGCAACAACCGTCAGATCGGAGCTCGCCAAATTGCAGCAACAGAGGCGAAGGAAGGTGAGGAGGCTGAAATCAGGCGAAGGAAGGTCTGGGCAGTTGAAATCGGGGCGAAGGAAGGTGAGGAGGTTGAAATCGAGGCGGGGGACGGTGAGGAAGGTCGAATTCAAGCCGGGGAAGGGGAGTGCGGCTGGAATAAGGATGGGGAAGAGGAGAGATGTCGGTGGTTGGGCCGTAACAGCTAGAAGATTTGCCTAAATGAGATCTGACGCCCTCCATTAATGGCGGATTTGTGGTTCAATGACAAATTATGGTGGGTTTTCGCCGGGAAATGGAAAAGAAAACAGGCGCAGGTTTTCGTGTGAGAGGGAGGCGGAATGGTAGTTCAAGGGAGGGGGATCAGCCACACACCGGCGCCGGAGAAAAGCACTGGGGTTGGGGTCTGGGTGGCTGGAGCCACAGTGCAGGGGAGTCTGGTGGCTGGGAAGGGTGGTGGCTTGGGCTGGTGGGTGGATTTGTAATTATTTTTTTATTATTTTTTCTTTTGATAAATTTAACTTTTTTTTAATTTATTTTTATTTTTTGACAAATCACAGGTCGACACGTGTCAAGTAACTTGTTATCACAAGTTACATGACCAGCTGGGACCATTTAAAGCGGATAGATATCAAAGGTGGGATTATTTAAAAATATCCCAAAGGTGAGATTGTTTTTTGCGGATGCCCCAAAGGTGGGATTATTCCATGCAATTTTTCCATTAATATATTAGTACTAACGACAATATATTAGCAAACATATAGGTGTTATCGCTTATAGTTATTCAATTAATGAGAACAGATGGAGTATATGATTCTTTAAATCGGATTGGAAATCTGATTTGACAATCCTGACCATAGTAAACCGAATAACTATAAGTGCATAGCACCTATATGTTTGCTAACATATAGGATGACATTGTTGAAGTTTGTCACATGAAAGTGGACCAATAAATTGTCGGATGGAAGGGATTTTGGGGAAAAATATGATAGCAAAAAGTACCACTACGTGTATAATACTACACAAAAAGTACACAAAAATATATCACGGTAAAAAAACATCAAATGAAAAAATTAAAAACCCCAAAACACTCTCCTATATACATGTTTAATTTAATGAATAGGTGTTATATGCCTATATGCACTCTCATTAATATACACATTGAAATGGGCACGGGCCACAGGGTATAAATATTTAAGTGGGCGTAGTTTTATTGAAATGGGCACGGGTTTAAGAAATATTTGAGTGAAGTTAGAATTTGTTATATACACTCGGGTGTACCGTACACCCAACTAAACTAAGGTTAGTTTTTGCTCTTCATTTGATGGTAAAATGAAAAACAATCATCAAAATGAGAAAAAATGCTCATGTTGTACAGTATACCCGGGTGTATATAACAACCTCTCGAATGAAGTTAGTGAATTACTTTGTACTCCTGTAGACACCTAAAACTGTCTCCCCAAAACAAAACCCGATGACGTACAACCTTTAACCGCCATTATTGATCGGGTTGAGTATTTAATCTTGGAGTTCTTAAATCCATATTCAATCCAAATACATTTCATAAACCAACCTAATTCCTGACCCATTTTGCTAAAGTATAACTTATTTTCCACTTTTCATGTCCATATCACGAAACCGAGCTTAACTGATTTTATGGCCCTATAATTTTGACCCAATTATTATTTTTTCGGATAAGCCTTTTAATAAGCTTTCCAATGATATATCATAAGCCCAATTCCCATTTAAAACGAAGAAATATGAGCAAAACACTAAACTTGGCCCAAAACCAACACCCTTTCACTAAAACGGCCATATATTAAAATCTACAAAATATTTTGACCTGATTTTAATTGGGTTGGAAATTATACTTGATAAGCTTTCTAACGATATATTATGTGCCTCATTCCGAGTTACGGATCAAAAGTTATCATAGTTTTAAAAACGCATAAAAACTGGATTTGCCACGTCACGGCATAAATGCCGTGCCACGGTGTTTTGTGATGTGTCATGGCACTCTGTACCGTGATTTCACGGTATTTTTGCACCGTTATATGATGTTTTCTAGGGTTTTTCTTCGCGGCGCTTCACTTCTAGGGTTCCGTGCTTCACCCTACGCATTTTCTTTATAAATACAAACCTGATTTATCCAGTTTCGGGGCACCAAAAATCATTTTCTCTACAACTCCCTTTGTACTTTTTACACTTTTTATTTGACCTACTTTAACTAATATTTGTAATTTATACATACGAAAAAATATAGTTTTATGAGTACTTGTTGAAATTGTCTCAATGAATATATTATTAATTTTCAATTGTTATAATTTATGTTTATTGATAATTAAAGATACTATTGATAAAAGATTTGCATCGACATACGTGATATAAACCTTAAAAGTGGTGGGCCATTGTGTAAGACTGAAAACCAATTAAATCTTAGTGGGTGCTTGCCATTTTTGGTAAGTTTTAATGTGTCATTATTCGGAACGACCACAAAAGCAAAGTGTATCAATTATTTAGAAACAAAATGGAGTATTTGATTAAAAACAAAGCTTTTGTGTATAACCGGTTTACAACAATATTAATGAAAATCGAGGAGTATAAGGTCAACTTTTAGCTGATTTAGGGTACCTTTTAGCTTTTTTGGAGTAACTTTAAACCTGATACAATTTTCTTGTAAATAAGCAACATGATAAGTTTATAAGGATATCTCGTCAAAAAAAAAAAAAAAAAAAAAAAAAGTTTATAAGGATAACTAGTTTTGTGCCCGGACGATGCTCGGGTAGTTTATTGAATTTTAGGATGATCTTATTGCCCGTCCCATACCAACTCTTAACATATACTTCATTTATACAAATCATATTTTATAAAAAACATAATCGTTTACGACTTATGATATTTTTAGATAGGATACTATTAATGACATTATAAAAGCATACTCCATATATATGAAAAACAACGGTGTTGTAGTTTAATTGGCATGACGATTTATATGTTATTTCAACTACCTACCCATGAATCAATGATCAACTAATATATGCATATATAACTACCGATTCTAAAAGTTGGTTGTTAGTTTGAACTATTATAAACTACTCTGTACTAAAATACAATATAACAATCATATTAAATTTTCAATTGTTATAAAAGTTGGTTCTAAAAGTTGGTTGTTAGTTTGAACTATTAGTTGCATCACTTTCTTAAAATGGAAGTTTTAAATGAGTTGATTACTTTTATTTATAACTACTCCCTCCGTCCCCTATTGATAGTCCCTTATGAGCATTTTTCACGAGAATTAATAAAAACAAATAAAAATAGTAAAAGTATATACATTGAAAAAGTAAATTGACATTGTGTATGCAAAAAAGTAGAGAGAGAAAGTAATAAAAGTATATGGGAAAAAAAAATTTACATGATAAATTTAAATTTGCACAAATATTATTGCAAATTGGAGGAAATTTTGGTAAAAAATTAATATTAATGGTTGTTGGAAAAAGCAAATGGGGTGAACATTTTGGAACTAAAATTTGCCCATAAGAGATTATCATTTGGGGACGGAGGGAGTAATAAATTTTCTCTATGTCTCCACGAAGGAAGTATAAATTAATTTGTACATATGAAATATTGGTATTTTTTCGAAAATAAAACCCTAAACTAACAATTTTATCCTAAAAATCTATCTATCCAAATTTTGTTGAAATAAAACTCTAAACTTATTACTTTTTTATCCTACAAACCTATATAAACCTATCCAACCATTTTTTTTTATCCTGATAAAAAATTAAATAAATTCTACGTGTCATACCAATAATTAATTGATGTTTATGTGGCGGAAAATTAGAATGCCAAGTGTCGCTGTCTCATGTCTTGGCTAAAAGTTTAGATTCATATATTAGTTATATGATATGATATGTTACAATTAATTTCAATCATTGAAATTTGATTTTAAGTTATTTGAAGAGTGTAACTTTATCCATAAATCATAGATAACTTATATATATATGATGTTAACTTTATGGATAACTTTTGATCATTTTAGGACAACTTTACAACAAGTGTTCAATAATTATTGTACTTTTTAAATATATATATATATATATATATATATATATATATATATATATATATATATATATATATATATATATATATATATATATATATATATATATATAGTTAGATAAATTAAATTTGAAATTGATCGGTATAAAATGAATATAAATAAAATACCCGAATGAAGATATATGGTATTGATATTCGAATTTTTTGGAACTTATTTGATGAAAATTGTTTATGTATCACTTGTAGTTTATTCACTTTTTTTTTCAAAATTAAAATATCGGATCTTTCGAATATTTAAAAACATCAGAAAAGTGAAGTCATTTGATTAAAAAAAAATCCAAATGTAGAAAAACCGATTGAATATTTGTTTTATTGAGTCTGATTTACTAAATCACCTATCGAGATTCGAGATGGCTCAATTAGATTTTTTTAACCTAATCCAAGCTAATACGTAGTGTATAGTGTTGGAGTAAAAAGATGAAAGATAGCTGACCGTTGCCCGTTCAAGCGGAGCTCGCCAGATCGGGCGCGGGTACAAGTGTTTTTTATATGTTTGTTTGCCTGGTCGGGTGGACCTGCTCTCCCGGTCGGGCGCGCATGCAAGTTGAGATTGTAGGACTTTAGATACTATAAGAGGAATTGCATGAATCATATTCATAAGCATCTAAACACCAAGATCAATACATAACACATAAAGAACAATTAATAATACCTTTGAAGCGTGAATCCACTAGCAATCGAGCAAGAACAAACAGGAGACAAAGAACCCTAAACATGATTCCTCTACTTGGTCCACGGGCACATATTAAACCTCCACTAATACTAGTTAGTTGCAATTGAACCCTTTCAATTGACCTTCTACAGAAAAGAGAGAGAGACGAACTAACCATGAACCACCACACGTGCCACCTAGGTGGCCAGCCGTACAGACGAGGGGAGGAGAGAGAGAGACATGAGTGAGAGAGAGGGGATTAGGATTTTGGGACTTGGTTGCTTGAGTTACAATTAACTGACTTGTCAATTGTTGTGTCAATCTAAGTCATGGATCTTATTTATAGATCATATATCTAAATAAGAGTCCATGTCAAGCCCAAACTCCTAATCCTATCAAACTATTCTAGCACAACACTCCTTATGGTTTGTCATGATCTCATGAGGACCATTAATGGGCCTCTTACTTGTTTAACCCAATACCCTTGTTGTGTGACCTCGTAGGATCCATTCTATTGGGCTTTGGACTATTTAACTAGCCCAAAAATCATTTATCATATCTAGCAACAGACAATGACGACCCAAAAGAATGAACTTATTATCTCCATAATAGTGATCCTTAATATATCTAGTAATTGCACTTATCGAAGACATAATTCCTTTAGAGATTACGTATCACTCTTGTGCGGTCGGGGCAAACCTCACATGATCGGGTGCAGAAGGGCATCAATAGACCAATGATTTTTCCTCTTCCTTTTTATTTGTAATAAACTCTTAACACCCATAGTTAACGGGATGTTTAAGAGGTTGCTAACACACCTTAATTTCAGACTAAGGCTTTGTCCTTTTGGATTCTTCAACTCTTGATTATTCCATCTTTCATTATATATTTCAAGGTTCGGAAAATTAGATTACAAGATTACATTAAGCTTAACAAATTCCTATTTTTGGGCATACGTTTATATGACTCCAACCTATCACCTAAAAGTGCCTTTGCGTGAAAGTAGTGTGTAAACCTTAGGGAACGTGCCGGAGAATACAATTGAGCACCACGGTTGCACCGGAAAATAATTTTGTTTTCAAGTCAATAATTTGCATCATGACACACCATATTTAATTCATTGATTATAAGATCAACTTTTCAATCTTATTGTACTGTTTATTTCTTTCTTATAGTCTTGAAAGCATCTTATTTTACAACATATAGAAACTGATTTAATCACACCAAAAATTGATTTTGGCTCACTACGGTATGAGAAAATTGAAAATAGTGTTGTCACGGTAAGACCTTGTTCTTTTAAGATTCTGGGCAACCAGAGTAGAGCAGAGCAAAACAGATTTCAGCATAGCAGAGTTGTGTGAGCTGAAAAGAGCATAACAGCTCAAAATAACAGGGCCTAAGTGTGTCAAAATTAAACAAATTGTTTCTACTCCTCATTAATACTCCCTTTATTTCTAAATCTAATACATACATCTTGGAAAAAAACCTTTAAAAGTCAAAGGAGCAACTAACAAAGTTATGTCGAGGGAGCGTGAAGTATGGCTTAGGTGCACTCAAATTAAGGCAAAGTTGGCCGTAACACCGTGAAGTATGGTTTAGGTGCACTAAGCACCCTGAACTATGCGTAGTAGCCAAAACACCACCAACTGTGGTGTTAGGTGCGACGCGTGCCTTAAATGAAAATTTTTGGCCACTTATTTCATCGAAGGAGGTGAATCCATTCGTGCTAAGTGGATGAAAGACTACATAACTGTTCTAGAGAATGAAAATTCACCCCGTCCCGGCGAAATAAGTTGCCGGAAATTTTCATTTATGACACACATTGCACTTAACACCATAGTTGGTGGTGTTTTGGCTACTATGCAAAGTTCAGGGTGCTCAGTGCACCTAAGCCATACTTTAGGGTATTGCGGCCAATTTTGCCTATTAATTTATTATTTTTCACTCTCATAGTCCCCACTACTCTATCACACTTAATTTCACTTTCATGGTCCCCGTATTATTTTTACTATAATAAATTATTCATCCACTCACATTATTATATTATATCAAATTCATTCTCCTAAAACTCCGTATATTTGTAAGGCCTCGTTCACTTCACCTTATTTTTGCTGAACTGAAATTATTTTTACTAAAACAAAATTATATTTGCTGAATTTAAATTATTTTTACTAAACTTAAATTAATTTTACTGAATTGAAATTATTTTTGCTGAACTGAAATTATTTTTGCTGAACTGAAATTATTTTTACTGAACTGAAATTATAATTCTTCTTTAAGAAAACTGAATTTTACTGAACTGAACTTATTTTTACTAAACGGAAATTATTTTTACTGAACTGAAATTTATTTTACTGAATTGAACTTATTTTTACTGAACTGAAATTATTTTTACTTAATATTATTTTTTTAAGGTGAAGTGAACAGAGCCCAAGTGCTGCAAATAAAAAAAAAAACAGAGGGAGTATTAGTTAATGCCCGGGCTATGCTAGGATTTTTTATTTAATACATGGTTGAATTATTTTTATGCGTAATATGATATGGAAAATTAATTGTGTTTGATTTTTTTTTTTTTTTTAAAAAAAAAAAAAAAATTTTAAACGATATATGATGATTTACTTAATCGATCAATAATTGGATTTTATCAAAATTAACAAACCTTTTGTCTTTCAGCAGGTTTTGTGTGTGGCTGGCCACACGGTGTAACCAACTAATACACAAGTAACCCATAATCAGGTAATTTATGACCGAACTAGTAATCCTGATCTAGTAACCCAGACTGAACTAGTAACCACTGATCAAGTGATCCCTGACAGAACTAGTAACCCCTGACTAACCCCAGACCGAGTAACCCTATTAAGACTCACCGAGTAACCCCTGACCAAGTAATCCCTGACTCACCTAGTAACCCTATTAAGTAAACCCTGAGTAACCCTATGATTCATCATCAATTCTCTCATTCGAATTTCTAAGAGAAAAGTGACATTAAAAAAAAAGAAGCAATCAATCCAGATCAATCACAAATCCAACCAAAAATAAAAATTAAAAAAATCCAACCAAAATCAAAAACAAAAAAAATTATACTCGGTTGACAATTATACTCCAGCATTTTAGATCCAAAATAATCAATCACAAATCCTACCAAAATCAATCACAGAGTACTTGCATACTCCGGAGTATTACATTTGACAAGATCAAGAGGAGACCACCAGCAGTACACGCAGAGGTGAATAAATCTCGATCTTCTTCGACGACTCAGAAGGCAACGGAATCACAAAGCTATTCAACTGTGGTGCGCCATTTCCGACAAACTAGGATTAGCACTCATGTTGTTGACAACAACTTGGTCGAGCTCAGCAAACCCCTTAGAGGAGTAAAGGAACGAAGGAAGAAGAGATTTCCTAGCTAGCGTTTTCAGAGATCGGATCGCCAAAGATATTGAGATTTCTCTTGAGGAAGATGAAGAAGAAGGTAGGAGAGAGAAAAATGAGGGAATACAGTAGTACAGTGAAGTTAGGAGTGGAAAAAAAAAAAAAAAACTGTCAGGGTATACCACGTGGCCAGCCACGTATAAAAGTTTGTTTTTGTCTTTAACTCTATCAAGATTGAATATAGGATTGTGAATGTTAAGATAAAATTTTTACATTTTATCTTTTATCTTATAAAACGAAATTCTAAAATAACTTCAATTTTTTTGAAAAGGTAGGGAAGAAATTATTAGTTGATTATTTAAAATTTCAATTATTAGTTCTCTTATCTAACGTCTCTTGAACGTTCATTAGCTTTTGTTTAATTTTAATAGTTTTTCCTAAAATGTATATTAGTTTTAAAAAGTAAATATGTACTTGATTCGTTTCGAATAACTAAAAAAACTTGCACAATCATCATATTTGAAATTTTTGAATTGATTATTTCTTTTTTCCGAAAGAAAATTTTTGAATTGATCAATTCGGTTATTTTTGTGAATTTTCAGCTCTTATTATTTCTTTTTTACAATTAATTATTGAAATGAAAGTTACAAAATTAGAAAACCCTTCATATTTTACCTAATATATCATCGTTTACAAACAGAGTATAAATGTATAATATGTGAGCTAGAAAAACAACCGCCTAACAAAGCATTACTAGCAAAATAACCTATACTCCGTATTTGAAACTTAATCATCTGCTCAATTTCCTTAGTGTAAAACATGATTTAAAGCCTTAAAGGTTATTTTGTTTTATTTGTTTGTTCGTACAAGGCGGCCTAAAAGGCTAAAACAGTGTAAGTTAGTACTAGATGAAACTTTGTCCTCAACAAATAAAATACAAAAACAAGAAGTTTCACGTTGAGTTGCTTCTTGTTATTTCTTGTTTGTATGGAGCCAAAAAGTCAAAACAATATTTTATTATATCCACATCCACCGTACCCTATGAAAATTTATGAAAAACGTGAGTTTAGTCAGACAACTGACAACTATTTTGAAACCTTTTTGCATTGCAGCGCTTCTAAATCTGACCCATAATTAATATAGGAAAAATTGTCCCATTTTTGAGGTGTTTATAAAAAATAATTTCACCTTTAGAATATTTTTAAATAATTGCACCTTTACTCTTAATCTGCTCTTAATGGTTTTAGGTGACCGATTACCTGTTAATAAAGTAATTTTTTTTTGGGTTTGAAGTACACTGTAATATCCAGGAAATTCCCTTCCTCTAAAATACTTTCTAACTCCAAATAAAACTCATTTTTAGGAAATATCCAAAGTATTACCGCCACCGTAATAACGGCTAACACTATTTTCAAAGTCACACAATGGAAGACTAATTTTTAAAACTCAAATAAAATAAAGTTTATTAAAACCAAACTCAACTTTAAAACCAACTTACATTAAACCAATAAATTGGAACCATTAAACGCCCTCCTTAAAAACCAAACTAAAATATAAACAATAATTAACGTTAGTGTCACAATTACATAAATAATCCAATACAATAAATAATAAACAAAGAATCATATATCCTTCTTCGCTCAATCCCATCAAACTTGATATGCTCTTTCTACCCGTATTTTTCTTTACTTCAACCTCACTACTCGCCATATAAAATGGGTCATAGTGCCAAAAGCCAAACATAAACACAAAAGTACGAATCAGCAAAAGATGAGTACATATGCATTAATAGGAATAATCACACTAACATGAATATCCTAGCAGTAGACAACAAATAATTAAATAAATAAATAAAAACATGTTTCCCATACAATACAAGTCAACTTACCTTTGATTCATACCTAACAATATTAATTATTAAATAATAGCTTTGGATTACGCATCGAACAAGTTTTCTTCCTTAAAAATAGCCCATTAAAAATGGAGCTTCCAATCAGGGTGCCACCCCTAAATGACACCTACTATGTCACACTTGGTGATGGAATTCCAGTGCATAAATAATTAAAGAAAGTACAGCGTCTTGTACCCCTGTAGAAGCTATGCTCAAATATAAAGTCACATAACTCCCCCCTCCATGTGTTCATACTCAAGGTATATACGTTCCAAGAGTTTTGGTGCGTATCCTCTTACACTTTACGTGATTTACCAATTTAACTCGTGATGACTCCAACCAATCAATCAAGAATAAACATAACAACATTCAACACATACTTCCAATTTATTCTTGAATTAATTAGTGAGCACATACTATTTATTTTAATTAAGGTTCCTTGCCTAGTTTTGTGCACAAAATTGCACGATTACTACCTTGGTGCATAAAATGCACTAATAACTTCCGTGACTCAATCTCAATTATGTGAGTGAGCAATAAACTAACTCTTGACTCGACCTCAACTTATGTGGGTAAGTAAATAAATAAACTAACTTTCTTGACTCAAGTATAATAAATGGGTGAGAATAAAATCATGAATCATGCTCAATAAATACAACTTTAGCTCATTTCAATAAACAAAAGTCTTGCTTATTAATTACATGCCTTCTTGATAATGAATAATAAATAATATAACATGATTCAATAACTTTCAAGTAGTATCAAGCTCATGATAATTATTCCAATATATTCACATGCTTATATATAAGACATAGATAACCAATCAATCCAAGTATCACAACACAATTTAACAGACTTATCTCATTTTTTATACCAATTTAACTTTCTAACATGGTAATACACATAATTAATACATCTGCGCATACGTACCTTGAATATTGCCTAAAATCGGCCACACTCGCTAGAAATCACTTAGCTCGAAGGTTCCTACAAATAAAAATACATAACTATAATTAATCCACTATTCTCACAAATTTCCAGCAACTATAATACTCTTTAAACCTTACTAATCAACCCAATTTAATGATATAAAAGCCGTGAAACCTTTTCTTTAAGTGGGTACTTCAAATCCTTTCAAAAAGACTTAGTTTTCATGACTTAAATAAAATTCCAGCATACTTATTTAATATATAACATCAATTTTAAACTAGTAAATCATATATAAATCATTAAAACCTTTATCCCTTTATGAGTAATCAAACCCTAACTCAATAATTAAAGAATAGTGTGTATAATTAATTTACAGCATTAAATTGAGGGCTTTAAACTCATTAAAAACATGTTTAAACCATGAATTAATCAATAACAACAATCTAGCATCAATCCCTAACCAATTACACAAAATCCCCAATTTCTAGGGTTCATAGTTTAGGGTTCTTGATTTAATTTATATCAATAATTTAAAAACATCATAATGCCAAAATCAATACCAAAATATAATTAAAATCATGCCTTTAAAAACAATAAATCCATAGAATTAAATTAGGAAGAGAAATAAAGTTTTTTTTTAAACCAAACCGCAAAGAGGAGACAAAAGGAGAAGATGGTGGTGGCTACCGGCGCTGCTACTATCGCCAGTGGTGGTGGTGGCGCCGGTGAGGGGAAGAAGAAGAGAGAAAGAGGCGTAGAAGAGAAGAGGGAAAAAGAAGGGGAAAATAAGAGGAAAAAATAAGTAGAAAAAGGAGAGAGAAAATAAAGAGAAAACATTTGAAATTTTTATGAAATCTAATAGTTATGAATCTTGAGTGGAAAAATTTTGAGGTTTTAAAGTATTTATACTTTCCTTTTAAAACAAAAACTCATAATTATAACATTGCCATTACTAAATCCTACTCACCCTTAACTTTTCGTTTGGGACCAACTTATTGGGCCTTCAAGTTTCCTTAACTTTCCAATAAGTTAGTCCACTCATTTAAATAAGATTGACCCAATTAAAATTACTTTTGTTGCCTCAATTCATGACTCATTTAATTTATACATACTTACATATTATTTAAATATATTAATTTCTTTTAAAATGAAATGAATCATTTTAATAAACAAAATAAATAAAATAAATAATTTATATATAAAAATTTAATAAAAATACGGAGTACTACATGCACGTGTCACTATACAATTTGTCTAAAATTTTAAATTAAAAAAAATGATTTTTAAGAAGAAAAAAAAGGGGAGTTAGCCACCCCCTCCACCAGCCCCAGCCACCGCACTTGATCGAAGCTCGTAACAACCGTCAGATCGGAGCTCGCCAAATTGCAGCAACCGGGGTGAAGGAAGGTGAGGAGGCTGAAATAAGGAGAAGAAAGGTATGGGCTGCACAAATTGGGGCGAAGGAAGGTGAGGAGGCTGAAATCGGGGCAAGGGACGATGAGGAAGGTCGAATTCGAGCCAAGGAAGGGGAGTGCGGCTAGAATAGGGGCGGGGAAGGGGAGAGATGCCGATGGTTGTGCCGTAACGGCTAGAAGATTGGCCTAAACGAGCTCCGACGCCTCTATTAATGGCGGATTTGTGGATCGACGACGGATTATGGTGGGTTTTCGTCAGGAAACGAAAAAGAAAATAGGTGCAGGTTTTCTTGTGGGAGGGAGGTGGAATGGTGGTTCGGGGGGAGGGGGGATCAGTCGTTGTGTCGGCGCCGGAGAAAAGCGCTGGTGTAACACCCTAGAAATTCCTTTCCTTTAAAATACGAAATAAGAAAATCTAAGATATTACCGCCACCATGAAAACGGCTATGGCAATTATCAAAGGCACACATCGGAAGACTATTTTTAAAACCTTTCAAAACAAGTCATCTTTAAAAGTCAAAACCCAACGGAATTAAAATCAAACCAAAGTCAAACGAAGTCAAACAAAGTCAACATACAACTTGAAACCATTGTAGGTCCTTATTAAAACCATGAAATACCTGTAGACACCCAAATGTGTCTCCCCAAAACCAAACCCAGTGATGAATACCTTTCACGTCATTTGATTATCGAACAAAGTGAAAGTGTGGAAAGTCCAGTGATGAGGATTTTTTTATTAAAATATCTCTCTTTCTGTTTTCAAAAATATTTCTTCTCTTACTCTATTTATGAAAAATAGTCAATCCAATTTAGTTTGGTCCATGGTAAGGGTCCAATAATAGTGTAGTTGGATTGGGCTCGAAAAGAGATTTCCAATGATATGTTATAAGTCCAATTCCGATGAATAATGAGGAAGTTATGGATTATATTAAATTGGGCCTGAAAAGAATTTTACATGCGGCCCAATGATCTAGAGGAGGACCTATTAATTATTATTCCTAAAGTTATTAGGATTGATTTAATCTTCTAGATTATTTAGAAGGTTCCTTTTAATTCTAATGAGATTAGGATTGATAATTATATTTTAAAGAGTTTTATTTTGAATAAAATATGTGATTTGGCACAAATATGATTTTAATCTGCTTAACGCGGAATCAGCTGCTTAATCGTATTAAGAAGATGATTCCGCGTACAAAGCCCGTTTTAATTTTGACTTAGCGCGAGACGACACAGCTGTCGCCTGGCGCTGCTCTTGTCGCCTGGTGCTGATGTCTGTCACCTGGCGACAGATGCTAGTTTTATTTTGAATAGGACTTGATTTGATTCCGTGCTATTTTTCCTATAAATAGGGGTTGTATCTCCTCCGTTTTCATTCATCAACGATCAATTATCATCAATTCAATTACCATCATCTCTCTCAATTCTCTCTCTAAAAGCTAGAAGCTTTCCTTATCTCTCTATTCTTTTTCTAAACCTTTCCCTCTCTCAAAATTCCATATACATTAGTTCTAGACACACCTAGCCAACTTCGAAGTTGCCTTCGCCCTAGACGTGAAAGGTTTAAATTTCTGAGGGTTTGGTCCCAAATTCCTATTTCAATTATTTAATTTAATTATTTGATTTAATATATTTTCCTTAAAGTTACTAACGTGTGTATTTTGTTATTAGAAAGAGGTACGAGGCATCGAAGTAAGTAATTTAATTACTTTATTGATCTTTTGATATAGAAATCATGCTTAGATTATTTTGTTAATTCCTAGTACATGTTAGGATGTTTTATTGCTTCCTAGTATCATGTTTAGGGTTAACTAATATCATGTGTATGTTTATTATGATGCTTCCTATTCTTTCCTAATATCATGTTAGTGTCGTGTTAGGGTTAATTGATCTTTAATGTTTAGTGACATGCTAGGATTTGTTATTAATCTTGTTAGTATCATGCCTAGGATCTTGCTATTATTATTAAGATTTGATTATGATGATGATTATTTATTGTTGCTTGATATATATATATATAATTGTTATTGCTTGATCACGCCTTTTATGCATGTTTAAAGGGAATTTGTACTTGTAATCATGCTTAATAAGATAATTAATAATCTTGTTTAGGCTAATATGATTATAATTCAAGTGATCACCAATAATAGATTTTTTTGTGCATTAATATTCAACCAACATAGATTAATAGGTTTAGGGTTAACCTATTGATTGTATGTTAGTCAGAAAGCGCACATGAATACGAGAAGAATAAAGTAGAGGCCTATTTAGGGCAGGTTCAATCTATTTTAGGTTGGATTTTTACCTTCATCCCCGAACTTCCAGTCATGGTTCCAGACCTATTGGAGTTAACGATCTCCTGGATCGTTAAGGGGTGTAACCTTCACCCTGTGAACGGTTTACAAGTTCCTAAAACTTGTTGGCGACTCTTTTACTCTAGCTTCCTTCCCTTTGGACGCCACCATGCTTAACTGTATGATCACAGTGGGGCTCAAGTGTGGGATGCTTGAAATATTCCCTACAATACCAAACCTTTGCGTTAGTTTGCAAGCACGACCAAGGTTATCAGGATCGGGATCCTACTTTGAATTGGTGAGAGGAGTAGGATCGAATCGGTAAAATTGGATCGTAGAATCGTAAGATTCTAAAAAATTAATAAAAAAGTAATAAAAAGGTTGCTACATGATTTGATAACATTTTTTAAGCCATAAAAATGGTAAAATTTATAGTTTTAGTAGTTAGATAGTAATTTTCTTAGCTTAGAGAAATTTTAATTGCTTTAGGCTCATTTTAATAAGTAAAAAGTAAGATCGTACGATCCTAACTGATCATACACGATTCTGACCGATCCTGCATGATTTTGTTCGATCCTGTACAATCCAATAATAATTTAAATGAAAAATAGAATCGTCCGATCCCATCCGATCCTACCCGATCCCGTGCGATCCTGACCGATCTTGCTTACTCTGCGATTTTGCATCGAATCATTTGGCTAAAATGGGATCGTAGGATCGCACGATCCTACGATCTGGATCGCAATTTTGACAACAATGAGCACGAAAAATAAACAATAATAATGCAATAAAACACATCATATTCCTATGAGAACTAAGCATGATTCGCTCTTCACTCATGTTCATCATGAATATGCTTTATTTCTCTCTACTTGTTCCCACTACTCGCCATTAGAAATGGGTCGTCGTAAGGCTAAGGTAAAGACAAGGCCAAACAAACATGCAAACACACAATCAGGAAAGCTGAGTACATAAGCGTAATGAAACACACTAACATGCTTTCATCCTATCAATCACACAACTTACCTTGTTGTACCTGTTTACAAGCATAGAACATACCACATTAACATTAAATAAATAACTAAATTATTTATTTAACTTGATTACGCATCGAACGGGTTTCCCCCTAACCTGCTCAAATAAACACGGGAGCTAACCGTGCCAGTAGAAAGTAACCACTCGTAAGTGGTGAAATTCCTGCGCATTCATAAAAAGGAATATATAGCATCATGTACTCTTAATAGAAGTTATGGTCAAATATAAAGTCGCATAACTCCCCCCATATGTTCATACTCAAGGTATATACGTTCCAAGAGTTTTGGTGCGTAATCTCTTTCGCTTTACGTTATTTACATATTATTTAACTTGGTGATGACTCGCAAACCATAGAAATAACAATAATCAATACCATTCAAGCAACCAAGTATACCAATTTGGTGATCACTTTAAGTGCACTTAGGCACCAAACCTGTAATTTAATCCTCGTGTCATTAGCTAGACACTTAAATATCTCTTTCCTCATGCTCATAGCACCAATAAAAATTATATGAACCATAATATATAAAATTCTCTTTCAATATTCCAAACCAAATTAAACATTTAGTTTAATTAAACATCTCAATCATGTCAATAATAAAAGTGTGGTTCATATTCAACATGCCAATAAAATTAATTTCAATCATCAAATTACCACAAATAATCCATACTTAACCATTCAATCACCAATATTACATCAATCCACAATTCCAATCAATACCTATCAATCTATCATGATACTACTTGAAATTAATAAATCAAAGCCTAACATGCTTCTACATATTCAAATAATTGCTAAGTACGCGAACGTACCTTAAATACGATCTCAAAATCGCCAGTACTACACAAAATCACTCACTTGGAAATCTCCTACAATCCAAAGTTACAAAGAGGCATTAATACCTATTCCATACAAATTTCCAGCAATATATACACTCCTTAAATCAATCATAAATTATTTAAAATAAGCTAAAATATAATTTGAAACCCTTACTTTAATCCCCAATTAATGGGTAGTCAAAAATCCTTTCAAGAACTTAATTATGGTTTATATACCAAAGTCCCAGCTTTATTAAATCATCAAAACTTTATGTAAATATGTTTTAAAACTCTTATTTCAATAATTTATATCACCCATAATCAATTTCCATCAATATACATAAACTTAGAGATCTAGGGTTTGAAATTTGGGGCTTTTTAATTCAAAATCAAATCTGAAAATTTATATGTTTCATACTTATAATCAAACATCATAAAATCATCACAAAACCCAAGAACAATAATTAGATTTAGGATTAAAAATAAAAATAAATATTTTTTTTTTCAAATAACTCCACTGGCGCACAACAACCACCGCGGCTGGCTGCTACTGCGCCGCCTGGTGGCTGCTGCTGCCGGCGAGTGTCGGTGGTGGTGGCCGCTGGCCGGCGGGCTGTCATGGTGGTGGCTGGTAGCGGTGGTGTGTGGTGGTGGTGAATTAAAATCAAAAATAAAAATAAAAGGGAAGGGGAAAAATAAGAGAGATAAAGAGAAAATAAGAAGAGAGAGAGAGAATTATCTTTGGGTATTTTTCACCTTGGGCAAAGTTTCATTTTGCTCATATGATGGGTATTTATACCCTATCTCAACAACCTTCCTACTTAAAATTCCTTTCCTACCCTTAATGATTCCTTTCCTATTCCAACTACTATTTGACTTTCCTTTAAATACCATTGACTTTTAAAAATTAACTTTATTATAAAATTATAGGCCCCATTATTTTTATATTATAAATTAAAGTATTTTAAAATTATTAAATAAATAAATTGGACCTTTAATAAAATTCTTGAAATTAATAAAACCTCATAAATAATTCATTTCACTTATTTAAATACTTTAAGAAATACTTATTTAGATTAAAAATACGTATAAAAATGCGAGGTTATAACTGGGGTTGGGGGTTTGGGTGGTTGGAGCCACGGGGCAGGGGAGTCTGGCGGCTGGGAAGGGTGGTGGCTTGGGCTGGTGGGTGGTTTTGTAATTAATTTTTTTTTCTTTAAATAAATTTAATTTTTTTGACAAATCACAGGTCAACACTTGTCAAGTAACTTGTTATAACAAGTTAAATAACCGATTGGGACCATTTAAAGCAGATTGATATCAAAGGTGAGATTATTTAAAAATATCCCAAAGGTGAGATTATTTTTTGCGGACGCCCTAAAGGTGGGATTATTCTGGGAATTTTTTTCCATTATTATATTAGTACTAACGGCAATATATTAGCAAAAATATAAGTGCTATGCGCTTATAGTTATTCAAATAATGAGAACAGATGGAGTATATGATTCTTTAAATCGGATGGGAAATCTGATTTGACAAACCTTACCATTATAAACCGAATAACTATAAGTGCATAGCACCTATATGTTTGCTAACATATAGGATGACATTGTTGAAGTTTGTCACATGAAAGTAGGCCAATAAATTACCGAGTGGAAGGGATTTTGGGGAAAATATGATAGCAAAAAATACCACTACGTGTAATATAGTACACAAAAAGTACTATTAAGACAACTTATACTTTATTGGTAAATTATACATGCATAATAGTACACATAAATGTATCACTGTAGAAAAACATCAAATGAAAAAAAATAAAAACCCCAAAACGCCCTCCTATATACATGTTTAATAAAAAGGTGCTATGTGCCTATATGCACTCTCATTAATTTACACATTGAAATGGGCACGGGCCACGAGGTATAAATATTTAAGTAGGCGTAGTTTTATTGAAATGAACGTGGGGTTTAAGAAATATTTGAGTGAAGTTAGTGAATTACTTTGTACTCCCTTTGTACTTTTTACACTTTTTATTTGACCTACTTGACTAATATTTATAATTTATACATATAAAAAAATATAGTCTTGTGAGAAATTGTCTCAATAAATATATTATTAAATTTCAATTACTATACTACCTCCGCTTTGCATTACTCGCAATATATTATTAATTTGTTGCGAGTAATGCAAAGCGGAGGTAGTAATTTATGTTTATTGATAATTAAAGATACTATTGATAAAAGATTTGCATCGACGTACGTGATAGAAACCTTAAAAGTGGTGGGACATTGTGTAAGTTTGAAAAACAATTAAATGTCGTTAGTGGGTGCTTGCCATTTTTGGTAAGTGTCAATGTGTCATTATTCAGGAACGATAGCAAAAGCAAAGTGTGTCAATTATTTAGAAACGAAAGGGAGTATCTGATTAAAAACAAAGCTTTTGTGTACACTTGGTTTACAATAATATTAATGTAAATCGAGCAGTATTAGGGTAATTTTTAGCTAATTTAGGGTACCTTTTAGCTTTTTTGGAGTAAATTTAAACCTAATACAATTTTCTTGTAAATAAGCAACATGATAAGTTTATAAGGGTAACTAGTGTTGTGTCCAGATGAACCCCTGGTAATTTTTCAAATTTTAGGATAATCTTATTGTCTGTGCCAATACCCACTCTTAACATATACTTCATTTATACAAATTATATTTTATAAAAAAATAATCCTTTATGACTTAAGATATTAAGAGATAGGATACTATTAATGAATATAATATTATAGAAGCATACTCCATATATGTGAAAAACAACAGTATTGTAGTTTAATTGGTATGATGATTTATATGTTATTTCAACTACCTACCCATGGATCTTTATATATATATATATATATATATATATATATATATATATATATATATATATATATATATATATATATATTCACAATAGCAAATGAGAACGAGACTACACAAGATTAGTGCCAGTAGCCCGACATTTCTTCGCAATGTCGTCTGCCCTTTGTACCTGGTCTCTTTGAACCTTTAGAATTGTGCACCTTTGGAATGTGCCCTTACCTCCCTTAACTCCTTTAGTATCCAGGTTATCCAGATCTCCTTGCATAAGTCCTCTTGTAAGTTATTCAAAAGGCAGATGAAATCAGATAAGATAAGAATTCCTTGCCTACCTTTAGCTCGAGCCCATTTCATTGCTTCGAGGCAACCCCATGCCTCACAATGAAGGGCGGAAGAAGATGATCCATGTTTCCCACTCTCCCCCATGATCACTCCTTGGAGGTCAGGCTTAACTGACCATCCAATCCTAGCCCTCGTAGTCTTCTTATCCCAGGAACCATCAACTTCCATAATGAAATTGTCAAAGCCAATTCTATGCTTCCCCAAATGGACATGACTGAAACCTGGGGGGAGAAGAGGAGTATCCTTACTAGAAGCCTCCATATCAGTTGTTAAGCTTCTAAGTTGTTTAAAGGTCTCATGATCTTTCATAGCTAGATCCATAAATTCCCTTGCCAAGCTCGTCGTCCCTATAGTTCCCTTGAAGCATCTTTCATTCCTGGACTTCCATAGTCCCCATAAAGTCGCAATAAACGTAGCACAACGATTACTATGCTTTCCATCCTCGCTACAAAACAACATGATATAGTGCTGAATCCATCTTTTTAAAGAACTAGATCCATGAGAGTTAGGGCAAATAATCAGGGAGCCATTCTCCCAAATTTCCTTTGCTAGATTACAGAACCTAAAGAGGTGTTGACTATCCTCCAATTCCACCCCACGCTGGTTACAAGTTGCACCAATTTGTATCCCCCTTCTAGCCAAGTTAACCTTGACTGCAATACCATCATGAAATAGTCTCCAAGAAAGAGCTTCCACTTAGGCTGGACATCCATCCTCCAAATGAGCTTTACAAACTCCTGATCTCTAGCCAAAAAGGAGGTGTGTTCTAACCCCAAATTTTTAGACAGAAAATAGTACCCAGTTTTAACAGTGTACCTACCTGAAGGATGGTATTTCCAGTAAAGGAAATCATCCTCAGCTGTATGTGGAAGCTCCATCGACAAAATTGATCTTGCACTATCCTAGTCGAAGCATTCCCTAACCTTTCCTGTTTTCCAAGTATCTGTGTCACTGTTGATAAAATCCCTCACTTTCCAGTCAAAGCTGTCCTCAGGGTTTGGCTCGAGTTTACTAAAGGGGTTTCCCCTTTCACCCAAGGCATACTGATTTCCTTAATGTTATTACCATTTCCAACCTTCCAAACAAAACCTTCCTTGAACACCTGAGTGACTTTTTACAGACTTGACCTTCCCATCGACGAACTCCCCTTTCGCACATAAGGTTTAGAAAAACTGCAGATGCCACATTCTTGGAAACCCCTTATATACTATTGAAAGAAAAAGTTGTGGATTGAGGTGCATCCTAGTTGCTTGTTTGAAAAGAAGGGCGTCATTTAGAATTGAAGAGCCTCTAATCCCTAAACCTCCCATACTCTTAGGGAGTTGAGTGACGCTCCTACCAACCTAATGCAAACCTTTGTTGCCATTGTTGGACCACCAAAACCGGGTGATAAGAGAATCGAGCTTGCTTGTGATGCTCTGAGGAAGTTTCAGGCACTTCATTACATGAGCGGACATGCTAACCAAAATTGTGTTGATAAGAATTAATTTTGCCGCTTGAGAAAGGTGCAAAGAGGCCCAAGAAATGATTTTTTCCGAGACCTTGTCCACTAAGCTTTGAAAGTAGGAGCTCCTCTTTCCTTGTATGTCAATCGGAGCGCCCAAATGCGTTCCCATATTTTCCGTTTCAGGCATAGCAAGGAGCTCCTTTACCATTAACTTTTTCTTGTCGTCGATCCCTGGTGAAAACTTTATAAGAGATTTCTGAAGGTTTAATTGTTGCCCAGAAGCTGTGCCAAAACTTTAAAGAATGTCAGAAATGCACCTACAAGACTCCTCATTTTCCTTGAAGGAAAACATAGCATCATCTGCAAAGAAGAGATGAGAGATCCAGGGGGATCTACGAGAAAATTCAGACCTTGAAATTGTTTAATATCCTCTTCTAGAAACAGCATTCTAGAGAGGATATCCATACAGAAGATGAAGAGATACGGGGAGAGAGGGTCCCCTTGCCTCAACCCACACTTAGGAGCAAAATGATCCGAAGTCGTGCTATTTATGACTGTTTTGAAACTCACCGTCAAAATACATTGTGAAATCATCCTAATCTAGTGGCTGGAAAACCCATAAGCTTGCAAGACCTTTAGAAGAAAAAGCCAGTCCTATCTATCATATGCCTTTGACATATCGATCTTAACTGCTGTGAAATTCGGCCCTTTCCTTGAATCTATGTGGTGCATAAGCTCGTAACTCAGGAGAATATTATCCGCCATATACCTCCCTAGGATAAAAGCATGCTGATTCTCCGTTATCAGACTTGGGAGGATCGACTTTAGTCTGTTAACCAAACATTTTGAAATGCACTTATAGATCGTGTTGCATAAATTGATCGGTCTGAACTGGCTGGCGAGCTCTGGGACCTTAACCTTTTGGATCAACACCAGTAGGGACTGGTTCCACTCTTTTAGCATATTTCTAGTCCTCAGAAATTGCTTGACATTATCCACCACTAACTGACCTACCTCTTCCCAGTAGGTCTTGAAGAAATCCACTATAAAGCCGTCCGGGCCTGGCGACTTATAGCAATGCATATTGTGCATAGCCTTTTTTATTTCTCCATCCGTGAAGCGCCTATCCAGCCTGAAGCAGTCCTCCTCCGAGAGATAGGGGATATTTAGCTGTCAGAGTAAGAGGTCGATGTTTACTCCATGATTATTAGGGGTAGCCGGGTTGTAGATATCTTTGATTGAAGTTAAGATCACATCTTCCACCTCCTTTTGACCCTTTACCCAAGTGTCATTGTCATTTCTTAGGGTCAAAATCTCATTGTGAAGCTGCCTTTGCTTCACTTTCCTATACATTGTAGGGGTGGGACAATCCCTAAACTTGACCCAGTTGGCCTTCATTCTTTGTTTCCAAAAGTTAAAACTCAGTTGACTTTCCTAGATAAGAAGATTAATACGCTGTATGTGCCCCTGCCCTTCCTGAAGGGAACTAAGATTCATCCCCGTGCTTTGAAGCTCCTTGGAAAGCTTTCTCCAATTGATCCCCCAAACATTCTTATTTTCCAAACACCAGTATTGAAGTTTAGACCTTAACCTCTCCAACTTCCTTGACAGTTGAAACATGTGCGACCCCCGAAGTTCCCTTTTCCACAATTCTTTCACTATTTCTTTAATTTCCGGAAACAGAAGACACCAATTTTCAATTTGATAAGGCCTATTAGACCGAGTAGACCTAGCCTGATCATGATAAGTGATAGCCGCATGGTCGGAGCAAACAATCGGTTCATGGGTAACCCTACCATCCGGAGAGTGACTGAACCATTCCTCCGTGATAGAAGCTCGATCTAGCCTTACTATAATGAGATCGTTTCCATCCCTCTTATTACTCCACGTAAACCTAGGCCCCGGGAAAGGAACCTCTATGACATTACTACTAAATCTCCAATCAAGGAGAGCATCAATCCCTCTAATTTGTATCGAGCCTCCTAGTTTATCACTCCCACTTCCACTTGATTAAAATCCCCTATAACTAGAACATTTTTGAACTCTTCCAAAAAGCATTGGAGTTGTTCCCATACTATTCTTCTATTTTCTACTTGAGGCTCACCATAAAAAAATAGTACATACTTACTAATTCCATTAGAAACATTCATTTTACAAAGGATAAAGTTTTTTGACGAGTACAAACAAATTAATACATCATTAGAACAACATAGAACTAGGAGACCACCACTACTTCCTTCTGAATTCCAACCAAAAGTGGAAGTAGGACCTAGAACACTTAAACTAGCCGCCGCATTAGCAAAATCTTATTTGGTTTTTGAGACAAACATAAACACTGGTAACTTCGATTGGCAGAGCCACACTAAGTAGGGAATTGCAAGAGAGTGTGGGTCATTTAAACCCCTGCAATTCCATGCCACAACATCCATACTCCTTTCGGGGGCTGACTTGGAGCAGCCTCTTCACCCTTCGCAGCTAGTGTTAGCGACTCAAAAATGGATAACTGAAGATCGATATCCATATCATCCCTTACTTCCCTGAAAGTTGAAGTTACTTCCTCACTTTTCTGTCATTTGAAAGACTCAGTTAAAGAGGAAGAAATATCTTGAGGCCGTTTGTTTTTACCCCTCATTCGAATGTCACCATCTATGTCCACCCATATTCCCTAGCCATGCCGGGATCAGAAATAGCCTTTGTCGCAAACCTATTCGCCCCTTTAACATCTTTGAGCCAAATTGTAAAACGACCTTTCTCGGACCACCTATGTAACCTTTTGAGCCTCTTTCTTTCCACCCACTCAAAATCGGATTCACTATATCTCATCGAATCACCATCACACGAGTGTGGAAGATGATCCACTGCCTCCCTTATACGCTTTTTGTCATTAGCACTATCATCATAGTTAAATAAATCTTGTGAAATTGAAAGAGCTAAAGTGTGATACCAGGGTGTTGGGTGGATCGAACTCTGTTAGAGGAAGGTTCGGAAGTCCTGCCAACTCTGACGGAGAAAGTCAAAGAAAAGGTGGAGTGGTTGGCCTTGCAATGCGATGGATTTCCCGAATTTCCTCCCTTCTTGCATGTTGTATCCCCAAAGATAATATCGTGCTTGCTTCAATAGTGCACGCATACTCATCATTCATTTGCTGCTGCTCCTCCTCTACTCTTCTCGTAGCCATGATTATTGAGCTTTCTAACCATCCCCCTATATTTGCCACGAGAGGAGCATCCAACGCCCTAATATGCCCTTCGGCATTTCCACTACCCACTGCATTTCTTCTGTCAAAATCGAATGGAGAAGTATCCCATTCAGTGATTCCCAAAGTGAGGAATATCGTACCCGGACCACCTCCTTGTCTATTCCTTTGCGGTTCCGATAAGGACTCTCCGACCTCAAAAGTCGAGTTCAAGAACGTAGGGCGGGTTAGAGGTGGGAAGCTGCCTATAGTTTACGCATCCGAGGCCCTTATGGCGGAGGGCCTGATGGGATTTAAGCCCATATTTTCCATCGAAGGAGCTTGTTGTGCAGACGTATTGCGCCGATCCTCTAGAAACTATTACGGCTGGCCCATATTAGGGCTTGGTGCCCCCCTTTGGATGAACTCGGCATAGGGGTCCCCTCCTAAACCTAATCGCCTTCTTGGAGAAAGCTTGAGATCCGGCGCCACCTGCTCTTCCTCCATTTCAACCAGTTCGGAGTCATAATTTGACAACTCCTTTTCTCCGATATGAAACTGCTCACTATGCTCACTTTCTTTGGATTATAGGGGGTTGTCATACGGATGGCTCTCATCGAACCCCATGTCCTCCCTCGGCATCCTTTTATAGAAAGGTAAGTTTTTCGGTGCCTCATATTGTCGTAGATCTACACCGGTGTTCCGGAATCTATACCAATCCAGTAAACCACAGATGTAATTCGAGTAGAATGGATATTCAGCCGGCCCATATAACACTCTTATCCCATCGGCCTCCACCTCATCCAACCTACGCCTCACCCTCCTTCTTGCTACTACTGCATGAAGAGTGCAAAGTAAGGTGGAATGGCCAGCACGCCCGCAAGACTTGCAAAATTTGAAGATACCTTCATATCTAAGGTATACCCAAATTACCCTATTTCCTTCCAAGGGTACGAAGCACCCCGGGATTAATGGGACGGATAAATCAATTAACATCCACATCCTCAGCTCAGCTTGTATGGGGAGCTCATCTCCTTCATGATCAAGCTCTTCGATATATCCCACGTGCCTGAGAATTTGTCTTGCCCAGCTTGAGGTGAGATAGGCCAAGGGTAGCACGTACACCCTAACCCATACCCTAGTAAGGGTGAAGCTCATGTGGTGTGGGACAAAATTGACTTGATATCGTCTAAAATTAATTAAACTTCCATCAATGGTGGCTATATTAGCCAGAATAAGACCTTTCTGGTCTTGGTTTGTTCTGCACCCAACAGAAAAAACGGGCTCGATCTATGGACTCTTATCCCCCCACCTTATCCAACGTGAGTTGACGATGTGTTGCACGAAGTGTTCAGAAGGAGGACGTGGTCCAATAAACATACCAATAACACAAGAGTTAAAGTCGATCGAAACATTATCCAGATTAAAATCTTAAGGAGTAGGAATGAGGGGTCCCCCTCTCAGATCTTGGTTTTGATGTCCATTATGAGCATTAGGATAATTCCTATTATCACTTATAGTTGTAGACAGAAAGAGTAATGAGAGAAAGACAAAAGGAAGGAATAAAGAGAAGAGAAGACTAATTTAGAGGAAGGTAGAAGAAAAGACAAGAAAGAAGGAGAATAAAGATGAGAATGAGTTACAGAGCTGAAATAATTCGCATTATAGACGAACTTAAGATCTTGGAAAAATAAACCAGTCATGCATGGGGAGCAGGAAATTGAGAATTTAATATGCTATAACGTTTAGCCGCCTTTAGCTATAAAAGAGCTGCACCAGTTGTGGATGAGCATTAACTGCTCAATTTGTATTGGTTGACAAAAGCGACGAGGAGGCGCTCAGTAATATTGGGAGACGAAAAGGCCTGTAGAAATGTTGAAACCTTTTCTGGGAAACGAGGTGAGATAGCAAGCCCAAGAACCAGTTCCTTGAATGGATAAAAAGCTTGATAAGTAAGACCACAGACACAAGAAAACTATCCAAATTCTTTCCCACCTAGAAGGTCTATGAAGATATGCAGGGAGAAAACAAGACAAACAGAAACTCCTTGAAGGAGGAAAGAAGAAACCTAGCCACGCTAGTGAAGCTCACTACTAGTGAGAGACGCTCTCAATTCTAGAGAGAGAAAATGCTGACGCAATTAAATAAATTTTGCAATCGAGACAATTATTATGCCTACCCATGAATCAATGATCAACTAATAATTATATCTATAAAATAAAAAAATACTTCGTATATAACTACCGGCCCTAAAAGTTGGTTGTTAGTTTGAACTATTATAAACTACTCTGTACTAAAATACAATATACAAACATATTAAATTATGAATTTTTTTAGTTGCATCACTTTCTTAAAATAGAAGTTTTAAATTAGTTGGATTACTATCATTTATAACTAATAAATTTTCACTATCTCAACGGAGGAAGTATAAATTAATTTGTACATATGAAATATTGGTATTTTTTCGAAAATAAAACTCTAATAATTAAATTCTACGTGTCATACTAATAATTAATTGATGTCTATGTGGTACGACACTTAGCGGAAAATTAAAACTCCAAGTGTCTCTATCTCATGTCCTGGCTAAAAGTTTAGCTTCATATATTAGTTATATGATAGGATATAATTAATTTCAATCATTGAAATTTAATTTTCAGTTATTTGAAGAGTGTAACTTTATCCATAAACCATAGATAACTTTTATATATATTGTGTTAACTTTTATGGGTAACTTTTGATCAATTTAGGACAAGTTTACGACAAGTGTTCAAAAATTATTATACAATCAATTTTTTTTTTAATAAATATATAGTTAGATAAATTTAATTTGATTTTTATCGGTATAAAATGAATACAAATAAAATATCCGAATGAAGATATATGGTTTTGATATCCGAATTTTTTGGAACTTATTTGATGAAAATTGTTTATGTATCACTTGTAGTTTATTCACTTTTTTTTCAAAATAAAAATATTGGATCTTTTGAATATTCAAAAACATCAGAAATATGAAGTCATTTGATTAAAAATAAAAAAACAAATATCCATATGTAGAAAAACCGATTGAATATTTGTTTTATCGGGTCTGATTTACTAAATAACCAATCGAGATTCGAGGTGGCTCAATTAGATTTTTTTTAACTCAAACCAACCTAATACGTAGTGTATACTGGAGTAAAGAGATGAAATATAGTTGTCCGTTGCACTCTAGCCCGTTCAAGTGGAGCTCGCTAGATCGAGCGCGGGTACAAATGTTTTTTATACGTTCGTTTGCCCGATCGGGCGGACCTCGCTCTCCCGATCGCGCGTACATGCAAGTTGAGATTGCATATCACTCTTGTCCGATCGAGGCAAACCTCACATGATCAGGTGTGGATGGGCATCAGCAGAGCAATGACCTTCTCTCTTCCTTTTTATTTGTAACACCTCCACCCATAGTTAATGGGACGTTTGAGAGTTTGTTAACACACCTTAATTTGTGATTAAGGCTTTGTCCCTTTGGATTCTTCAACTCTTAATTATCCCATCTTTCATTATATACATCATGGTTGGGAAAATCAGATGACAAGATTACATTAAGCTAAATACATTCCTATTTTTGGGCATACTACGTTTATATGACTCCAACCTCTCATCTAAAAGTGCCTTCGTGTGAAAGTGGTGTGTGAATCTTAGGGAACGTGTCGGAGAATACAAATGAGCACCACGGTTGCGCCGAAACATAATTTTGTTTTCAAGTCAATAATTTGAATCACGACAACACACCATATTTAATTTATTGATTATAAGATTAACTTTTCGATCTTATTGTTTATTTCTTTCTTATAGTCTTGAAAGCATCTTATTATACAACATATAGAAACTGATTAAATCACACCAAAAATTGATTTTGGCTCACTATAGTAAAATTGAAAATAGTGCTGTCACAGTAAGACCCTGTTCTTTTTGAGATTTTAGGCAACCAGAGCAGTGCAGAACAGAGCAAAACAGATTTTAACATAGCTGAGCAGGTGTTAGTAGAGTTGTGTGAACAACAGGACCTAAGTGTGTCAAAATTAAACAAATTGTTTCTACTCCTTATTAATACTCCCTTTATTTCTAATCTAATACATACATCTTGGAAAAAACCTTTAAAATAAAAGTCAAAAGGAGCTACTAACAAAGTTATGTCGAGGGAGCATATAATATCATTTAGTTTATAATAGATTAATAGTAACTAGACTAATTGCAAATTGATACGACAACAAAATGAAATTGGGAGGGCCTACCAACGCAATACTTTAAACGTCATGGGTTTCGATATCAAAGATATGGGAACGAGCTACACGACTTTGCAACACAATTAAGTATGCGACAACTGGAACACGCATCATTTTTTTTACAGCGATGCATCAGGTTCTTCCTTAATCCCTTAATTATATTTAGTAATAAATATCTAATAAAGGGAGGACAGAGGAAGTTTTTTTTTTTTTTTTTTTTTTTTTTTTTTTTTTTTTTTTAACACGACATGCATTTTATACCATAAAATGCATGTCGTGGGACGTTGTCGGATTTTTCTTGGTTATTATTATTTCATTATACTCCTTTTATTTATTTATTTATTTTTTATTTGTATCACTTTTCTTTTATAATTGTTTTTTTTTTTTTTTTTTATTTGCATCACTTCTATGTATAATAACTTTATACTATATTTTATTATTTCCCCCTCTTACTTCAAACCCTACTCAAATTAATTTATTATTTTTCACTCTTACGGTCCTTACTACTCTCTCACACATAATTTTACTTTTATGGTCCCCTTATTACTTTTATCATAATAAATTATTCATTTACTCACATTATTATATTATACCAAATTCATTCTCCTAAAACTCCGTGCATTTGGAAGTGATGCAAATTAAAAAAAAAAACAGAGAGAATTGTCAGATAATATAAACTCCTTGATCAGAGTGATTTCCATTGATCAATATTTATAGGGTTACAATGAGAAACCTAATCATATTAGGTAACTATAAGATATGTACAGATATAAAGATAATCTTATACAAAATATATCCTAAACCTAAGATGAGAATATTCTATGGATATTCTCTATCACACCCCCGCAGTCAGAGCGGGAGAATAGACTGGATCTGAATCACGCATCGAGCGGTAAGGATAGTATGGTAACCCATGATCAAAAGAGAAGTAGTAGACATGTGCCGGTGATGACGATGAGAAGCAACAGCCACGACCTACATAGAGTAGAGATAAGCACTACTAGGCCGGAGGAGAAGGAGAAGAGCCGCACACAGACTTGGGCTAAGTTGCAGATCCAGAGAAGAAGAAGCTAAGGGATCAAACCATCATCGGGGAGAAGACACTACACTACTACGTGAAATCACAGTTGAATAAAAACAAATAAAATAGCGCAAGAAAAGATTAAATTCCACCGCTTGAAATTAATCTCAAAAGAGAAACCCAGGTAGCAAGAATCAATACTCCACAAAGATTCCAAGTGCTGCAACAACAAGAGGAGCCAACTTGATAGCAAAAGAGATGTGCAAAAGTAGTTGACCTTATTCTGATTTACGACCACCAAAACAAAATCTATGTGATTATGTGTAGAAAAACCAATGGGACAATGTAAGAATCATTGTTGGTCATGAGGAGGTGGAAATAGAGTGCGGCACATGGAGAAGGTTGGCAGATGTGGTTACTGCCAGTAGTGGGAGGCGGTAGTGTATGCGATTGCCACTAATGATGGAGGCGGCTTTCGCGGTTGCTACTGTCGGTGGGAGGCGCAAGGTTACATAAAGATTCTAAAAAAAACTTCGAGAAAAGGAAAAAAAAAATCTATATGTGTGTGTTTGCGGAAGCATAAAAAGTTTGTGTATATCCCGCCGGTGGGTTTAATTTTCCAACCCACCGGCAAGGTGAGAATTTTTATATATGATCCCAAGATCTCACCTAAGCTATGATACCATGTCAGATAATATAAACTCCTTGATCAGAGTGATTTCCATTGATCAATATTTATAGGGTTACAATGAGAAACCTAATCATATTAGGTAACTATAAGATATGTACAGATATAAAGATAATCTTATACAAAATATATCCTAAACCTAAGATGAGAATATTCTATGGATATTCTTGATCAGTGAACTAAACATAGCATATATTTTTTTTATGCTTTGGTGTTCCACGTTGGGACTATTGCGTAGAAGAAAAACAAAAGTCCGATTAATTTAAGATATACTATAAAGATTGGGATTATTCCATATTAATTAAAAGTTGGGATCATTATTATATTGACAAGATGGTTAAAATTTGGAAATATTAATGTCAATTTCAACCATATATCTTCTCAATATATAACGATGGTAGTAGTTGCTTATTTATAGGATTTTTAGTCTATTTAGAGCTAGTTACAGTCATTTTATGAATTGAGTTGAATAGATGAAAGTACTTGTTTCCCCTCTCTCATCTCTACATATATAATTTCAACAGCAACGGTGTGCTCCAAGACAAGTAAGAATTTTGAAGGAGAATGCAACGACGACAACAAACGTGACGAAGAATGCAAGGCTGAGCGCACGCTAGGTGGAGTTTGCAAAGACCGACCCCCTACATTCAACTCTGCTGCTTATATTGAATGTGCAAAGAAATATTTGCATAAAACTACGAATCGTTGCCAAGAGGAAACAAACGAACAAGAAGCTGTAAACTGCTATAGAATCGTATTACACTCATATACACACGGGCGTTATCCATGTAACGGAGCTGGGAGGGTTGCTCAAGGTCGCGGCTGTAGCTGCGCTTACGTCTGCTGAAATCTCATCGCAAATATGCATCTATTGTTGTTTCATCTATATTGAGATTATTATTATTGGAGGGCTGTCTAGTTAATCTTCATGATTAACGAACTTTGTCAATCTTTCCTACCATGTTAGAATGTTGGATTTGAGGAAGTCCAGTCAACAGGCAAGTCACAAGTTGAACAATACACATAGGCTAACTTAGTACACGGCATTGTTACTTGCTTTCTTGCTTAATTGTTTGATGAATATTAGCTTTGCATTTATTGTTGGTAGGTGGAAGTTTATTGACCATGCAAATATAGGTCTTTGACTCATATTTCTTCCTACCAAGCAAAATTTCTTAATTACAAGATTTATTGAGATAAAAGTTGAGTGAGCGAATGAGATAGTAATGATGATGAGGACAATCAACATCTCAGATCAGATGTAATGGAGTAATCATATAAATTCATCTTGTAAGTCATAATATTTAAATTTGTATTATGAAAAAAAGTATTTTTGTTTGCATATAATATGAATAAAAAAATTGTACAAAATGATTATTTGAAACATTTAGTAATCTATTATAATTAAACAGACGATAATGAGAAATTGAGAATGATTAATTTTGTAATAAGTGAGAAAATGGTTATTTATTTTATTGTGGGAAAACAATTTCGGCTAAATACAGTATTCAAATGGGATTGGAAAAAAAAAATGAAGGTTATATGTAATATCCCATATGAAATAATTTGTGTGATATTATGTTCCAGTTAAATTAAATATTCGTTCAATTTTAATATTTAATTGTAAATTGTTGTACATATATATAATTGATTTGGTGTTATTATAGCTAAGATGTGATTAATTTTTTTAAGCAAGGACTGGAATCCTTTCAATTTATTATATATAGAATTAAACTGAAAAATATATTATATTTTTCGGTGATGGGTAATGTACATGCAAACGAAAATTACCCGTTGTAATATATTATAATTAAAATGGACGATATTGAGAAAGTGTGAACGATGAAGTTTGTAATATATGAAAAAATGGTTATTTATTTTGCTGTGGGAAAACAATTTCGAGTGAGATAATTTTAGATGGGATAAATCACAAAATGAAGGGTAATTATGTTAACAACATTTCTGCTATAATGAATTGTAATTAATATTGATATTTCAAATTAAATTGATTAAATTTTTATGTTGGTTTTTGCGAGAATTTATTAACATTACAGAGTTATCTGATTTCTGCTATAATGAATTGTAATTTATATTGATTAATTTTTCAAATTATATTTAATTAAATTTTTATGTTGGTTTTTGCGAGTGTGTAATAAAAAACTAATGAAAGGTATTGACGAAAAAATTATATCAAAAATTAACTTTGAATTTAAATTTGGGTATTTTAATGATAATTTTTTTTGGAAGTTCTTTTAATTACTCCCTCCATCTCTTTATTAGAATCCCCTTTCTAACATTTATTACTCACATAATAAAGAGAAAGGGGACTCTAATAAGAGACGAAGGGAGTATTATTTAATGCAATAGATTTATTATTATTATTATTATTATTATTATTATTATTATTATTATTTAAAGCATTTAATGCAATACATTTATTTCCATTAAAAATAATGCAATAGACTTATTGTTACAGGCATATGATGAAGATTTGATATATGATGATGATTTGATTTGATTTGCTTAGGATATTATTAGTTGGCAAAAGATAGTATTAAGTTAAGTTGTGATATTACTGACATTAGATTAATATTCTTGACATATTTATCTTGTACATGTTTATATATTGCGGCCAAGAACCAATGAAATTATTTTATATATCCGGGTGCACGGTACACCCAAGAGTATTTTTTACTCATTTCAATGATTATTGCTCATTTTATCATCAAATGAACAAACAAATACCCTTGGGTGTACCGTACACCCTGGTTTATATAACAATCTCAGCAAGAGCCATGAATACAAGCTAAGCAATCATTCTCCATTAATATTTTAAATTAATCAACTGTAAATTGTTTAAGATGAATTCATTGATGTATATTTGATGAGTGGCATTTATGCCACAATTTAGTGTTCTCTTTACGGGTTTTTCCCACCCATTTGTAGCTTGTTTGCCCCCTTTTCTCTCCTTTTTGTTCCTCTTTTCTTTGTTTGCCTTTCTCCTTGTTTTCTTTGTTTTTGTTTTGTAGGAATCAAGGCATTGGAAGAAGAGCAATTCACCCCAAACTCCCCTGTGTGCGGGCGCGCAGCACTGTGAGAACCCGCGCAGGATTGCTCCAAGAACAGAACACAAACAGAAGATTTGTGCGCCTTGTGCGCGCTTTGTGTGCGGGCGCGCGACCTTGTTGTGTGCGGGCGCGCAGCCCTGGGAGAACCCGCACAGAACAACATCAGAAGCAGAATCAAAACAGAGTGTTGCGTGCGCCTTGTGTGCGCCTTGTGTGCGGGCGCACACTCCTCAAGCGCGGGCGCGCAGTGTTGCTGAGAGAAGGCGCGCATCCATGGGTTTCATTCTCCGTACCCACAGATCTGCGGGCGCACAAGATCTGCGAAGGCGCGCACACAACTTCTGCGCGGGCGCGCAGTGTATGTGCGCGGGCGCGCACCGCTGGGTTGCAGTCTTTTTATTTCGTATTTTTGTATCTTTTAAAGGACCTATATATATAGGTCGTAGGGAGTTTAGTGCATTATCTATCATTACTTAGAAACATTTTAGCCCTAATCTAGTGAGAGAAACTTCATTAGTAGAGAGAGAAAGTGTGGATTTCCATTGATGAACTTGGATATTGAAGAAGGAGCTTGATTGAATCTTTGTAAATCTTCATCTTCAATTAATGAGCAATCTCTTACTCTCTTTCTTTACTTTTGTATTTAGTTTTGTTTGCTTATTTTGATTTTCCTTCTTTGCTTATTGATCATGTTGATGCTTATTGATTTGATGATTGATATTGTCTTCAATATGGTTTGTGAGTAGTCACCTAGCCAAGGGTGTGGGGATGGTGTAGTTGTTGATTGATTCATGCTTATGATGTTGGGGTTTTGTTAATGGTGATTAAAGTCTTTGTATGTTTGATATTCTTTAATCTTCTTGCAAGTGCACATTGTTAGTTGATTAAAGGTGAATCTTTGCTAACAAGAAACGGAAGTTGACTTAGTTAAGGTTCATTGTTATCGATAGTTCTTTGATTGCACCTTCTAATATATGGTTCTAGTGTGGAAACATGGAGGCTATGTTAGGAGAAATTGATTAACCCCGGAAGGCGGTTAGATTGAGCTTTAATTCGATATTCTTGCATGCTTAGTTTTCCATTGCTTTGCTTCCGTGTTATTGCATGATCAATTGGCAACTACATCTACCTACTTCCCTTGGTGCTTAGTTATATTGATTTTTAATCATTCTTAATCCCTAGTTTAATCTCTTAGTTATTCACACTTCTTGTTCCGAGGTAGCTTAAGTATTAAGTAGTGAATGTGGTGTTTATGCATGTCTCCTTGTGGTTCGACCCCTATGCTTGCCTTATACTTGTATTAGGTTTGTTTAGGTGTATAAATTATATTTGATCTAGGGAAAGACAAATTGACGACGCGTTTATTCCCTTGTCAATATTTTTTATTTATTAAATTTGAAAGATATTATGGACTGATAATGTTCAATTATCCATAACAATAATTTTAAATAAAATTAGTACATTTGTGATAAATAAATAAAAGATGACAATTTATGTTCATATAATATCATTGTAAACAATTGGTTATGGCTAGATTATCTCCAACTTAGTTTCAATGCATGGTTGATGAAACCACACACTTAAGACTGGTGAGCTTTGTAAATTTAAGCCTAAATCATTAATACAATTATAGAAAAAGTATAATACTGTGTAGCATAAAAAATTAATAAGTTTCTTTGTACCAGCTTGTACCTGATAGGGTGAAGGAATTGATGGAAACTACAAATGGAAAATTTTTTGTTTCTAAAGGCTATCGTGGTACACCCTATCCTGTTATCATCAGATTGGTAGAGATAGGTAAACGTTTGAAGATTGAGGATGGGTACGTTCCCGTTGAGTTTGCAAGAAAGAATATGTATGGATACCCCCCGTCATGTGATGTCGAAATCCTTGTTGAAAAACCAAGCAACACTTGGAAGGCATTTATGAAGATCGAGTATGATGCAAATAAGAACATATATAGTTGAATGTCTAACCAAGGAAGATGTGAAATCTATGATAGTGGAGTTTTATAGTGACGTGAAACCAACAATTTTCTATATATCTAACACTAATTGATTACGTCGCATTAACTTTTAAATGATTATGTTATTTTATCTTATGTAGGGTTGTAATAAGAGAAACACCTTATGATTTAAGTACCCTAATTATTGTAAGAATCTATAATTTTTTAACAGCTACCTTAAATTTGTTGGCATGTAATAAGTTGTAATCTTGACCTTATCCAATTAACTTTAATATTTAATTATAATAAATAAAAAAACCTCAACGTTACCATTGATGTATTATCTAAGTTCAAAGTATTATTCTGATATCCAATTTCTATTGTAAACCAACATTTTATTGTAGTTTATTAACCAAAAAATAAGAAATTGATGATAAAAAAAAGTGAGATATTAACTCTAACTTAATCATTTGACATTAAAGGTGAAATATGCAAACATCATTTAATTAAGATAAATTAATATAAAAAATATAAATTATAAGTTTAATCATTTGACTAGAATTTCTAGTAATAAATTTATTTGAATATTTTATATCTTATGTTTGAAATATTATTATTTAATTTAATCACAATTACTATCAACTCATAAACAAATAAGCAAAAATAAAATCCCTTAAAAGTATTAATAAACTTGTTGTACACGTTTCCGAATAGGTTTTGCATGTAACAAATAAAAACTAATGAAATACACTTATTTAGAACCACGTGGTATATATATTTATTTAACTAGGTTAGGTCCCATGCAATAATGCACGATTGTTTAAGTTCCAATATATGTCATATAATTTTAAAATAAACTCTTGCTATATATATATAGCAATATATATATATATATATATATATATATATATATATATATATATATATATATATATATATATATATATATATATATATATATATATATATATATATATATATATATATATATATATATATATATATTGAAACTCTTGCTATATTGATTTAGTACAATTAAGGCTATTTACATTGCCAATTTTTATTTACCTTATTAAAAATTTACATTAAATAAATTTTAACCAAAAAAAAAATTAATCAAAATTAAAAGACACACCAGGAGATGACACGTGTTATTGCTGGTGTGTCTTTTAGTATATAGTTATTGTTTATTTGATAATAACTTGTCAAAGAAGCCAAGATCATCTAGTGGTAAATGGGCAAAAAAGTCCAAAGTCATCATTGAATTCAAAGTCTTACATGTTGAATTCAAAGTCTTGCATGTTGAAGTCAAGATTATCCTTAAATAACCTAAGCTAGTCTATACTACATTCTAGCTTCTTATGCATTACTAGTTTACTACCTATACCTTTTCAGCAAAAAAAAAAAAAAATGTATTGAAATTAACTTTGAATAATTTATAAATATTTACTTAACTTTTGATTAATTTAAAAAACTATGTACTGATATCAGTATTAAAATTAACTTTTGATATCAGTATTGAAATTAACTTTGTTGATATTAACTTTTTAAAATAAAATTTCATTAATTAGTTTAAAATTTCATTCGTATTTTCAATGAAATTTCATTTATTATTTTAAAATTTCATTCGTATTTTCAATGAAATTAAATATAACATATAATGTAACTATTAATTCATTCTTATGTATTATTACACAGTTAAATATTACTATGTACAATTATAGACATTTTAGGTGGAATTAGAGGTGTGTTGAGTAAGCTAATAAGATTATGTGTAAAGGAAATAAAAAAGGTCGTTCAATATAATAACATTGTATACACAGGAACCCATTATATATCACTAGTAGACTTCACATTTTTGCAATTTATTTTAACATCTAAAGACACACTCATTCAAAGATGAGTTCCTCAAGCTCGAGCCTTTCGTACGCGACTCATCTGACTTGCGTGCATCTATATATAAAACAGGCATCGGATCTAGAATATGCAAAGCTGGAACTAAATTGTTTGGGTTGAATTGTTGGTATCCAAGACACCACCTCAAAAAATATGAAATTCACAACGTATTGAGTATGTCGTGATAGTTGGGTAAATGAGCGGGTCGTGGCACACCGTTTCCATCAATTGGCCTCATAAAAAGGTTGTTAAGTGTATCGTTATTAGGGTTTGAAGGATTAATAATCAAATAAGCTATTTTTCATTGAAAGTACTATGAAACAAGTTGGTTCTTTAAGATTTTTGAAAAGGTATTGAAATGATGTGAAATCCATCTCAAATACAAGCTCGGAAAGTGGAATGAAAAACATAAGACCTACATTTCCACTTATTGTTCTTGCACGTCTAGTCATTGCAATAAGAGATAGAAACTAGTAAGAAAAGTAAGGTCAATTGAAAGATAAAAACAATATAAAAAGGGGAAAGGAGATTGATAATATTGAAACCTTGTGCTACTTTCCCTCTATATATAGATGTAATTCATCAAGAGTCAACAAATTTCTTGGTTAACAAGTTATCATTAAAGCTAAATACAAATATAAGACATTTAATGCTGGTAGGTACATCAAAATTTTGTAGCAACATATACAATATTAACTCCCTTCCATTTTTAAATAGTGTTACATTTTGAGCAAAAGATAAATTATATCTTAATTATTGAATGATTGAATTTAAAAATAGTATGTGGTCTAACCGTGTTAGTAAATTATTGTGATTGAAAATAAGTCAAGTGGGTTTCGTAGTACATTGAACTTAAGGTATTGTGACAGAAAATTTCATACATACATATTACTTTTCGATTTGCATGAAGAGTTTGAGGAGGACAATCAGAATTGTTATATATAGTATTCAATATAGGGTATTGGAAAAAAAATGACACTAATTTTAACACGAGCACAAATTCTTTCAAAAATATAAAGATAAAAACCCGAGCACAAATTAATAGTTGGAGTTGTTCATTTATGTTTATCGAAATAATTATATGATAAAATTATTGTGTTGATATCCCTAATAATCGATAATTACATACTCCCTCCGTCCCTAAATTACATTCCTACTTCTCTCTATTATTTGAGGAACAAATGCTATAAGTAGGAATGTAATTTAGGGACGGAGGGAGTAATTTTTGGAAAATTTTAAGAAATGTAAGGAGTAATACGTGTTTTTAACAATTTTATCGATAATTCTTTGAAATACGCACTACACCATATACTTTTGTATATAAACTCACATACAATAATATAATATTTAATGACTTATTACAACAACACTTAAAAAGATTTAGATGATTGTAGATGATTGAAGTTACATGATATATGTCGAGTTTAATATTTTATTGAAAATTAATGTGCAACAAGACCTAAAAAGAAGTATGTGATTGTAGATGATTGAACTTAAATGATATGTGCAAAATTACAAATACTATATTGTGGATCGAGTTTAATATTTTATTGAAAAGTAATGTACAACAAAATAAAAAAAAAAGAACTAGATAATTGTAGATGACTAAACTTAAATGGTATATGCATTATAAATCATAAATTGTAGACCAAGTTTAATATTTTATTAAAAATTAATGTGCAATAAGACTTAAAAGAAGTAGGTGATTGTAGATGATTGAACTTACATGGTATATGCATTACAAATCATAAATTGTGTACCGAGTTTAATATTTTATTGAAAAGTAATGTGCAACAAGGCCTAAAAACAAGTTGGTGATTGTATATGATTGAATTACATGTTATGTCCAAAATTACAAATACTATATTGCGGACCGTGTTTAATATTTTATTGAAAAGTACTGTGTGCTACAAGACTTAAAAAGAAGTAGACGATTGAACTTACATGATATATGCATTACAAATACTATGTTGTGGACCGAGTTTAATATTTTATTGAAAAGTAATGTGCAGTAAGACTAAAAAAGAAGTAGATAATTATAGATGATTGAACTTAAATGGTATATGTATTACAAATCATAAATTGTGGACCAAGTTTAATATTTTACTAAAAAGTAATGTGCAACAAGGCTTAAAAAGAAGTAGATGATTATCAGGGTCGTCTTAAACATTTATGGGGCCCTGTGCTATTTATACAACTCTGTGTAAATTTCGTTAGTTTTTTTTTTCACACAACAAAAATACAGTAACTTGGACTATTTTTTTTAAGTCAAAGATAATATTGAGAATTATTTTGATGTGAGGTACTCTTACTTCATACGAATATTAAATAAGACACTTTAACTTTCATTACGGAGTATTATTTAAAAGAATAGGTAGTTCACTTATCCCCGATGTTCACTTATACAATGGCATAATATATACAATACGTAATGTGCAACAAGGCTTAAAAAGAAGTAGATGATTATCAGGGTCGTCTTAAACATTCACGGGGCCCTGTGCTATTTATACAACTCTGTGTAAATTTCGTTAGGTTTTTTTTTTTTTTTTTTACACAACAATTAAATACAGTAACTTAGACTATTTTTTTTTAAGTCAAAGATAATATTGAGAATTATTTTGATGTGAGGTACTCTTACTTCATACGAATATTAAATAAGACACTTTAACTTTCATTACGGAGTATTATTTAAAAGAATAGGTAGTTCACTTATCCCCGATGTTCACTTATACAATGGCATAATATATACAATACGTAATGTGCAACAAGGCTTAAAAAGAAGTAGATGATTATCAGGGTCGTCTTAAACATTCACGGGGCCCTGTGCTATTTATACAACTCTGTGTAAATTTCGTTAGGTTTTTTTTTTTTTTTTTTACACAACAATTAAATACAGTAACTTAGACTATTTTTTTTTAAGTCAAAGATAATATTGAGAATTATTTTGATGTGAGGTACTCTTACTTCATACGAATATTAAATACGACACTTTAACTTTCATTACGGAGTACTATTTAAAAGAAGGGGTAGTTCACTTATCCCCGATGTTCACTATACAATGGCATAATATATACAATACGTAATATATTAATATATTATGTAGAGGAAATTGTTAAATTTAGGGGGAAAAAACAGCCCAAAAAAATTCAGCATAATAAATACATATACCTAGTACTATATACAACTCATTCCCAATAGAGGAAATTATTAACTCATTCCCAATAGAACCGAAGAAGGAAAAATTGAAGAAACTTAATACAGAAAAAAAAGGTGAATATGTAAGCAACAGGATTTGATCCATACGCCCCTCGAGGATCTTTAGGAGACCTCTATACCAACTATACCATGTTCAACATCATATTTGTTTTTGCGTTGTATTGTTATGAGGCCCTGTGCTGTTGGACTGTTTGCACAGCCTAATAGCCGGGTCTGATGATTTTAGATGATTGAACTTACATGGTATATGCATTACAAATCATAAATCGTGTACCAAGTTTTATATTTTATTGAACTTTAATGTGCAACAAGGCCTAAAAAATAAGTAGGTGATTGTATATGATTGAATTATATGATATGTCCAAAATTACAAATACTATATTATGGACCAAGTTTAATATTTTTATTGAAAAGTATTGTGCTACAAGACCTAAAAAGAAGTACTCCATCCGTTTTTAAATAATTGCTCTACTAGTGGGACCCAATTTTATTACTTTTAGTTTCTCTCTCCTCTAATTTACCCTCCACTAACACCACTACCTCTATAATTTATTACTTTCTCCAATTTCTCCTAAAGCTCCGCGCATGGAGAAATGGAGCAAGTATTTAAAAACGGAGGGAGTACTTTATAATTAGTACTTCCTCCATCTCATAATAAAAGTCGCTATACAATGCTTCTTTGGGTTTTTATGCCGGAACTAAGATAATTGAAAAAATAAAAAAAAATAAAAAATAAACTAATGATTGGAAGTACATGTGTGCATTTGGGTTGAGAGAGATAGAGCGAAACATAAAGTAGATGGGAATATCGATCTTTACAAAGAGATTAAAAAAAAATATATGATATCAACAACTCATCAAAAGGAGAGTAATAATGTCAATAATTGCAAACTTTAAATAGAAATTGGCATTATGTTTTTGTTTTTACCGACACTTTTATTTGTTTAATTTACTTTATTATAGTCTCCAAAAGAACATACAAATTAACCCAAACGCTAATCACCGACACAAACTAATTATTTCCCAAACAAAACAAAATTTAATCTGCCTATAAATCATTATCTTCTTAAAATATTTATTTCGTTGATTAAATCTTTTATGACTCAAATTTTCATAATATATTAATTCTTTATGGCAATTGTTTATATATGTTTTTGTTAGCATATTATGTGATATTATTATACAAATAAATGTCATATAATTTTTATGGACTTGTTGTCCACTTGTCCTTAATATATCCTTGTCATTGTTGGTATATAAAAACATACACTTTGTGTCAATGGGCCTCTAAGTAAACGCCCAACACTTATTTAGTAAGCAGATACCATGTACCAAGGATCTGAGAAACATCCTACATAACACATATATAATATTTCAATTAGTTCAGATATAAATCAATTGTGTTTTGAACAATTCTATTTCCAATTCCAGAGATCTACAATACAAATTTATATTTTATAACAATTCACAAATTAAACTACAATACTCTTAATTCACAATATAATTTTGAAGTTCTACTTTACCTAATTATTCTATTTATTTACATGTTGATGATTTACACAAATAAACAAAGTTAAATAACAATTTTACATAAAAATCCAAGGTCTTCGTAAAATCAGATGCCTCAACTCATTTTTACCAAATCAAATAATGCCTCATTTTTTCCAAATCAAATTATGCCACGTGTGTACCCATTAATGAAATCAAGCTATGGCATTGAAAATTTGTTGACTACTAGTAACGGCATTGAACGTGTGGTATAGTCCGTGAAGTCCAACTATGCAAGGCTATTTATACGTGGATGCTTAGTCAAGGGTAGTAATCCAAATTATCAAGGCAATTTGACAATCATATCCTCAACTTAATAGGTTGAAATACCATAAATGACCTTAGATTGACAAAGTTTGTCAATTATGAAGATTAACATGGAATTCCCGTTATTATTGTGGTAGTTGTTTCAATGTCATTTTGTTTAATTCTGTAATAATTTCTATATTCTTTTTGCTTGTATCATTGAGATTTGTAGCCAATTAATTAGCACGTTTAAACTACGAAGTACGTATGTTTGTTTGAGTGATTTATCTCCTATAAATGATAATGTCAATTTATATTAGTCTCTCCATTGTTCATTTGTCCCATTTGAAACATTTAACTTTTAATACTAAAAGTTTTTTAATTATGAATATTCTTCTAAGTGAGATCTTGATAATTTTGTATTGATTTGTGGTTCAATCTATCAAATTTTTATACTACCAATTTCTTTATGTACATAGTTGAACAAACTATTGTTGAGTATGTGTATTAGAAACAGTGTAAAAAAACAAATGAATCAAATAAAAAGGAACGGGGAACTATAATTTTACAAGACTTTCAAAAATTCAAAATTGAGTGCATAAGCATGTTATCAGGAATGTATATTCAATTAAGGTTTTTGAAATCAATTTGGGGTTCAATTGAAATTAGGGTTTATAAATTACATTTGGGGTTTTGATTCTAGGGTTATGTTGTAGCAAAATTGGTTCTTATTTTGTGATTTGTTAATTGGTAATTAAGGATGCAATTTGATCTTTGTACAAAATCTAGGGTTTGCCATTATCAATTAAAAAACAAAATTTACGCCGATTTTGTCCTTTCCCTCGCTGACTTTCAACACCAGAATTTAAACCTTCCCCCCCCCCCCCCACACCAATGCAGTTGATTTGGCTACGCTTTTGATCCCTCCACTGCAATTTTTTTTTACTGTGAAAAGTACCGAAAACCCTATATTAGAAAGAAAAAAGAGAGAGAATGAAAGAGAAGTGATGAATATAGTGTTTCACGTTCAATTAGGGTGGGTGAGAATTCAATAGTGCCTATTAGGGCCTGTTCACTTCAGCTTAATTTCAGATCAGTTCAGTTAAGCTCTAATCAGTTCAGTTCAGCTCCTAATTTCATTCTCTCATAAAATAGTTATTTCAGCTGTATTCAGTTCAGTTCAGCCCAGTTCAGTAAATGTGAACAGACCCTTAATGAGGAGAGAGGGAAGTAATGGGGAGAACAAGAATCGTGAGAATAAAGATGGAAAAGGAAGGAAATTAAGGAGAAAGTAGTTAGGGGGGCCCACAATGACGTCATGTTGGTGGGTTTGGGAAAGAGGTGGTATTTTTTAAGGTTTTAATGAATAATTGGTGGTAAAAATAAAAAAATAAATTAAATTATTGGTGGTTTTGTAAAAAATAAGTAAAATTATTGGTGGTATTTTTCAAAATTTTCTTTGATTTATGTTTAATAATTATTTAATTTATGAAATAAGATTTTAAAGTTAATTTTTTGTATATTAATTAATTAAAATAAATAAATCTTTAATTTAATTTTTGTGTATACAAATTAATTTATGAAATAAGCTTTTAATCCAAGTGCGGTGATTAGTGTAGTGGCAGGAATGTAGCGGTGGCCTAGGTAGGTGCGGTGGTTGGTGCGTGGTGAAGAGGCGGTAACAGTGTAGTGGGTGTGGTGATAGGTGCACAGGCAGGGGGTGGTTGTACAGGACAGTGGTTGCGGTATGAGAGGTTCAACAAACTAAGGTTAAAAGTAAGGGAGGAGAAAGAAAGGAAGATGGCATAAAATTTATAAGGATAAAAAAAATTCTTTTTTTTTTTTTTTTTTTTTTTGACAAGGCAATTAGAGTAAATTTATTGTGGCATTTGTTAACCATAGAAAGTTGATTTTTTTTTGACAAAAACCATAGAAAGTTGATAAAGATAGATTAGAAGTGAAAAATCGAGACTAGACCAAGCCTATGTAAAAAATCTTTTGCCAAAGATCACACAAGAATGTTGGGCTTATAGGGCCAAAGTGGGTTTTTTGGGCTGATGTGAGTTTGGATTTTAAACTAAAAATACAATTTAACCTTGTCCAAACTTGTATATTTTGGAGTTGGGTCATTAATAATCCTCACTAATATAATAAAAATGGCTTATGTAGGGGTATACATAGACTTTCTCTATAAGCCCAAAATGGCTCACTAACATTCTTGTGTGAGACTTTTGAGAAGGTGCCCAAAATCATTCCGTGTAAGTAAGGCCCAAAGCTAAAATTTTAAAAAATAAATAAAAAATAAAAAAAAAAATTACTAATGTGTGGTCGTGATGGGAAGACCCAAGCCCAGCAAGTGGTATTTGAATCATGATTGATAAGTGATCTTGGGTAAGAAAATTAAGGTGATAAGTTAAATAAAGAATTACTCCATAGGTAAACTGTAAAGTACTACAGAGTAATAGTTAAAATCAAAACTATGTTTTCTAAAGATGGTAAAAGTATAGTGATATTTGATGTATCACAATATGTTATAATTGATCGAGTAATTCTTTTAGATCTAACTTTCCATGAGATAAAATTTACGGCATAGACAATAATAGTCTGTATTGTCATTTATTTTCAGTTTGGTATTAGAGTTAGTATTATATACTCCTGGAGTACTATGGGTCATGGTACTCCATACCCAATATATTTAAGTTATTTTGCTTAAATTTTATGTTATTTTGCTTAAATCTTGTGTTATTTTACTAAAATAATATGTTATTTACTTATTTACTTCAACTCAAGCGTGCTATTTTACATAAAATAATATTTAAAAATAACATATATAAAATGAAATAATACTCATCAAATTAAAATAACATTAGCAGCGTTGAGTGAAACCCTATAAATTGGAAGAAGAAAAGAGGAGAGAGAAAGTATGTTTGATTTTGAATTGAGGATTTCTCATCCTCTACTAAGTAGGGTCCTCTTGGACTCTACTAAGTAGGGTCTACTTGTACTCTAACCGACACTTTTGTCGTTGATGGTTTGGTATTGATTTTAATGTCGATGGTATACCAACAACAACCTAGGCAAGCCTAGTTGGCATTGTTCTTTGGTACCAACGAACTTCTAAATGGAATACCAACGAACTTCTAATTGGTATTTCTTTTTGATACCAATGACCTTTTAAATAATACTATTTATAAATTAATATCAATTAATGTTCACTTGTTTCTTGATTAATGACTTTTAACGTACTAGTTATCATAACTTTACTACTTATACATCGAAATAAATTACTTTAACAATTTAACAGCCCACCATGCTTCGCAATAATAATTTTTTAACTAGAGAGTTTTGACCAATACCTGAATTTAGTAGACAATGGAACCTCCGGCGTTCTGAGCTTCCGGCTTTACCAAGATAGCTAACCCCAACCTTGTCTTGTCTTCCTTAGATCAAGCTCAGCACAGATCTATTTCATTTCCTACCTTCGATCGTAATCTCTAATTAAAAAATCCTTATTGTGTTTATGATGGAACTTATTAAGCAGAAAGATAACTCATTTGATATATAAGGTTCAAGGGGATAACGTTCCCTTCTTGAATGAAACTTTTATTTAATTTGAAAAGATCACAACACTCATATATTACAACGAACACACAAACTGAATGCTTAAACAAACATAAGCTGAACTAGAGTTTTCTCTACTTTAAGAGAGATGGAGAACCAATATGTCTCTTAAGGTGAGTATTTTTCTCTAGAGGACTCTCTAATGCTTTCAGAGTAATTCTCTAGCTAAATCCTCCAACTCTTTCTTCACTTCTTTGCCTAATGCCCTTTATATAGGGGAAGGCTCACAAAGGTCACTGACACTTTCTATGGCTTACAGAAAACCATGACTCAACAAGTGAATATCGTTCACTACTTTTCTAAAGATTCTTTAAAACAAATAAAATGTGCTACAACAGTAAAAGTAGAATACATAATTGCTGGTGTGGGCTCATGACTCCTTCATATCTTGTAGACCACCTTTGTTTTCCTTACTGTCTTCATAATGGAAATACATTTGGTTGTCTTCTTCTATACCTAGATCCATCACACGTTTGGCAGCATAGGATTCATCCCATGTGACAAAGATCTCCAATAAGTGCTCTTTTCCCTCTAAGGATAAATATCTCCCAGTTTCAACTTGTTGGAGATAATCATACACTGATTCACCATGTAATACTCCTTCTTCTAAATAATTTCTTAACCATTCTGATGCTACTATAGTAGTATTTCCCACATCTATTATGACTGGTGGTTCTTCCTTTATCGCTATGAACTAGTTAAGATACTGAGCAATAAAGAAAAATCCATAAGCTCTTACCTCCGTAGGATCTTTTACTCGTCTCTGCTGGATACATATTGGATCTTTGATTTTGCGATGAATGTCTTCAAACATGATCAGGAAATGTGGAGAGTTAACTTTTCCTGTAACCATTTCAATGTTTGCACTTTGCACTTGGAGTTGTTCAAATCTTCCTTTATATCTTGTTGCTTCATAAATTCTCCTAAAAACATACTTCTGGAATTTTGTGAGCTTCTTAAAGAACATAGTATTATTATTAGGAAATGGTACAATACTATGAACCATTTCATAATCCCAAGCTCTTTAGTGCTCCGCCATATATGGTGCCCTCCATTCCAGTGAATGTGGATGAATTGACACAATACCCACTCTGGAATTTGTGTTGAATATTATTCTACTTCCTCATATATCGTAGACATCATACATCTTGTATGACCTTGATACAACTAAATCATACCAGAACCTAAAATTGTTATCTTTTATTTTTTTTAGTATTATATCTTGAATATCAGGAATGAGTCGCAGGATAATGACCATCACTTCGTACATTAGGAACCTTCGAACTGCTACATGACAACTTTTAATTAAACCATCTCAAGATCTCCTTTTTGATGACGAAACAATCATGGCCTCCATCAAGGCCCAAGTGGAGGGTGAAACCCGCTCCATTACTTTATCAATTTCTTCAATAAGAGTTTTTCTCTCTGTCTCCATCTTTTCTAGTTGATGGGCAAGAGGTTTTTCTGATGTCTTGTTCTTCTTCGCCATTAGCTAATTCTCTAGTTAGACTATCAACCAAAGAATTTTTCGATCCCTGTATATGTTCAACAGTAAAAGAGAATTAGTTAAGCCATAATTGCCAACACATGAGTCTCCCTTGCGCTTGCATATTAGACAAATTCTTTTTAACAAAACTGAGTATGCCTTTGCAATCTGTTCTTATTAAGAATTGTTTAGGGGCTAAGAAGATTAAGAACTTCTCGATCCGTCTAATGACTGCAAGGATTTCCTTATGCATGGTAGGATAATTTATCTCAGCTTTATTAAAACTTCCACTACTGTCTTTGCAAAGTCTTTCTCCTTCTTTGATTTTTAACGCAGCACTCTAGTGCTCATTACTAGCATCTGTTTCAAGGATTAAATCATCTTCACTAGTAGGTAGTGTTAGTACAGGAAAATCTTTACACATAGCTTTTAAATCTTGAACAATTTTGGAATCACTTTCCTTCCAGTTCCATGTCATTTCTTTCTTGAGTTTTTGTTGTAATGGTTTTCTTAATAGAGCAAGATTTTCTATGAAATCAGAAGCATAGGTTAAACATCCTAGAAATCTTTCTAGTTGTTTTCTATCTTCAATTTTATCTGGGAATTTTTTAATCTTTTCCAAACTATGCTTTTGTAATATTATTTGTCATGCATTAAATTCTAATCCTAGAAACTCAATTTCTTGTTTAGCATAAACACATTTATCTTTTCAAAGGATTATACCATGCTCAGTACATTTTTGAGTTATTGCTCTAAGATCATTCTTATGTTGCTCTAAATCTTTTGAGAATATTAGAATATCATCTATATAGACTAAACAACAATGATTAATTTCTCTAAAAATATTATCCATTCTTCTCTGAAATATTTGTGGAGCATTTTTTAATCCAAAAGGCATTACTAACCATTCACAATGCCCTTGAGGAGCGCTAAATGCAGTTAATGGAATGCTCTCTTCTTCCATTTTAATTTGCCAGTAGCCACTCTTACAATCCATTTTAGAAAACCATGTGGCTCCTTGTATTCTATTAAATAACACAGTTTTATTAGGAATGTAATAGCCATCAAAAATAGTATTGTCATTTAGTTGTTTATAATTAATGACCATTCTAGCTTTACCTCCTTTTCTCTTCTGCATGATTCCTTACCATGAATGCTGGACTATTATGAGGACTCTTGCTATTCCTAATTAGCTTTTTATTCAACAATTCTTTTATTTGTTCATCAAATTCCTGTATATCTTGGTAGGTAAAGACCATTTGTCTTACTTTAATAATCTTATTAGGATTTGTTAGAGTTATCTTAGCGAATGCCTTATCATTTTCCCAATGTTCTAATGGATTTGTTGAATATAATTTTTCACATAATTTTTCTTGCTGCTTATTTATCTGATCTATTAATGATGAATCACACTCAGAAATTCTAAGTGCAACCTCTCGTTGTGTAGGAGTAACCCTATCACCACGCTGGCTACGCGTAATTTCCATAGTCTGATGAGTATAAGCCTTTGTTATTTTCTGTATAGGAACAGAATGACCATTAATAGTATAGATTATTTGATCAATGGTTTGAGTGCATGGAGAGTATAGTCTCTGAAAATTATTTCCTATTATCATATAATGACTAGGTTGATCAGTTGCCCATAAAATAGGAATAATACATTGAACTCCTCCAATTTCTATTGGTAATTCTTCGATTATTTCCGTATGCATCATGACACTATTATTAGCAATTCTAACTTGCATAGGATTTTAGCCTTTTTCCACAAAAATTCTGGGAATAATGACCTCTTTCCAAAACATGTAGAACAACCAATATCAATATATGCACATAATTTATATTTATTATAATCTTCAATGCATACATCAATTGGAATATAAATGCTATTAGGATTAGTATTGGATATCTCATTACAAGCTTCCATTAGCATATTAACTTCATCTTCATATATCGGTTCACTCACAGTTTTGGTTTTATATCCAATTACCTTTCTTTTATCAATAGGATTATTTGGATCTTCTTTTAACTCTAAATTAGAATATGACCCCATATAAATGCTATGCCTTCCAGGTTGTTTTAAGGCTTTTTTACTATCATATTTTTCATTAGTAGAACTTATATTTCTTCTTCATCTTCTTCTGGCTTTTCATCACCTTGTTTTTTCATTCTTATTATTGTTGAATTTTGTCTACTTAGACTTGGTGTTCTAAGACTCATATTTCTCTGTATTTTAGGTTTTGTAGTCATCCCAATATGAAGTAATCCTGATTCATCAATTAACATCTTACTTAATCTATTGCTAACTGCAGGGTTCATAAAGAATTCCTCTCAAGTTTTTTCAATTTTAATTTCGTTAGGATTTACTTTTATAGATGTAATTTTCGTTTTAGGACCTCCTCCTTGCTCATATTTCTGAGCATCGACTATTTGTTTCTTAAAAGATGAGTCTATAGTATTTACCAACTTATAAATCACCTTCCATATTAATTGTATGGGTTGTGTTCCTTTATGCATTTTCACTCCATCTGTTAATAGCTTGATAGCTAAAAACTTTGACGCAAATGAATCCTCTAAGCTCACATAATATCTAGGTTCACATATATAGTTTACCGTTCCTTGACTTAAGTTACATGTGATACCACTAATTATTTGATCATAAAATTCTTTATGTCTAATATCACAAATAAAACTCAAGCATTTAACATCCTTGCCAAAATCTTGTAAAAGGAGTTATGTATACTTGTACTGCACCAATACAAATATAACTATAATTTCCTTTTTCTTTATTTTTTTTTAATACTTTTCCAGTTTATGATATTAAATTCGGTTGCCTTTTATTCACAATCTTCGATTACTATACTTCCTTCATTTCTTCACATACATATTTAGTTCTAGTTTTAAATAAAGAATTGTTACTATTTTATCCTTAGTAATATGGGGAAAATTCCAACTTTCTTTGTTTATCTCATCTAGGTCATTAATTATCTTCAAATGAATATTCAGCTCTTTTTATTTGACCTATAGTCATTTTTCTTTTATCCTCATCATTGTCATCTGATTTTGAATTTTCTAACTCTTCTCCTTCCATCATATTATTTATTTCTTCATAATTTTCATCTTCAAACTCATCACTATCTTCAGGTTCTTCATTATACTCATTTTCCTCTTCTATTATTTCTACTCTTCCTTTATTATTACTTAAAGCCAATTCTAAAGCTTCATCTTCTAGTATTTCTATGTAATCCTAACTTCCTAAGGGTTCCATTAGTTTATGATTATCTTTCTTACATCCATTAGCATAATGTCCTAATTCTCCACAAGACCAACACTTGCATGTTTTTTTTTTCTCGGGATAATATATTGCCTTTTTGAAATCCTACTTGGTTTCCTATATTTATGTTTATAGTACTTTTTCTTATAGGTTTCTCCTCTTGATCTATCAAATTTATTTTTCTTATAATTTCTTCTCTTATTATAGTTTTTTCTTTCACATCCATAGTTATTTGGGAAATCCCAACAAGTGAGGAATTGTCTTTTCATTTGTTGAGTTCCTGCGACCTCTCTACATTTCTTTTCAATCCATTTTCTTAGAAAAGCAATTCTGTTACCTAGGGCATCCCTAGCTAATAATTTCTCTCTCATTCTTGATATTTTTCGCTAATTTCTTCATTAAGGGGACTGGGTAATTTGTCATAGAACATTCCAAGATTTGTTTAATTTTCACCAATTTTATAATGATATGTTTCAAATTCCATAATGTAATTATCAACATATTTCATATGGAAAAATTACTTAACTTTCTTTGATATTCCATTCGTTTTTCATTAGGATCGGCTCTAGGACCAATGAATTCTAACTCAATGTATTGACATAACTATCTAAACATTCTAGTAGGCGATTCACTAGCTCTTATGTAGTTTTGACTTCTTCATCTATTCCATCGTACCTATCTTCTACACAGCCATATAGACTATGTTCAATATAATTTAAGAAATTTTCAGAAGTCCATTCAGTGTTTAAATTAAGTACACTACTCATACTCTTTTTTCACTGATCTAAAACATCTTGTCTATCTCTTACACCATCTAATTTAAGCTTATCACCAGTTTGACTTATAGATTCAAGAGTCACTTCTTTTTGTTTAGGTATATGATTAGGCATAACCTTGACACTAAACCGGGTACTCTTCCCTGGTATGTATCTTGGTCGTGTGCAACTTCCTTCTCCTTGATACCTAGGTCTTTGGATAACATTGTTTACATTAATATTTTCATTAATAATTTCTTCTCCAACATCATTATTATCCATTACTCTTTTACCTAGTTTATTCTCAATCTTTTTTTGGACAACTTCTATAGGTAGACAGTTCAGATCATCTAATTTTATCAATCCCATTTGTAGATAAAGATCTTCTTCTAAAAAAACATAATTATTTTCCTCCATTTCAGGATAAATTCCTTTTTTAGAAATTAAGTTCATAATTTCGTTTAGCTTATCAGGATCTTCTTCTTTATCAAATAAGATTTGCAATTCGTTAAGCGTTTTCTCCTGAAGATGAGGGCTCATCTTTAGTTTCTTTATTCTTTTCTTGGTTACTAGTAGGTCTTTTAATTTAGGGAGTGATACATTAAACTTTTTATTTTTATCTAAATTTTGAAAAGGATACTTATATTTATTTAGGACAATTTTCTCTTTATTAGGTGATACTTCTTTACCCAATTCATGCCTAACTTCGTTTGTTAAAGCAAGTTGAACTTGTTTAACTAGTTCTTTTAGATCGCTTACTTTTTTTTATTAATATCAGTTGTTGTTATTGATATCTTATTTTTGATACTAATACAACGAGCATGTATGTTATCAACTTCCGATCTTAATTCACCAATTTGATCTACTATATTATAAAGGACTGGGCAAAAATTACTAGTATTTTCAGGAATATGATAATAATGCTTAAAATCTGGTTTCTTACACTCAGTAGAAGACCTAGTATTCTCCAGTTTTACTTAATTATTAATTAAATTAACAACTTAGTTTAGCTTTTAACCGTATGGCTCTGATACCAATCGAACGCAACTAGATACCAATAAAACCGTAGTTAGGATACTAACAATATATCAACTTATACCAACAACAATACTTGATAAATATGATACCAATCGTAGTACTATGATGATACCAATGTGTTGTAGGATGATATTTCGATACTACTAATGATGGTATTAACTATATATCTCATTGGTACCGAAATTCAGTATACAGATAAGGTACTCTTTTTTTTTTTTTTTTTAAAAAAAATATCCCTAGTTGAGTCCTTTTGGACTATAGTTAGTTGAGGCTTAGAATTTCCCTTTTGAATTAGAGTAGGCGAGAGAAAGAGAGAAAGTGAGTGTGGGAGGTTGATTTCTAGGAAACTCAAAAAATTAGAAGAAGAAAAGAGGAAAGAGAAAGTATATTAGAGGAAGAGAGAGAGTGTGCGGGAGGAAGATGTTCTGACTGAGAAATGTGTAAAATTGAAATAACATATATATATTAAACTAGGTGTGAAGCCCGTGCGATGCACGACTTTATTTTTATTATTATTTAATATTTGTATCTTATTATTATTTTTTTTATCTTATTATATAATATTAATAATAATAATAATCAAGAATAGACAAATTCATAAACTAAAAGACATTTATTATTATTATCATTGGTAAACTATTGCAATTAATTAAAGACTTCTTTTTATTAATAAGATATTAACAAAAATAAAAAAAATAAAAAAAAAAAAAAAACAGTTTGTGAGTTTCAAATAGAATTCTCTCTTCTACACCTCTATGCAGAGTACTCTATTCTTTTTTTGTAGCTCTAGTTTAGCCCCAATTACGTAGTGGGTAGAGTATATTGTTTCTTTATAATTCTGGTACATATTTCTTGTGCCTCCGATCAATGACGTGACAAGATTAATTTTTTTCCATCTCCAACCTTAGTTGTATCTTTGTTTACCATTGTATCTTCACTTTGTAAAGCTATGAAGCTTGGGTCTCCGACTATGAAAAGAAACAATTAATATTTTTTTTATGTATTTTGTGGTTAATTGGCAGTGCATGTACTGTGAATTAAATTAAGGCCTATTTATAAGGAAACACAATACATCATATCTTCTCTACATAAATTTTATCATTCTTTGTAATCTAATCCTTTTTAATTGTTATCCATATCATTTTTTTAGCTTTGTTTTTTGTATATCATACTACGTTATTTACGTGATTTTGGATATTAGGGTTAATAATAAGCTAATGATAAGGATTAATTTATAATAGGAAAAATACACTTTAATAATCCCAACTATGGGCGATTTACTTTTAATAATCCTAACTAAGGTTTATTATCTAATAATCCCAACTATGCTATGTGTTTGCCTCCAATGGTCCCAACTGGTCAACACAAAGTTAATGACCTGTTATAATAGGTTACATGACATGTGTCAACAAATTATTGTTTTTATAAAATTTAAAAAAATAAAACCATAAGAAAATTAAAAAAAAAATGACATGTGTCTTGTTCTAATTGGTCTAACTTTTTTTAAAAAAATTAAAAATCAGAAAATAAAATAAATAAAACTTAAGTAAGAATTAATTAGGAATTAAGAAAAAAATATGTTAATTAAGAATTAAACCCAACCACCCCTCCCACCAACCCAGTCCGTCATCCCACGTCATCGGCGCCGGCAACCGACTTTCCACCCTTGGTCGGCACCCAGACAAGTCCTATCGTCGGCGAGCCCCATCCTATTCCTTGTTGTCCTCCTTCATCCCTTAAACCACCACGAACACAACCATGCAACCCAGCTGATAAACCGACCACCCTCATTCCTCCCTTAGACCACCACTTTTTCCCACCTCGAAACGAACCCCCTCGCCATTTCAGATTTGGGAAAGGGAGTTGAGGGTTGTTTCTGGTGAGGGAAGGAAGGAGGAAGGCTTTCCGGTTGGTTTAGATTCGAGAAAGAGGGTGGTCAGGCTGGTCGCGGCGGAGGTCGGGGATGGGTCAAATAGGCGGAAGAAGGCCAGTCGGCCGATTTCGGTAGCTAAGGTGGGTGGCCGGCTAGTTCCCTACGAGTTTAGGGGATGGGTTAGGGTTTGGTGGTGAAGGGAACGGTGGCTGGGGAATTTTGGTTTTTTTTATTTAATTTTTATTCGTACAAATTTTTGACCAATCACGTGTTGACACGTGGCCGTTAAAGCCTCCCCCCCCCCCCCCCAAAAAAAAAAAAAAAACTCTTTCAACAGGTTACCAGTCATTGGGTCCATTGGAGGCAAATACATAGCATAGTTGGGATTATTAGATAATAAACCTTAATTGGGATTATTAGAAGTAAATCGCCCATAGTAGGGATTATTAAAGTGTATTTTTTTTCTTTATAATGATAACAAATCATAAGCTAATACTCGCACTAGTGCTCGTCTCGATAGGGCTTTATGCAACGGGGAATGGAGCCTTCGTTTTGCTAATGCCAAGGCAAAGAACTTACCTGCGGTTCAATCTGATTATTTCCCTTTACTGATTGCTCCAAACGGTTTTGCCCCAATCTTATCTATCAAAAAGCCTTTTAAATTCTAGGCAGCTTGGTTAGCACATGAACATTTCCGTGGATTTATTGAGGAGAAATGGGATAAAAGCAGTCCACTAGTTCCTTTACTCAAGAAATTCAGTGACGATTTGCAAGATTGGAATAAAAATGTATTCCATAATATTTTTTTTAAAAAAGGAATTTGCTAGCTCGGATTGCAGACGTTCAAAAATGCCTAGCCGAACAAAAATCAAGAGACCTAATTAAGCTTGAGGCTAAACTCCGCAAAGAATTTGATGAGGTCCTAGAATAGGAAGAATTACTTTGGTATCAAAAGTCGAGGGTTGAGTGGATTCGAGAAGGGGATCATAGTACTTCTTTTTTCCACTTGAGTACGATTGCTAGGAGATGAAGGAACAATTTAACTGCCATTAGAGAGAGTCCTAATGGAGAGTGGATTTATGAGAAGGAACGCATACAGGATATAGTCTCTTATTTCACTCATTTATTTGCGGATGAAAAGCAGCCCTACCATGGTCCAATGCCGACGGATATATTCCCAGAATTCACGAGTAGAGATTGGGATATGCTATCTCGTTCTTTTGCGAAGTGTGAGATTGAAAAGGCTATATTTGATATGAGTGCAATGAAGGGCCCGAGTCCGGATGGGTGTAATACCCCGTATTTTTATACGTATTTTATTTTAAATAAGTATTTTGTGAGGTATTTAAATAATATGAAATGAATTATTTATGGCATTTTAATTATTTATAAATAATTGATTATTGAAGGAATATGATTTAGGGTGGTTTAAACCTTTAATTTGAAGGTTTTAAAGAATAATTACAGCAAGTTTTCATGAATTAATATTGATGGAAATTTTGTTAGAAAGCTAAAAATTAAGTTTCTTGAAGGAATTTTGACTACCCATTAATTGGGATTAAAGTAAGAGGTTTTAAATTAATTTTCAGCTTGTTTTAATTAAATTATGAGTGGTTTAATAAGAGTATATATTGCTGGAAATTTGTGTGGAGTAGATTTTAATGCCATATTATGATTTTGGATTGTAGGAGACTTCCAAGTGAGTGATTTCTATTTGCCGTGGCAATTTTAAGATCGTATTCAAGGTACGTTCGCGTACTTGGTATTTATTTGGTGATATAGGAACATGCTAGGCTTTGAATAATTGATTCCAAATAGTATTGTGATAGTTTTGGTTGGAATTTATTTTTTGGTTGATGTTGGTGATTGAATTATGAAGCATGGATTATTTGTGATGGATTATCGAATGGAAATAATTATTTTGGCATGTTTTATATGAACCACACTTTTATTATTGGCATGATAGTGAGCATGATTAATTAAACTAAATGTTTAATTTGGTTTGGAATATTAAAAAAGAATTTTATTATGGTTCATATAATTTTTATTGATGCTATAAGCATGAGAAAAGAGCTATTTAAGTGTCTATGTACACAAGGAATAAATTATATATTGGTGCCTCGGTACACTTAAGGTGTTTTTAACACTGAGGGATAGGAATTTTGGCGCATTATGCGTTTAAGGTGTCTTTGACACCGAGGTAGATTAAAAAGGAATCAACATTAAATATTAAGTGGTCACTAATTATTCAAGAATCAAATTGGCATGATATAATGTTTGAATAGTTATGATGATCGAATTGTGTTATGGTTTGAGAGTCATCACCAAGTTTAGTAATATGTAAATAACGTAAAGTGAAAGAGATTACGCACCAAAACTCTTGGAACGTATATACCTTGGTATGAACATATGGTGGGAGTTATGGGGTTTTTTTATTTAACCATAACTTCTACTGGGAGTACAGGACGCTGTATTTTCCTTTTATTAATATGCGCAGGAGTTCTGCCACTTACGAGTGGTTATTTTATACTGGCACGGTTAGTCCAGTGCTAGTACCCCTTATTTGGGGCAAGTTAGGAGGGAAACCTATTCGATGCGTAATCAATGCTTAATAAATCAATTAGTTACTTAATTGAGAAGTCATGTTGTATGTTGTGTGCTTGTAAACAGGTGCTACGAGGTAAGTTGTGTATTGATAGGTGTAGACAACCAAATGTGTCTCCCCAAAACCAAACCCGGTGATGAATAATTTTCACGTTGAATCATAATCGAATGAAGTGAAAGTGTGGAAAGTCTAGTGTTGCGGTTAGTTTTTTTATTTCTTTTCTTTTTCTCTGTTTTGAAAACCTATTTTATGAAAACAGCCAATCCAGTTTAGTTTGGTCCATGGCAAGGGTCCAATAATGGTGTAGTTGGATTGGGCTCGAAAAGAGTTTTCCAACGATATATTATAAGCCCAATTCCGATGAATAATGAGGAAGTTATGGCCAAAATACTAAACTGGGCCCGGTTTGACCTTTATATGCGGCCCAATGATCTAGAGGAGGGCCCATTATGATTTATGATTGCTAATGCAATTAGGATTGATTATAGTCTTCTAGAATTTCCTAGGAGGTTCTTTTGAATCCTAATATGATTAGCATTGATAATTGAGTTTTTTGAGTTTTATTTAGGATAAAAGAAGTGTTTTTAATGAAATCACAGTTTTACCCCTCGTACACTTAATTTTATCAAAATATGAAAACGTGTGGAAAAACTGTCTGCAGCGCCGCACCACAGGCTGTCGCCTGGCGACAGGTCTGTCGCGCGGCGACAGGGGCTATTGCGGCGACAACGTCGTGTTTTATTCCTTTTCGAACTCGGATTCCTTTTTTATCATATCCGGACCGTTTTCATTATAAATAGGGTCCTTAAACCTCCGTTTTTAATCATCAAAAAAATCACCAACTCTCATCAAGAATTTCTTGATACTCTCTCTCTCTCTTTCTAAACCAACTTTTCACAAACAAAATTCCACATTCATTAGCACTAGACACACCTAGCCCAATTCGAAGTTGCCTTCGCCCTAGACGTGAAAGGTTATAATTTCTGAGGGTTTGGTCCCAAATCTCTATTTCCATTATTTAATTTAATTTTTTGATTTTATACTTTTCCTTGAAGTTACTAACGCGTGTATTTTGTTATTAGAAAGAGGTACGAGGCATCCAAGTAAGTGCTTTAATTGTTTAATTGATCTTTTGATATAGAAATCATGTTGAGATTGTTATTTTGGTTCCTAGTATCATGTTAGGATGCTTTCCTTAGTATGATATTTAGGGTGATTTGCTTATATCAATTATGATTTCTAGGATGCTTCCTATTTTTTTTCCTAATATCATGTTAGGGCTAAAGCTTTGATTTTTATTGTTTAGTGACATGCTAGGGTTTGTTATTAATCTTGTTAGTATCATGCCTAGGATCTTGCTATTATTATGCTTTAACATGATTATTTTAATTATAATTGTTATAATGATTATTATTATGATGATAATTATTATGTTGTTTGATATATTTTGTCATTGTTGTTGCTTGATCACGCCTTTTATGCATGTTTAAAGGGAATTTGTACTTGTAATCACGCTTAATAAGATAATTAATAATCTTGGTTAGGCTAATATGATTATAATTCAAGTGATCGCCAATAATAGTTTTATTTGTGCATTAAATTCAACCAACATAGATAAACAGGTTTAGGGTTAACCTATTGATTGCATGTTAGTCAGAAAGCGCACATGAATACGAGAAGAATAAAGTAGAGGCCTATTATTAGGGCAGGTTCTTTCTCTTTTAGATTGAATTTGTACCTTCATCCCTGAACTTCCAGTCTTGGTTCAAGACCTATTGGAGTTGACGATCTCATGGATCGTTAAGGGGTGTAACCTTCACCCTGTGAACGGTTTACAAGTTCCTAAAACTTGTTGGCAACTCTTTTGCTCTAGCTTCCTTCCCTTTGGACGCCACCATGCTTAAGTGTATGATCACAGTGGGGCTCAAGTGTAGGATGGCTTGAAATATTCCCTACAGTTTTTGGCGACTCCACTAGGGAGGATTTCTATTTTAATTTCTAAAATTTATTTTGGCAATGATTTAGAATGAGTGGATGAGACTCGAAAAGTTCTAAGTATTTCATGTGCGTAATTTTGATTAACATTATTGTCATATGCATAAAAAAGGTTCTCATTGGAAAGACCATCCGTAATGAGTAAAAAACATAGGCTTTTTTTTACACGTAGGAAATTTGAGGAATATCTTTCACAATTAGAACCGAAATAATGCTGCGAAAAATTGGAAAATTTTACGAACACATAAAGCTACTGAGGCATGTAGGAACTGGTGTCTAGAAAACAGAGCCTGTCGCCGAAGATATGGCTTTGTCGCCGAGCGACAATTCTGTCACCAGGCGACAGGGCTATATCGCGGCGACAGTCTCTGTTGGCTGGTGTTGCGTTCTTCCAATACCGAGCCAAAAATATGAGTTCTAATTTCGACCAGTTCTAGCACTGTTGGCTCGATTCTACATCCTGATTGAGTTTTTCTCTTTTTTCTAAAACCCATATGTGTTCTACATATGGACATAACCCTCTGAGAATTCATGCTCCATCTACCTGATTGAAAGCTCTGAGCAACAAAGGGTACATCCGGGAATGTTGAATTCACCAAACCATGGAAGCGAGTTTAACTCGCGGGGTCCTATCCACTCACGCCAACCCTTCCAAAGGTAAGGCTTCCGCGCGGTGCATCCGGAATCATAACCATGGACCCTTTTTGACTAACCCATATCCCGAACTTTAGAGAACTAGAGCCATGGTTAGGTTGCAAAGTCATTGCATCATGTTGTGACTACTTGTGCATTATTTGCTTGTGCATACTTACAGGAGATTAAACTAACCGTTTGGTTTGACTTGTAATTATGAATATGATTAAATAATCTAACCAATGACTAAAGGACTTTTCTTAAATAATTAATTAATTAATTTGAGCAAATGAATATGTCTAAAATCGAGTCATAGTTCCTTTGAGTCAACTCGGATTTTTATTCTCGTATACTGCACAAGCGTCAACTTGTTTTGGTCATAGCTGGAGTTCTAGGAAGAACTACGAGTCGTACAACCTATGGATCTGTATCCCCGAGTTTTATATTTAATTTGGCGTTGATTTCGTTCAAATCAGAGTCACAGATCAAAAGTTATGACTGAAATACCACAGCCTGTCCAGTTTAATGCATATATGTGAGGTCTTAACTTAGTCTTTGCTTGAGTCTAGTCACATAATCTAGCCACATGGTCATGACACAAGTCTTAACATGTCACCTACACTCACTAATCTTAGCACACACTTTGTGAATATGTCACCATGACCATGACTTAGGTTCATGCATGAGTCGTTTTCCGTCATTCGAGTGGGGGGTCCATTCTATTCCTAATTCTTCTATATATCTCCATCTACATCATCTTTCCATTCTCTACATGCTTTCTCCATATCACATTCTTCCAACCTCCTTCCATCTATTGCATGTTGAATAGAGTTTGAGTCAAATGATTAACAATAAATATCCTTAATTTCCTTTCCACAGCACTTGGTCAAGAAGAGAAGGGCGTTTAATCAAGGACAACCTCTTCGTTCAAGTTCAACTTTTTGATAAACCAGTGGGTCGGAAAAGAAAAGCCAAGAAGATAATGGCGAGTCAAGAAGAAGTCAATGAGCTTAAGAAGGAAATGACTAACGTGACTGAGGTGTTGAAGGCTTTAACCCTCCAAATCAATGATCCTATGAAACAACAACAAATGGAGCTCATGCAAGAAAGCTTGAGCAAAATATCCAATGACTATAGATTCCAGGGCATTAGCTCACAAGGGGTCTCAGTGGACAAGGAGCTTCTTCCGCAGAAATTCAATGCCAATGACATCCCTAAGTTTAAGCCAACTGACAATCCTTGCTTTCATTTAAGGGCCTTTGAAACTGTAATGAACATTAAAGGGATTGATAAGAATATTTTTTACTCTTTGTTCTCGCTATCTCTTGAAACCATTTGTCAACATTGGTTCTTCTCCCTTGATAAAGAGAAGACCTCTACTTGGGATGGAATAAAAAATGCTTTCATTGATAGATATAAGTGTAATATTCAAATTGAAACCCACCATAGACAATTTGAGATACTAAAACAAAAAGAAAACGAAGGGTTCACCTCCTTCTTCAACAAGTGGAGGGAAACTTCTGCTAACATGATCGAAGTCCCTACTGAAAAAGAATCCGTGAGGATGTTCATCAAAAATTTACAAGAAAAGTATTCAAAGCACTTAAAATATCAACACAACTTAAATACTTTCAAGGCCGTCTATGACATAGGCATCGAGATCGAAGATGACCTCGCAAAGCAAAAAGCTGCTAACAATAGTAACCACAGTGGCTGGAAAGGAAAGAAGAACGACAATCTTTCTTCTTTCGAAAACGACACTCTAGTAACAATGTTAGTACCTTTGATCTCAGTGAAGTCTTAGCCATGGATAACCAAGGATCTAAGAAACAACTAAGGAAAGACTTTACCCCCATTGGGATGAGCTATGATGTTGCTTTCGACCGACTCCATGCCAAGGGACTCATTACTCCCATTGGACCTATACAAGATCCCGCACCTAAGAAGAGATTGCCTAGTTGGAACCCAGATTCACATTGCAAGTACCATCAAGGTAGGGGTCATACTACTAAGAGTTGTTGGAAGCTAAAAGAGGCTATCCAACATTTGATCGATAATAACAAGCTTCCCATACCTCCAATTAGCAAGAAGAGTGAGTGATGATAAAGCAAACGACACAAGACAAGAGGCGAGCTTCAACGACAAGATTTCATGACCTCTTTTTCTTTTTTCATTTTTTCCTTTCCCCAATAAGTCTAGCATAGGCACTTTTTTTTTTCTTTAGATTTACTTTTTAGATTTTTTCTATCTCCCTTTTAATAAAATGAGCATTTTATTTCTTGCATATGATCATTGCATTGCCTTACTTTAAAAAAAAAAAAAAAAAAAAAAAAAAAAAAAAAAAAAAACTAAGCATAAGTTATACTAATGATTTGAGGCACCCCTTGTAGCCACATCATATCACCTTTAACCTTTCACCTTTCAAATATACAATCCTTTTTTTGATAAACCACTTTGAGCCTCGTCTAACGATAGACCTTTCTTTCTTCAACCCACATCTACCTAACCTTGGGATGGTGTGCAATTTATGCAATTTTCAAAGAATAAAAGCTTGAGTGATTTTATAAAAATTTCAAAAGAATAAAGTAATAAAAGTGTACAAAAGGGCAAGTGTTCCAATGTCATTGACGTGAACATGTCTTTGATATGAACACGTCTCAGATTCCGTCTCTTATCGAGTGCTAGGTACCGCGTCTGAGAAACATGAATGCCAAGTTAGTGTTAGACCGCATGATCGGGATTGCCCACACTTATCCAAAATTAAAAAAATGCAAAAGCAAAAAAAAAAAAAAGAGAGAGAGCAAAAATAAAAAAAAAGAAAGAGCTCAAAAGTGAGAAACCTCAAGCATACAAATACAAAGATTCAAAAACAAGGTTGCACACCTTGGGGGCTTATTTAGGGTCTTGAGCCTTTATCCCTTTCTTCTTCAACCTTTAGCCTAACCACATTACAACCCTTAAAAGACCTCTTTGAGGTATACACACACTTGTGCGAGGTTCGGCTAGAGCTACGTTCGGCCTGATTCCCAACGAATACGTAGGCAACCTCACATAGGGGTGCGGCCGTGATAACATGCATTCATATTCACATTCACACACTCACACCATGATCATATCTAGGAATTTCCAATGCTCATCCCTATTCATTTAGATTTAGACTTGGGGGCTTGATCCTTACATTATTAGCCTACGCAGCCTAAGAGTCACCACCATTTGACTTTTTTCAATATATTTTTCCATCGTTAGCCCTTGCGGCCTAACCTTAGTGTTACTTTCACACACATCACAGATACATGACCAAATATACTTCCCTTAGGAACCCTTTGTCATGAAATCTTAACACAACATTGAAGCATACTTTGTCATAACAAAATCACTCATCACTCATCATTGCATCACAAAGTACGAAGTGCTTACCTCCGTGCCTAAGTTACCCAAATACTTTCATCATTGAGTCAACAATTGAGATAGCCTAGGATGAATTAATCCTAGCACCTTGAGAGATAGTATCAAACACATTTGACTAAGCTCATTCAACATGCACCATCAAAAACTTCTTCCTTTTTGTGCCTTTCTTTTTCGGGAGAAAGTCGGTACCCTCCACAAAAATGACGGAAAATTTTTGAATTTTTGCTTTTTCGCATTTTGAGTCAAGCACATCACAATACAATGCACACACGAGTCATGAGTCACACGTGTCAACTCACCTTGGGTCAACCTCAAGTCAGTCAGTCATATTGAGACAACCTCAAGTCAATGAGTCAAGCAACACTAAGTCTTAGGTCAACCCTAAAGAAAGATAAGCAAAGTCCTATAGTCCAAAATATAAATGCAGGTGCATCCCAGCAAGCAAAAGCATTCCCGGATTTTTTCGAAAAACCGCGAATATGACACATGAGATTCTTCCAAGATGAGAGGAGTTACATAGATCAGTAAATTAGAGATGAAGAGCTTTAATTTACAAAAGATTTGAGCAGATTTGGTTGAAAGGAAACGACCAAGTTCAAAGTTCGGAGCGAAACCGAGCAACGAACAGCAGCAGCAAGAGCAAAATAAGGAAGACTCCAGCGCCAGACGACAAGGATGTTGCCTGGCGACAACATCTGTCGACCGGCGACAGAGCAGAATTATAGCGACAGTAATTTCCAGTGTGCGCCGGTGCGGCGACAGGATACATGGCCCTCATAAGTGACTACGTGGACCTTATGCAGCAATTTTGGGTTCCTTGGTACACCAGTTAGCCCCTATAAGCAATTTAACATGATTAATTAATCGGCTCAATTACAATCACAATAGGTGATCGACCTAATGAAAAATCGTCTCACTTAGCTTAAAGCGCCTAAACATTGGCTCATCGCAAAGGCACCGACATAATGGTTCACAAGCAGCAAAAGGCACCGACATAATGGTTCACAAACAGCAAAAATGTGCCGACATCCCCGCGGGAATTACAGCAAAAATTTTTTTGCAAAAGCAAAGTTCAAGCGAGCTTTAAGATCGACAAGCATTGGTCTTCAGTAATTTTCTTTGGAACATTATCGTAACAACCGAGGATGACTTCAAGCGAAGTTATCTTCGACAGCGTTCGCTAAGATTGTGGAGGTTGTCATTAAGATTTGAGAAGATAGCACGAGATGGGCGGTCTTTGACAGCGTTCGCTAAGATTGTGGAGGTTGTCACCAAGATTTGAGAAGATAGCACGAGATGGGCGGTCTTCGACAGCATTCGCTAAGATTGTGGAGGTTGTTACCAAGATTTGAGAAGATAGCAAGAGATGGGCGGTCTTCGACGACATTCGCTAAGATTGTGGAGGTTGTCACCTAGATTTGAGAAGATAGCACAAGATGGGCGGTCTTTGACAGCGTTCGCTAAGATTGTGGAGGATGTCACCAAGATTTGAGAAGAACGGTTCGTGATGAGGCGGTCTTCGACGACATTCTCTATGATTGGGAAGGTTATCACCATGATTCAAGAAAAAATCTCGAGATGTAGCAGCATTGATAAACGGTGTTCCCTAGGATGTGGAAGGTTGTCAAAAGCAATGAAGATCGTTTCAAGCGAAGCAGTCTTCGATAGTGTTCTCTGGCTTGCAGAAGACTATCACAGCAGAAATTGGAGGCAGTTACAAGCGTAGCAGTCTTCAGGCGGTATCCCCTAGCTTGAGGAAGATCTTCAAAAGTAGCAGGATGGCGTTCCCTAGCTTGTGGAAGGTTGTCACAACAGCAAATGCAGCAAAAAATCGGTTACCTACAGAGACGTGTGCTCGACGGTGCAAGATACGCGTTTCTTAACTCTTTTATCTGTTTTAACTAACGCTAGTTTGCAGGTATCGGCGTTACAAGAATGATTTAGGATCGCAGAACGTTCTAAATCATTCTCCGTCCCTATCGCTACTTTGACTTTCGTTTTCGAAACTTGCGTTTCTCCAAACTCAGTCAAAGTGGGGGCTTCTGTAGACACCCAAATGTGTCTCCCCAAAACTAAACACGGTGATGAATACTTTTCACGTCGAATCATAATCGAATGAAGTGAAAGTGTGGAAAGTCTAGTGTTGCAGTTAGTTTTTTTTATTTCTTTTCTTTTTCTCTGTTTTGAAAACCTATTTTATGAAAACATGCAATCCAGTTTAGTTTGGTCCATGGCAAGGGTCCAATAATGGAGTAGTTGGATTGGGCTCGAAAAGAGCTTTCCAATGATATATTATAAGCCCAATTCCGATGAATAATGAGGAAGTTATGGCCAAAATACTAACCTGGGCCCGGTTTGACCTTATGCGGCCCAATGATCTAGAGGAGGGCCCATTATGATTTATGATTGCTAATGCAATTAGGATTGATTATAGTCTTCTAGAATTTCCTAGGAGGTTCTTTTGAATCCTAATATGATTAGCATTGATAATTGAGTTTTTTGAGTTTTATTTAGGATAAAAGAAGTGTTTTTAATGAAATCACAGTTTTACCCCTCGTACACTTAATTTTATCAAAATATGAAAACGTGTGGAAAAACTGTCTACAGCGCCGCACCACAGGCTGTCGCCTGGCGACAGGCCTGTTGCGCGGCGACAGGCTCTGTCGCTCGGCGACAGGCTCTGTCACTCGGCGACAGGGGCTATTGCGGCGACAACGTCGTGTTTTATTCCTTTTCGAACTCTGATTCCTTTTTTATCATATCCGGACCGTTTTCATTATAAATAAGGTCCTTAAATCTCCGTTTTTAATCATCAAAAAAATCACCAACTCTCATCAAGAATTTCTTGATACTCTCTCTCTCTCTTTCTAAACCAACTTTTCACAAACAAAATTCCACATTCGTTAGCACTAGACACACCTAGCCCAATTCGAAGTTGCCTTCGCCCTAGACGTGAAAGGTTATAATTTCTGAGGGTTTGGTCCCAAATCTCTATTTCCATTATTTAATTTAATTTTTTGATTTTATACTTTTCCTTGAAGTTACTAACGCATGTATTTTGTTATTAGAAAGAGGTACGAGGCATCCAAGTAAGTGCTTTAATTGTTTAATTGATCTTTTGATATAGAAATCATGTTGAGCTTGTTATTTTGGTTCCTAGTATCATGTTAGGATGCTTTCCTTAGTATGATATTTAGGGTGATTTGCTTATATCAATTATGATTTCTAGGATGCTTCCTATTTTTTTTTCCTAATATCATGTTAGGGCTAAAGTTTTGATTTTTATTGTTTAGTGACATGCTAGGGTTTGTTATTAATCTTGTTAGTATCATGCCTAGGATCTTGCTATTATTGTGCTTTAACATGATTATTTTAATTATAATTGTTATAATGATTATTATTATGATGATAATTATTATGTTGTTTGATATATTTTGTCATTGTTGTTGCTTGATCACGCCTTTTATGCATGTTTAAAGGGAATTTGTACTTGTAATCACGCTTAATAAGATAATTAATAATCTTTGTTAGGCTAATATGATTATAATTCAAGTGATCGCCAATAATAGTTTTATTTGTGCATTAAATTCAACCAACATAGATAAACAGGTTTAGGGTTGACCTATTGATTGCATGTTAGTCAGAAAGCGCACATGAATACGAGAAGAATAAAGTAGAGGCCTATTATTAGGGCAGGTTATTTCTCTTTTAGATTGAATTTGTACCTTCATCCCCGAACTTCCAGTCTTGGTTCAAGACCTATTGGAGTTGACGATCTCATGGATCGTTAAGGGGTGTAACCTTCACCCTGTGAACGGTTTTACAAGTTCCTAAAACTTGTTGGCGACTCTTTTGCTCTAGCTTCCTTCCCTTTGGACGCCACCATGCTTAAGTGTATGATCACAGTGGGGCTCAAGTGTAGGATGGCTTGAAATATTCCCTACAATAGGTGAAAGCATGTTAGTATGTTTAATTACGCTTATGTATTCAGCTTTGCTGATTGTGTGTTTTTGTGTTTGTTGGCCTTGTCTTTACCTTGGCCCTATGATGACCCATTTTTAATGGAGAGTAGTGGAAACAAGTAGAGAGAATATTTTCAAGTGATGAAGCATAATCATGATGGGCATGAGTGAAGAGCGAATCATGCTAGTTTCCATATGTTTGTGATATGTTTATTGCTTTAATTATTTTATTATATTATGTTTGTGAGACTAACGCAAAGGTTTTGAATTGGTTCGGTTTTGTTAAGGACCTACAATGGTTCCAAATTATAGGTTAACTTTGTTTTACTTTGGTTTGACTTTACTTTCGTTGGTTGACTTTTTAAGTTGAGTTGTTTTGATGTTTTTAAAGATAGTCTTCCGCTATGTGTCTTTGATATTTGTCTTAGCCGTTTTTACGGTGGCGGTAATGTCATAGATCTTCCTATTTTGAGTTTTAAACATAGCAAAATAGGTATTTTAAAAGAAAGGAATTTCTAGGGTGTTACAAAGTGGTATCTGGGAGCTTTGGTTGAGATTTTATTACCACTAAAGCCATAAATGTGTTTTAAAATGTTTTATTTTGAAACTTGGCCAAGTACTTATTTAATTGTGTAATTTCTAAAGAGAGTTATTTTATTTAATTTTGTTTTAAAAATATCAAATATTTTAATTAAGTAATTTAAAAGTCCGAAATTTTTTTGGGAGAGGTCCGAAATATTTTTTTTTTTTTAATTTGGGGACATCCGAAGTTTTTTTTTTTTAATTTTAGGGTGTCCGTTTTTTTTTAAAAAAAAAAGGGGGTCGAAAATTTTTGGTCTTTTCGATGCTTAATTTCGAAAATTTTATTTAAGAGTCAAAAATATTTTAGTTTGTTCACTTTGTAGGAAAGTAAGGATTGAGGTAAGTATTATGTGTCAAAAAGCTTTTAAAAGCATGTTGGTGAGATTGGGTTGGAAAGATTTTGGGCATATATAATAATCATGTTCTTGTGTGGATTAATATTTAGGTTGTGATGTTTAATCATGTGAATGGATTGCTTGTGTGCATGTAATTATGTGATTAGAAATAAGAAAATTGTTTGACTGAACATGGAACCTAATTCATACAAAAACTGTATTATTTTTGTTTTCTTTGGGAAAGGGAATTCTTTTCTAAGTCTTTTCCTTTACAGGATGTCGAACCTTCCATCCAAAAACACCCAGATTGGTACCCTTGTCAAGAAAAACAATGAACACCCCTACGATTATGTGGAGAAAATTCGCTACCATTGTTCTTCTATGAGTAATGTCCTCGGAAACAAACTTTATGACCTTCCTGATCGTATCTCTGCTATGATCGTTCATTGCCTTCCGGATGGGCCTCCATGTCTTGCTGTTAAGGTAAAGTTCTCTGATTTCTACCTTCCAGGGAGCATCCCAAGCTACTCTAAGCATAAGGATTTCTTTGGTCAGTGGTATCCAGACTACCGATTCTTCATTACTTATCTTATTAGGGTCGAGAAAGCCCATTGTCAACGTATGCATATTCCTTATCCAGATTACTACTATGACAATCCAGTGGGGATTAATCCCCCTTCTTTTAGCCACCAGTCAGGTAGTTCTTTTTCCACGGGAAACCAAGTAGGGGCAAATGGAGAATAAGTGGAAGGAGAAGCAATGAAAGAGAGTAACAACACTGTTGGCAGTTCCCTTACGGAGATTTCTGATCCAAATCCACCTCCAACCCCAATAATAATTAACATTTTATCTGATGAGGAGGAAGAAGGAGAGTTCGTTCAAGTAGAGCCAACAATGGTTCCAAATTGTAGGTTGACTCCGTTTTACTTAGGTTTGACTTTACTTTCGTTGGTTGACTTTTTAAGTTGAGTCGTTTTGATGTTTTTAAAGATAGTCTTCCACTGTGTGTCTTTAATAGTTGCCTTAGCCGTTTTCACAGTGGCGATAATGTCTTAGATTTTCCTATTTTGAGTTTTAAAAAGAGCAAAACAGGTATTTTAAAAGAAATGAATTTCTAGGGTGTTACAATGGGTTTCAGCCTTTGTTCTTCCAAAAGCATTGGGATTTACTTTCGGATAATGTCTATAAAGTGGCTTGATGCTTTGAATGGGAAAGGCCTCTCGGAAAATTTAAATGATGCCTTCATTGTTCTTATTCTAAAGGTTGATAATCCTGAACTTGCAACACAATTTTGACCTATTAGCCTTTGTAATGTGGCTTACAAAATTATTACTAAGGCTATTGTCAATCGTATTAAACCAATGATGCCGCATTTAACTTCTTGCACTCTGACAAGTTTTGTTCCTGAGAGGCAAATCACGGATAACATTGCGATTGTACAAGAGGTTATTCATACTATGAGAAATAAGAAAGGAGGAAAGGGTCTCATGGCAATTAAAATTGATTTTGAGTGGCTGGCTTAAGTGGGAATTCATTCATGATACACTTTATGAAATTCGGTTCCCTATCCTTATCAATGAACTCATAATGGAGTGCATTTCGACCTCGTCAATGCGTGTGTTATGGAATGGTGAGCTAACTCAATCGTTCAAACCGGGGCGTGGCATTCGTCAAGGCGACCCCTTATCTCCATATATTTTTGTTTTGTGTATGGAGAGGTTGAACCAATTAATAGAAGATTCTATTATAGAGAATAGATGGAAGCTGATTTATGCTAGTAGAAATGGTCCCAAGCTATCGAATTTATGTTTTGCTGACAACATAATTCTTTTTGCGGAGGCAACAATCGAACAAGCTGTGGTTATCCAGGAATGTTTGGCTCGTTTTTGCAGTGCTTCGGGGCAGAAGGTGAGCTACCCTAAGTCTCGAGTTTACTTCTCTCTAAACATGGGTTCGAATGATAAAACTGCTATTTGTCATACTCTGGGAATTGATGAAACTGAGGACCTTGGCACCTACGTTGGTATGCCTACTCTCACAAGCAGAGTTACTCGTGATACCTTTGCATATTTATGTGAGAAAGTTGATAGACGGCTTGCAGGGTGGAAATCTAAGTACATTTCACTTGCCGGCCATATCACCCTAGCAAAGACAACTTTGACCACTATGAGCTCCTATGCAATGTGGATCGCTAAGATCCCAAGAACCATTTGTGATGAGATTGACAAACGAACTAGGAGGTTTATTTAGGGTGGTGATGAGGATAACCGGCACATTCACTTACTCTCTTGGGAATGTCTCCAAAAATTAAAGGAACAAGGTGGATTGGGGCTAAGATCATCTCGATAGACAAATGTAGCTTTCCTAACTAAGTTAGGGTGGCGTGTTTTAACGGAGCTATAGGGAATATTTCAAGCATCCCACACTTGAGCCCCACTGTGATCATACGCTTAAGCATGGTGGCGTCCAAAGGGAAGGAAGCTAGAGTAAAAGAATCGCCAATGATTTCTCCAATTTATATAGTATTTTACCCCCGTCCCTTGGTCATAATTGGTAGTGTTTTTGGCTCTTTAGAGCCACTTTTATTACTAATATGTGTTTTCTAGTGTTTTTGTAGTTTTGGTTGAGTTTTATAGGGAATTTCACTCTTGGAGCATTTTCCCGGGATTTTATGGAGCGACTACGAGCATTGGAGGAGCACGACCATCTTTCATAGCCCAAGATCGGTTAGAGTCATCGAACCGGTGATTAAAGGCTCGACTTATGAGAAGATGAGGCATTGGACCGAATGATTAAAGCCCCAAGGAGGATATTTGGTTTGGGCCGAGGTACAAGCCTAAACAAAGAGTCCAAGTAGCCCGAAGGGTCTCCGCCCGATGGCGCGAGAAGAGAAACATTCATTGGGAGTAAAAAGGCGGGCCCGATCGGGCGGTGCCTCGCCCGATCGGGCGCGTGTTGGCATTAGTAGATTTTTTAATCGTCATTTAAGTTTGTTTAGTTTAGGATTCTTGCTTAATATAAGTACTTTTCCGCTAAGCAAGTTTAGTATCTTTTTTTAGACTCTTTTTTTACCTTCTCCTTTAGACTTTCTCTCTCTACTTAGATTATTTTTCTCTCTCTACAACTTTGTTCTTAATTCAACTCTTTAATTCCGATTACTTTGGTAACGATTTCTTCTTCTTTAATCTCAGCTATTTACTTTATTTCTTTCATCATGTCTCCTTTAATTGCTTTGATTAGTTTAGTTTTAATTATGTCTGAGTAGTTTTCTTTCTAGGGTTTATGGGGATCCATAAATAATTGATAAGTCTATTTTATATATTTTTTTATTCCCCGTCCCACGGTCATATTTGTGCTTATTTGGGCTCTACGGAGCTATTTTTATTACTAATATACGTTTTCTAGTGTTTTTGTAGAGTTAGTATTATTTTGTAGGAATTTACAGATTTATGACGATTCCCGAGCTATTTAAGCCACTACGAAAATATTAGAGTCGGAGCGTATTTTATGACCGAATATTTAAAGCTCAAGACCGAGTTAAAGGAATTTGGTTCGGTGAATAAGAGCTCGATTATGAAGGAGTCCAAGTTTAACAAGCAATAAACAAACCAAACAAGTTAAGGATTGGGCCAAACTTGCTGACCCAATCTTATGAGGAGGCCCAACCCCTAGAGAAGTCGTGCTGGGCGTGAAAAACGGGCTAGTGTGTGTTTGATGTTTTAAGTCGGTTTGGGCTACAATGCTATAGGGCCTACATCTATATATTCCCAAAATTCTTGGACGAAGACGTCATGAATTGGCAGTAGCTTTAATTTTTAGCTTTTCATTAATTTTAGTGGGATTGCATGATTGATTAGTTTTTAAGTTGAATTTATTTACGGAACTTTTGCTTAGTGTTTCTTTATGAAGCTTTCAATTATTTTCATTAATATTCTTGACTTTTAGTTATTAGTTTTATGTTCTTATTCAAGCTTTCACTATATATTTTTGTTTTCGTATTAGTTTTATAATTGTTGTTTCGTTTTATTACTATTGTTTTTAATTATGTTTACTTTAATTGTTTTGATTAGTTTAGTTTTAATTATGCACGAGTAGTTTATTTCTAGGGTTTGTGGGGATCCATAAATAATATGAAGGGGTAATTTATTGTTATTGATTGTCAATGCTAGATTAATTTCCTATTGATTGATTTAATGTTCTGCAACTAGATTAGCGCTGGTCTTTTATGTATGAGTTTAGCAATATTGATTCGAGATTCGAGAGATGAGAATTGATGTTTAGGCCTATTTTCAATAGGCAGGTTAATTTATAAATGGTTAAGTCAAGATTCGAGAGATGAGATTTAATACCAGTAGATTAATTCTGTGATTGTAATACGTAGCAAAACCCTTTATGATCTAGTTAATTGATGCATTGATGATTGATTACTATGTTTTACCCTGGAGTATTATTTATTGGTGAACCTGTGACCCTAGTCTTCCTTATTATTGATTTTCTTCCCTACTTTTACTCCTCGTAGATTAGTTTCCTTTTACAATAACAATTATTGGTTACCTTGATAATTTAGATTATAATAATTAATTAGGAATAGAAAGACCAGTTTCCCTGTGGATTCGACCCTACTTCCCTATCTACTTTAGTTAGAGGACTTAGGTAATTACTTTTGATTAGGTGACTACGACTTTAGCCTGTCAAAATTTGGCACCGTTACCGGGGAAACGGTTTTATTTTTATTTCTGATTATTTTTGTAGTCTAGGTTATTATTTTTATTTTTATTTTTATTTTTATTTTTTATTTTTATTTTATTTTATTTTATTTTATTTTTTTCTCGTCTCAGATAACGCAAGTTCTTTGAGATAGTTTCTCATATTTGTTTGTTTAGTACAGATCAGGAATCAAGCATGAATCCACCTCCACCTCGCAAGCTTAGCGATTATTCGCAGCCGTCCCTGACAGATTTTCCACATCTTTCTCCTACACCAAATCTCGAGGGAGTACAATTCGAGATCAATCCCCAGTTTATTACTATGATTGAAAGAAAGCAATTTAGCGGAGCTAAGGGTGAAGACCCAAATCTTCATATTGCAGATTTCTGTCAATATTGCAACACGATTAGGCAAGCTGGGGTCACACAAGACCAAATCAGGGAGATTCTTTTTCCTTTTTCTTTGTGTGGTAAAGCTAAACTATGGTATAATGGATTGAATAGAACTGCACTTGGTATTACTGACTGTGATACTCTTGTTTTGAATTTCTATAATAAATATTACCCTGCAGAGAGGACAGCTTTGTTAAGGAGTTCAATCCTAAATTTTTCCCAAGAAGCGGATGAATCTTTATATGAAGCTTGGGAAAGATTTAAGGATTTGCAGAGAGAATGTCCCCATCATAAACTAGAACAGTGGCAGATAATCCAAGCTTTCTACAATGGGCTTGGATATAATTCAAGAATGATTTTGGACTCTGCAGCTAACGGAAGATTTATGAATTTGGATGTGAATATATCGAGTAATGTTGTCGAAGAGATGGCTATTCATAATTCCCAATATGGGAATCCTAGAGGATTTGCAAATAAGGGAAAACATCAAGTCGATTTTATATCCTTTTTGCAAGCACAATTGACTTCTATTAGCCAGAAATTAGACAATATTAATAATTCTAATTCATCTTCCGTCGCTAATGTTTCTGCTATTGGTACTAACCCTGTAATATTTTGTGAAAATTGTGGTCTTGTAGGTCATTGGGCGCAGAATTGTAGGAGCTCACTTGAGAAGGTTAATGCTTTTCAAGCATATAAGCAAATTAGTCCATACTCCAACACCTACAATGCAGGGTTGAAAAATAACCAAAATATGTCTTATAATAGTACGAATGTGTCTAACCCCCCACCACAGGTACAACAACCACAGCAGAGGTACTACCAACCTCCACATCAGAGACCGCAACAGGTTGTTACTCCTCCATTTGATTCTAACCTATCAGAAATCAAAACCATGTTAGGTACTATGCAGAAGCAGATGCAGAGTAGAGATGCGCAAATTGACTCATTGATAGCACATAATAAAATGATAGATACTCAGATTGCGCAACTTTCCTCTACTCTGCAAACTCGCCAGCAGGGAGCCCTACCATCACAGCCAGTACAACCTAAAGAATATGCGAATGCAATTACCCTGAGGAGTGGTTCACACTATGATGGGCCTCCTATGCCCAAAGATGATGAACCTGTTATAACAAAAATTGCTAATCATGATTCCGTTATACCAAATGATGTTGTTACTAGCCCTGTAGGGCTCCAGGGTAGCACTAATATTTCTGATAATTCTTTGCAGGGTAAACCCCAGGATAAGAGTGGAGATGTGCAGGGTCCAGCTATTAAACTTCCATTCCCTAATAGACATTAAAAGAGTAAGTTGGATAAGCAATTTGGTAAGTTTCTGGAGGTTGTGAAAAATTTGCAGGTAACGGTTCCTTTCATAGATTTAATTACTCAAGTTCCTGCATATTCTAAATTTATGAAAGAAATTTTAACTAGAAAAAGATCTATTAGTGAGGTAGAGCCAGTTGCTTTTACTGCAGAATGTAGTGCTATTTTACAGAATAAATCTCCACCTAAACTAAAAGATCCAGGGAGTTTTTCTATTCCATGTCATATTGGTAATCTGATGATTGATAAAGCTTAATGTGATTTGGGTGCTAGTGTAAGTGTTATGCCATTATCTGTGAGCTCTAAATTAAATATAGGTAAATTAAAATCTACCAATATTACTCTGCAAATAGCCGACCGTTCTGTTAAATACCCTTTAGGTATTTTAGAGGATGTTCCTGTTAGAGTAGGTAAATTTTATGTACCTGTTGATTTTGTTGTTCTTGATATGAAGGAAGATTTGCAAATTCCGATTATTTTGGGTAGACCATTCCTTCATACTGCAGGGGCAATAATAGATGTGAAAAGTGGTAAACTTACATTATGTGTTGGGGATGATAATATTACTTTTAATCTGAATAATGTCCCTAAAAGCCCCATGTTAGAGGAAAAGTGCTATAGTGTTGATGTGGTTTATGTAAATAATTTTTCTAATAAGCCCCAAGCTCTCGTTAGAGATCCCTTGGAGGCGGTATTTTGTGTTGCATCTTCCGCAGGAAAAACTAATACTTGGAAAGATGATGTGGATGCTATAGAAAGAGTTCTAAATTGTGTAGGAATTGGGTTTGAGGATGAACAAGTGGAGAAAGAGAAGCAAGTTGTAGAGTTTGAGGGGTAGTAAAAGTCCCACCCGATCGGGTGGCATTTGCTAAAACAAGGAAAAATATGAAGAAAATTAAGGCCAAGAAGAATTCTCGTGCAGAAAGTCGTAAAACACCAGCTGATCGGACTTGGGAGGCGGCCCGATCGGGCCACGCTCGCCCGGTCGGGCGCGAGACCGCGGCAGCAAAACTGGCCAACTTCAAAACGCTATAACTTTTGTGTTTCTTAACGAAAGTTTGCGTGTGACCTATCATTGGAAAGCTCTTCAAGTCTAATTTCCAATGCAATTGGAATCACGTCATTATCATTTGTATAAAAAAAGTTATGAGCAAAATAGTGAACCTGACTCGTTTTTGCATCTTCTCTTACTAACACTTTGCTTCTTTTTTGTCCAAAATTGTACCAAGATGATGCATTGCAATGTTTGGGATGGTGGTGGAGACAAGTTTGATGATGAAGGGTAGTCACTTGGATTACAAGCTTCCCTTTAAGCCAATAAGGACATTGTCTGATTTAGCTTGGGGGGGATTTCTTGTATATTTAGGTACTCTTTCTTTCCCTTTCTTTTTATTTTTCTTTGGTGTTCTTAGTTTAGATTTTAATGCTTTATTAGCATATATTTATTTCTTTCTAGTATAGTTTTATGCTTTCCTATAAGAAAAATACAAAAAAATTGAAAAAATAAAAAAATCCAAAAATACGTTCCAATGAATTGTAAATCATGCTTCCCTGTGCCCCTTGATGAAAATTTTTCGAAATCATTTTGATTCTTGGTTATTGATGATAGATATTGTGGATTAGTTGATCATGATTTGAAGTTTAATTGCTTGGAACCTTAACTTGCGTCAATTTTGTCCAACTACTTGTGAATATAGTGCTTGACTAGTTGATTTGGTTAGGAATGTGTGATTAGTTCCTGGTATGTCAATGAATTTGAGTATTGGTTTGCAACTATAAGTAGTGTTTCATGACTCACTATTATGCACATGTGGAGGACGAAGACATTTGTTCTTTTAGGTAGCCTTCAGATTTATTTAGATACATTTGTTCCCTTCTTGCTACCCATGTTGTTGCTTGTGCCCTTTTATTGTTTTTAGCCACATTACAAGCCCTATTTAGCCCCATTGGTTACTAGTCCCAAGCTTGGCTTGGGGGAGCTATTAGTGAGTGAGGTGAGGGAGTTTGTAGTGTGCCTTATTATTTGTGCAACTTGGGCGGTTTTAAGAAGTTATTTGTTCTTGATCGTATTTGATTTTTAATGAGTTTAAAAGTTGAATTTTCTTGAAAAAAATAGAAGTATGATGATATGAAAAAAAAAGAATAAGTTCAAGGAAAAAAAAGTGAAAAAAATGAGTGAACTTCAAAAGAAAAAAAAAAGAGCAAAAAGAAAAAAATTGATTAATGTTCAAATGTTCTACATGAAGGTTGCTCAAGAAAAAAAAAAAGAGAGAAAAAATTTCAAGTTTGAAAAGAAAAAAAAAGTTGAGTTTCAATGAAAATATTTTAAGTTTTTTAGTTCAAAATTTGTTATTCACTCTAGTTCCTATATTATCATATTTTTATGAGTGAAATTGTAAGTGTTGGGATTGTTTGATATGTTTAGAGTTGTATTTGGTGAATACTTGTTGGAGTTAGTTGTGTTGGAGATGTTTGATCATTGTTTATCTTTGATCATGGGTTTATTAGGATATGGCTCCCTTTTAGCATAGCTTTACTCTCACATATTTCCCCAAATTTATCCTACCCTTTACCCTAGCCTTACATTACAAGCTTTAAAGACCTTCTGACCTTGTGCATAGAGTTGTGTAAATGTGAAAGTGTTGTTTATCAATGCAAGTTATGACTTGACATATTCCGAGTCGACTACTAGGTTGAGTGAATGTCTTTTTAAACACACGAGTGTGTGAGTTTGGGAGGGCATTGTTCACATAAAGGGGTGGACGGAGAGCGGTTGAGTACATCTTTTACTCGTCACATAAATGAGAGTTGAGTCTGTGAGCACTAGTCTTGAATTCTATATGCTCTTGTAGTTTGCTACATTTGACAATTGTTAGGGAAAATTGGTAGTTAGATGGATTTGATTGGTTGACTTTGATACATGTTTGTCAGATTTACCTTGAATTATATTTATTGATTTTAATTGTATTTGGGGTGAATTTTGATTTATTTTTTCATTGCTTTGCTTAGGGACAAGCAATAATATGAAGGGGTAATTTATTGTTTTTGATTGTCAAAGCTTGATTAATTTCCTATTGATTGATTTAATGCTCTGTGACTAGATTAGGCCTGATCTTTTATGCATGAGTTTGACAATATTGATTCGAGATTCGAGAGATGAGAATTGATGTTTAGGTCTAGTTTCAATAGGCAAATTAATTTATAAATGGTTAAGTCGAGATTCGAGAGATGAGATTTAATACCGGTAGATTAATTCTGTGATTGTAATACGTAGCAAAAGCCCTTTATGATCTGATTAATTGATGCATTGGTGATTGATTATTATGTTTTACCCTGGAATATTATTTATTGGTGAACCTATGCCCTAGGTCTTTTATTATTTGATTTCCTCCTACTTTTATTCCTTCCCACTTTCACTCTTAGTAGTTTAGTTCCCTTTTATAATAACAAATTGGTTACTTGATAATTTAGATTTTAATAATTAATTAGGAATAGAAAGACTCGTTTCCCTGTGGATTCGACCCTTCTTCCCTATCTACATAGTTAGTGGATTTAGGTATTATTTTTTATTAGGTGATTACGACTTTAGCCTGTCAGCCAACAAGTTTTAGGAACTTGTAAACCGTCCACAAGGTGAAGGTTACACCCCTTAACGATCCAGGAGATCGTTAACTCCAATAGGTCTGGAACTATGACTGGAAGTTTGGGGATGAAGGTACAAATTCAACCTAAAAGAGATTGAACCTGCCCTAAATAGGCCTCTACTTTATTCTTCACGTATTCATGTGTGCTTTCTGACTAACATACAATCAATAGATTAACCCTAAACCTGTTTAATCTATGTTGGTTGAATTTAATGCACAAACAAATCTATTATTGGCGATCACTTGAATTATAATCATATTAGTCAAACCAAGATTATTAATTATCTTATTAAGCGTGATTACAAGTACAAATTCCCTTTAATCCTACAAGAGATGGCGTGATCAAGCAATAACAATAATAATAAATATAATATCAAGCAACATAATAACAATCATCATCATAATAATAATATTCTCAATCTCAAAGCATAATAATATTAGCAAGATCCTAGGCATGATACTAACAAGATTAATAACAAACCCTAGCATGTCACTAAACATTAAAGATCAATTAGCCCTAACATGACACTAACATGATATAAAGAAAGAATAGAAGCATCATAAACATTCATAATATCATAAATATTAGTTAACCCTAAACATGATACTAGGAATTAACAAAATAATCTAAGTATGATTTCTATATCAAAAGATCAATAAAGTAATTAAATTACTTACTTCGATGCCTCATATCTCTTTCTAATAACAAAATACACGCGTTAGTAACTTCAAGGAAAATAATAAACAAACACTTCAATTAAATAATTGAAATAAAGATTTGGGACCAAACCCTCAGAAATTATCAACCTTTCACGTCTAGGGCGAAGACAACTTCGAACTTGGCTAGGTGTGTCTAGAACTAATGAATGTGGAATTTTGTATGAGGGAAGGTTTAGAGAAAGAGAGAGAGAGAAAGCTTCTAGCTTTAGAGAAAGAATAGAGAGAGATGATTGTTGATTGTTGATTGTGAATTCTTGATGATGGAAAACAGGGAGATACGACCCCTATTTATAGTCTGGAAACAAATCAAGTCCTAATCGGAATAAAACTGGCATCTGTCGCCAGGAGACAGACATCAACGTCAGGCGACAGGATTGGCGCCAAGCGACAAACGTTAGCGCCAGGCGACAGACTCTGTCGTTTGGTGCTAATAAAAAGATAAAATGTGTTTGTACGCGGAATCCTCTCCTTAATATTATTAAGTAGTAAATTCCGTGTTTATCAAATTAAAATCAGGTTTATCATAAAACACTTATTTTATTCCAAATAAAACTCTTTAAAATATAATTATTAATCCTAATACTATTAGAATAAAAAAGAACCTTCCAAATATTCTAGAAGATTAAAATCAATCCTAATAAATTTAGGAATAATAATTAATAGGCCCTCCTCTAGATCATTGGGCCGCATATAAAATTCATTTCGGGCCAAATTTAGTTTAAGACATAACTTCCTCATTATTCATCGGAATTGGGCTTATAATATATCATTGGAAAGCTCTTTTTGAGCCCAATCCAACTACACTATTATTGAACCCTTATCATGGACCAAACTAAATTGGACTGGCTATTTTTATAAATTGAGGACATTTTCAAAAACAGAAAGAAAAACATTTTAATAAAAACATCCACATCACTTGACTTTTCACACTTTCACTTTGTTTTATAATCAAATGACTTGAAAGATATTCATCACTGGGTTTGATTTTGGGAGACACATTAGGGTGTCTACAAGAGCCAAATGCCCTTTGGTCTCGTGTACTGAGAGCGAAATATTGCAAAGGGAGATGTGACATTGATATGTTTGAAGCTAAAGCAAACATGTCAAATGTTTGGAGGGGTATTTTTGAATATGCTAAGCTTATCTGTGCAGGAGCTCGTGTTGCTATTGGGAATGGGAATTCCACGTTGTTTTGGGATCACAACTAGGCTATGCCTAGTCCCCTTCACGCTGTTGCTATTGCTGATATTCCCACTCACCTTGATGGAGCAACGGTGGAAGAATTATGGGATGTTGAAAATGGACGGAAATGGGATTTGTTCGCAGACTTGTTACCTGCTAGTGCTCTGAAGTTAATCGAAGCTCATGCTTTGTGTAATGAGCCTAATACAGGGGACTTATTATATTGGGGAGGATCCTCAAGTGGCAAATTCACAATTAAATCAGTCATGAAGATTATAAGAAGAGATGATGCTATTGAGAATGATGGGGTCTGGAAATTAATTTGGTCTCTTAGAGTACAGCAAAGGGAGAAGGTCTTTCTTTGGCTTGCTATACATGATCGTTTAATGACAAATGCAAACTGTTTAAAGCGAAATCTAACTGATAACCCTTGGTGTAAGAATTGCAACAACAATGAAGAGAGCACCCTCCATGTATTTCATGACTGCAGAGCTGCAAAGGAGGTCTGGTGCCAGGTGGGAGGGCTTGCCTTAAATCAGTCCTTCTTTAGTGGTAAATTACAACAATGGATAGCTCACAATATTAAGGTGCAGCAGCGCAGCAATCTCTCACCTGAGGTATGGCCTACTTATTTCTCCATTACTTTGTGGTGGATTGGAAATGGAGAACAACTATGTGTTTGACAGAGCACATGAGAACCCATATATATAAATCAATTACTTCTTGCTCGTTTTGAAGAAGTTTGGCGTGTCTTGGGTGATGATGTAAGGAGTATTCAATAGCCTGCTAGGACACGAGAAGAATCACACATTAGATGGATTGCTCCCCCAATTGGTTGGCTTGCTCTAAATACGGATGGTGCTGCTAGAGGGGCACCAGGGCCAGCAGGTGGAGGTGGCTTGATTTGAGACTATACTGGGAAGTTTTACATGGATTCTCTCTCAAATTGGGGAATTGTAATGCTTACATAGCTGAATTGAAAGCTATAGAGTACGGCTTGGAGCTGGCAAAATGAATGGATGCTGCTTAGGTTCAAGTGCAATTAGATAGTCAAACTGTTGTAGCAGCACTGAGGAATGAGGAGGTTCAACGAGGCCAAGGTTATCATATTATAAGAAGGTGCAAGCAGCTTATTGAGGAGACTGATTGGCAAGTGCAAATTCAACATGTCTATCGTGAAGCAAATAGGGCTGCTGATTGCTTAGCAAATCAAGGTGTCGTCCAAAACAACAATATCGAGTTGATTCAATTCCCTCCTATTGACTTAGGACGTATCTTGCATGATGATATCGTAGGGGTAGCTTTGCCACGTTAAATTTCTGTTTAGTTATTTTTGTTTTTTTACCTACCGGGGACTTGCCCCTGGTTTACAGCCAAAAAATAAATAAATAAATAATTCATAAGCTAATTAAATCAATTCATATCTTTTTCCTAATTTAATTTTATCATTATTCAAATTGTAATCATTAAAAATTCCTAACAGTCCAAATAATAATGATAAGGATTAATTTTTTTAAAAACGGATTAATTTTTTAAGTTTTTTTTCTTAGAAATAATAATCATATGCATTAGATAGCCAATATACATTCACAATTGTCTTGCATTGCTAATAATAATGATAAGGATTAATTTTGTAAGGGGTTTTTTTTTTAGTACAAATTTTTAAAATTTTTTTAATTATAATAAACATTAATATGCACGTTAATTGCAAACTACCTTCATTATATTTTTTTAAGAGTAGACATATATAGCAAAATATCATTTTTTTTTGTTTAATCATAGATTATAGTACATTTTTTTTTGAAGTAATTAGATAAATCATTAGAACAGTATGATAATTTTAATTTTTCATTTTGTTTTGCTGCTTAAATTATTATTTTTTTAAGCTTACGTAGCAGTTGATGAATTTGGATTGTTATATTTCATCTTGACTTTTATTTAAAATTTTATTATTTTAATTTTTTAATAGTTATTATCCTATGTGGCACACATCAAATTGCAATCCTACATAGCACATTTTAATCCTACATAGCGCAAAATCATAATTCTACGTGGCGCTCTATATTTTTTTTTAAATAACAAAATCCTACGTGGCTCTCCAGATTCTTGGGAAAAAAAACTCCCCTTTATATACATATATAAATTTTATAAACTTGGAGTACTTTGTGCATGGTACTCTAGGAGTAAAGGTGAGCATGGGTCGTGCCGGCACGTAAGTGGCACCGGCCCGGCACGGCACGGCCACCGGCACGACGGCCCACTTGTGGGCCGTGGGCCGTGCCGTGAACAAAAAAATTGAAAATCGACACAGGCACGGCATGAGCACGGTGGGCGGCACGGTCGTCGGCCCGTGAATCGGCACGCCAGCATGGCCCACCAGCCCGGCACGTGGCACGGCCCATGACCACCTCCATTTATATAAACTTATTTATATAAACTTATTTATTTAAGTTTATTTATATAAACTTATTTATATAAAATTATTTAATTACATAAACTTATTTAATTAATAAATAAATAAGTTTATTTATATAAATTTAATTAAATTAAAGTTGTTCAAAAAAATTATATATTAACATTAACATAAACATAAATTAATAACATTATTTATATAAACTTAAGTTGTTCAAAAAAAAATATATATATCGATTTTTTTTTATATACATATATATTTAAAAAAATAAAAAAATAAAAAAAAATACGGGTTGGCCCGCTGTCCGGCACGGCACGGCCCGCCAGGCACGTGGGCCGTGCCGTGCCGTGGGATGGGGTGTGCCAAAATTTGGCACGACCCGCCGCGAAGCTGGCACGGCATGGCTTGGCACGAGCCCGCCCAGACACGGCCTGTGACGGCCCAGCACGGCACAATGCCCATGTTTATCTAGGAGTAAGATAGAAACTATGGGTTTTTTAGGGTGCAAAAATGGCTTTCGTTTTGAGCTATAATTGAAATAGCCATAAAAGGTGAATATGCTTGACAAAAAGGATTGGGTCATCAAAGAAAAAAAAAGTCTATCATAGCAATGATGATTGGGCCTTCAAAGAGGATAAGGCTGTCATGACAAAAAGCCCTGCAACAATTATTGGTACAATAAATACTCCGCTATTAAGTAGTCTATTATACTATTGTGTGCTTAGTGGGTCATATGGGTGGTGGGTTTGGGGTTGAGTGGGTTGTGGTAGTTTGTACCGGGTTATGTGATTTGGGTCGAAATGAGCTGGAATGGAAAAATTGGACCCACAAAACAACCACACATGACCCCCAGTTGTGCCAAGTCGAATCGGGTCCAAATCCAGTGGTCACCAATTGTGCCAAGTCGAATTCGACCAACTAGCCATCTATAATTCTATATCCTATGGAAAACAAGTTCTTACTCAAGTCACCTTAAATTCATTCCCTTTATTTTGATAAGTTTATTTTTTTCATTTTATTTTTTATTTTTTATTTTTTTGGTTAAAAAAATTGATGAGTAGAAAAGTAATGGGGTTGATGGAACGGTTGTGAGAGTAAGATATAAATCCCGCAACCAAAACTATTATAGAACAAATTTAAAAGAACGAACTTAAAAGAAATGTGAGCCAAATATTAAGGGCCTGTTCATATTTACTTAATTTCAGTTCAGTTCAGTTCAGTTCAGCTCCAATCAGTTTAGTTCAGTTCAGTTCAGTTCCAATCAGTTCAGTTCAGTTCAGCTCTTAATTTCCCTCTCACATAAAATATTAATTTCAGCTCAATTCAGTTCAGTTCAGTTCAGTTCAGTTCCAATCAGTTCAGTTCAGTTCAGCTCAGTAAATATGAACAGGCCCTAAGTGATACTTCCTCCATTTCTTTATACTTGCAACACACTTTTTTCACGCTATTTAAGAAAAGTGGGGGTAATATGATTTAAGACACTTAAAATGAGGATGACAAATGGTTAACGGTATAATTTAGTGCTCCATGAGATTAAAATAAGGAAAATTAATAAAAAAAAATTAAAAAAAAAATAAAAACTTTCTAATTATAGTGTATTGTAAATATTGTGACATTTTCATTTTAAAAAAGTGTTGTAAGTATAAAGAAACGGAGGAAGTAGTTTAGTACTCCCTCCGTTTTTTAATACTTGCTCCATTTCTCCATGTGTGGAGTTTTAGGAGAAATTGGAGAAAGTAATAAAATATGGTGATTGTGGGGTAGGTAAAAAAATAAAAAATTGTAAAAAGCAAAAGTAGTGGAGAGAATTGGAGAGAGAAAACATGAAATTAATAAAATTTGATTAATGGTGAGTCCAGTAGATGAGAGAAATAAATTAAATATTGTAAAACCTTTTTAAATAAGAAAATAGAGTAAATATTTAAAAATGGCCGAAAAATAAAAGTGAAATAAGTATTTAAAAATAGAGGGAATACTTTACGAGGGAGTACTCTTCTATCTTCTCGAATTTTTGCATTAAATATTCACCTCGAGCTCACAAGTCCCAAGACGAAGCAAATCCAAGTGGATGACACATGGGCGAACCGAAAACATAGCAAAACAAGCCTCAAAGAGATGATAAAATCTACAAGTAATGTCCGTCCATGTGCATACAAGCGCACATACAGAGACTTAGAAACTCTCGTATACTCAACAAGAATGAATGTCCTTCCATTTTTCCACACTTAGAAATTCGTTATTCGCGCCAACCTGTAAACTAAGCAAACCACCCAAAATATTCATTTTTTTCCCTTCAATATAGAAAATTAATTAACAATATTTGCAAATGGTGGTGGGAGAAAGGTCACCTTCTTTGTTTGCTTCAAAATTTAATTACCCTTCCATCCTTTTCTTCTGCTAACCCCTTTTTAAAAGATAATACTAACAATATAAATTACCCATTATATTTCTATTTCAAAATTTTACTTTTTTTTTGGTTCATTATCATACCTACATTTCCTATTTTCCTCCTCAAATCATTTGATTTTTTTCTGGGTGTTAAACCCAGAAAAAAGATTCATTCTTGCATTCGAGGGAAGCTTTTGGAAGATTTCTTCTTAATCAAGGTGTGTAACTTCCCTAGTTTTCATGTTTTTTTTCAAAAAATGTGGGCGTTATTGTTATATTTGCATAATGTATATGATTTTTTGTTGTTCTGTTTTATATTTGTAAATTTTTATTGAATTTGTGTTGGTTCATTGTTTGTTTAAATAAATTATATACATTTTCATATGATTTTAGAACTAAACCATTGTGGAATTTGTGTTTTTATTTAAATATTGGTGGATAGAAATATGTATTTTTGGATTTTGCATAATTGAACTCTGTATATGTTCTGTTTCATTGATTTTCTGTTTTGATAGGAGAAAAGAGAAATGATGTACTCCCTTTGATATCTAATTAAATTTCATATGTCTTTTGTAAACATTTACGAAAGGTGTATACAATATGAAATCAGTGGGTTCGGTTGATTAAAGGCGAATGAAATTTTTAATAATAGTGAGGTTTGATTGATTAAAAATGAATGATATAAAAACCATGTTTGATAAAGTGTAAGTGAATGAAGAAGAAATTAAATGAGATTTTGATAAGGATTATTTAGGGAAAAAATGTGGGTAGAATTTTCACTTTTTATTTTTAAGGTAAGTGTTTCGGTATTTCTTGAATGTAATTGCACATTGTATATTAGAATGTGAATTGACACGATTTTTCGAATTAGGAATGCCTGGAACGGATATGAATGATGATATAGAGAGGAATTCGAGCCATAATGGGAGCTTATATAACTTCAAAAGAAGCCATAAGAACCAACATGCATCACCAATAAGTCCTCTGAGTCCTGGTTCTGCTAGTATTGGTTCAATTGATCTAGCAGTTCTTAATGTTGTTGACAACTCAATCGAACAGCTGTATCAAAATATCTGTGATATGGAGAGCTCTGATGAATCCCAATCAACACATAGCGTGACAAGCTATGGTAATGAGTCGAGGATTGATTCTGAGCTTCGACATCTTGTGGGAGCTGATAATGTTGTGGATACCGAGGAGGATATAAAGGAGGTTGTGGAAGATAAAACACCACAAAGTGTGAAGAAGAAGAAGAAGAAGCCGAGGAAGGCTAATAAGGGAAGAAAAGTGGAGTGGAAGGAAAATGATGTTGAAACTATTATTGAGAAGCCTCCTAGTGGCAAGAGGAATGCCTCAAGAAGATCGATATCAGGTTCTTCAGGTGAAGATAAGTTTTTTAAGAATCATAATGGAACTGGTCGAGGAGGTGTGGAGAAAGGAATTGAAAACCCGGACTTAGGGCCATATTTACTGAAGAAAGCTCGGGATATAAATACATTGGGAGACAACCCAAAAAGGGCATTTGAGTTTGCCCTTCGAGCAAAGAAATCATTTGAAAGTTGTGCTAGTTCTGATAAGAGGCCGAGTTTGGATTATGTAAGTTGTTTGCATCTGTTGGCTTCAATGCATTGTGCTGCAGGAAAACACAAGGAAGCAATTCCTCTTCTAGAACATTCTATTGAAATTCCTAACATTGAGCTAGGCCAAAGCTATGCCCTTGCAAAATTTGTGGGGTGCATGCAGTTGGGTGACATTTATGCAATGATGGGTCAAATTAGGGATGTCAGTGGGGCGGGTCAAGTAGGAGACCCGCCCCATCCCCGCCCCAGTAGGGCGGGGATGGGTCTCAGTTTGGCGGGTGGTGGGGCGGGGATGGGGATAAAAACCATACCCGCCATGGGTGATGGGGCGGGGGTGGATTTTAAGTTGTACCCGCCCCATCCCCGCCCCGCCCCACCTGCCCCACTTCATACCCGCCCCATCCCCACCTCATACCCACATCTATATATCTTTTAAAGAAAAATTACATACTTTTATACTATTTATAAAATAATTACGTGAAATACAATATTAATTATAATACTTTGTATGACACTTATATTATAACACAAAAATGTGTGTAGAATGTTTTATTTTATAATTCGTATTAATTATGTAAGATTGTTTATTTGAGATACAGAGATTAGGTGGATCTTGGATGGGGATTAGGCGGGTCTTTGGTGGGGATAAGGTAGGGATGGATATCCAAGTGGGGGGTGGGGCGGGGATGGTTTTGGAGTTGTACCCGGTGGGGCGGGGATGGGGATGAAAATTGGACCCGCCGCGGGGATGGGGATGGGGATGGGGATGAAAATATTAGGTGGGGATGGGGATGGGAAGGCCAACATCCGCCCCGCCCCGCCCCATTGACATCCCTAGGTCAAATAGAGGAGGCAATTAATCTCTATAAAGTTGGTTTAGAGATTCAGAGAACTGTTCTTGGAGTTAAGGACCCCCGTTTTGGAGAGACTTGTCGGTATGTAGCAGAGGCTTATCTTCAAATACTTGAATTTGATGAGGCCGAGAAGCTTTGTAAACTGGCTCTGAACATCCATAAAGAAAATGGCTGCCCCCCTTCAGTCAAAGAAGCTGCAGACAGAAGATTAATGGGCCTAATTTGTGATTCAAAGGGCGATTATGAAGCTGCCCTTGAACATTATGTATTAGCAAGCGTGGCTATGCATTGCAACGGGCAGGAATCAGATGTTGCAGCTGTTGACTGTAACATTGGAGATGCATATTTAGCCTTGGCTCGATATGATGATGCAATTTTCACTTACAAAAAAGCACTCAATGCTTTCACGTCTAGCAAAGGAAAGAGCCATCCAACCGTTGCTTCAGTCTTTGTTCGTTTGGGAGAGCTTTACAGCAAGATAGGGAAATTCAGCGAGTCAGTATCATATTGTGAAAAAGCCCTTGAGATCTATTGTAAGCCACCACCCAAGGGTACTGATGTGGAGGATATTGCAAATGGTTTAACTGATCTTTCTGCTATTTATGAGTCAATGAATGAGCTTGATATGTCCATTAAACTACTGAACAAGGCACTTGAACTACACAGCGATGAGGCATCACAGAAGAGCAAGATTGCAGGAATTGAAGCTCAAATGGGGGTGTTAAATTATATGCTAGGGAATTACTCCGATTCATATAACTTCCTTAAAAGTTCTGTTTTGAAGTTTGAGGTTTCAGGGGAAAAGAAGTCTTCCCTTTACGCGATCACTTTGAATCAACTAGGCCTTACCTGTGTACAGCTCAGTCTAATTTCTGAGGCTGCTGAGCTCTTCGACAAAGCCATGAGTATTTTAGAGCAAGAATATGGATTGTTTCACCCTGATACTCTAGGGGTTTACAGCAATCTTGCAGGCACTTATGATGCCCTTGGAAGGTATGTATCCATCCTCCCTCTCCTGCATAATATACAACATTGGTTTTTATTTTAGCTTTATTCAGGAAAATTTCCATGGTAGTGGCCAGAGCCTATAGGTATGACAAATTCCACTTTAGTAACCTGTATTTTCTTCACTTTAGTGTTCTGTGATTGTAAAAGTAGTTTCACCTTGGCAATCATCCTCTAATGCCTTTAAAATTTTCGTCTAAAACTGACATGGCAATTACACTGCCACTAAAATCAGCAAGAATGAAACTTGTTATCAGCCATTTTATATATGGTTCACAGTCCTCGTAGAAGATGCATTTTTAAAAATATTGGATTGAAGCAGCAGGTAACTACATTATATTTTTAAGGACTTCTAGTTTATAAAGCACCACAAAAAGAAGTGATTATTTGGGATCAAGATCAGTATTGAAGGATGAAAATGGCTTTCTCATCTCTAAGGAAATTAAATTTTTTTGTTTTTTATTTTCAAAACATTCTTTTCATTAATAGCTTCTATCTACATTTGAATTAAACTTCAATATATAATTTCTCTTGACGTTTTACTGGATGTAAAACAGATGTGATGATGCAATTGAACTATTGGAATTCGTGGTGGTGATGAGAGAAGAGAAGCTCGGAACAGCTGATCCTATTGTGGATGAGGAAAAGCGGAGGTTGGCAGAATTACTGAAAGAAGCAGGGAAAGCGAGAAGAAGATATTCTAGGTCACTAGAAACACTCCTAGACAAAAATATGCAGAGTGGTGTGATAGGTACAAAAAAACAACTGTCTGGGATGTAGACTTCTTGTCTACATTCCATTCTTTTTCCAGCTCAAGAGAAGATTTTGTTCTGCCCCAGTTGTAGAATCTGTATCCTCAGAGCAGCAATGAACTTAAGTCCAATGAATATTTTTAAAACTTGCTGCTTCTCAAGTCACGAGTGTGTATAATAGCCATGAAATGCTAAACAGAATTCAAAATTTTTCTGTCACTGTGTTTCTCTCATGTATAGTAATATTTGTATTAGAACCGACAGTCGAAAAGGAATGTTTTTTTCTTGGGAGAAGGGGTTTGTAAAATACTAAATGTACAAGTATAAAAGGAATGTAGATATGAAAATGTAAATTTTGTAATTTATTTTCAGATTACTGTCAACTATCTTGCATACTCAGATTAACCGGAAACTGACATGAATAAGTTTCTAAGATGTTAAAATTGGCTGTAAGCAACTACAACCACTTATGGACGAGTAATTCTTGCATGAGAGATGAGAAGTTTTTTTTTTTTTTTATGATAAAAACAGAGAAGGGAGTTTCTATGTCAATATAATCAAGGTAACAGAAAAAACAGCCAAGAAAAATAAGGAGTATTCAAAACTTTTACTATAAAGACAATGTAGGTCACATGGCCAAGATTGGTTCAAGACAACATCAAGGCATGAACTTCCAAATTTACATTTCAAATTTAGGTACAGTTTGGTTTAGGTCCGATAAATGGATACAAATTGGTTTTGCCAAGTCTAGCTAAGGGAAAGATCTAAGAGAAGATTCATATGCATCTTGTGCACAAAACCAACGCTATAGAACTATGCAGAATTGAGAGAACTTTAGCAAGGATTCAAAGAATCTTGTAAATCAACATAACTTGAAAAATCAGCTCTGAGCTGTGATTACTACATTTGACATTTAGAGCCAATATGACTGTCCCTGACGGAGTGTGCAGATGCTTGTCCAAATAGGTCCTGTAATCAGTAAGCGACATTACCATACCAGATCATCTAGGTCACTTTGATGTAACCCTGCTACACGCCGGTCCAGATAACTAATGTATACTTTGTCTATAATCTACACAGCTGATAACGACAGGGACTCAAATTGCTTCTTGAGCTGTAAGTTCCATCCAGTTGCTCCAGTGCACCACATAACTTCTCTTTGTACAACTATGCATAGCTTTCTATTTTGCAGAAGACGCTACAATAACTCACTTTGAACTGAACTGAACTTTGTCCACCGTAATAGTAGAATATTTTACTTAACTTTGCATCCGAGAAGTGAGTCAAGGCCTGCTTAAACATCACAGATAACCATTGATGTAAGACCAGGATCAGAAGCTCCACTTAATGTAGCGCCTAAAGTTTTAGCTTGCAGTAGGAGATTTAAAGCTCCTTCCGTGACCAGTTCACCAGGAATCATTATTGGAATACCAGGTGGATACGGGCATATCAACTCTCCACATATCTTTCCAACAGTGTCCTTGATATTCACCCGTGTTTTCTTGGCAAAGAAGGCTTCACGTGGATTCAATTGCATTATGATATCATTATAGGGCTTCAGATCAGTGTGCTTCATTCCCTGCTTCTTCCTCCAACGCAAGAGGGAAGATGATGATAAATTCTTGACCCCTAAGACTAGCCTATTGACATGCTCATTACAAGTTCCTGGAGTAAATGGAAATGTAATGGAATGAGACCCGGTGAGCTCAGAAATTATTCTTTGATCCATGAACAAGAAGTCATCAGCTTCATAGCCACTGAGACCAAGGTCATAGAAGCCAAGAGTCACCCGTAACGGATCAATGGCAGGAAACTCAGCGTAATTAGGAAATTTAAGGACCGAGATGCCTGGGATCTGTTCCATTGTTTTCCTGGCCTCGATTGCCAGATGGATTGCATTGTCAAAAACCGTTGATGGGTTCTCTCTTAGTTGAGCTGCAGCGGCATCCAGTGAGGCTAAAAGCAGGTAACTTGGGCTAGTACTCTGAAGGGTCTGAAGGCATCTGCAGAGTTTTTCCCTATCAACAAGTTTTCCAGATAGATGTAACATTGATGACTGAGTAAGAGAGCACAACACTTTATGAGTGGATTGAACAGCCAGATCAGCCCCTTGTTGGAGGGCTGAAAGAGGAAGCTGTGGGTGAAAACCAAAGTGGGCTCCATGAGCCTCATCTACAATCAGAGGAATATCCCGTGAATGACACAGATTAGAGATCTCCTTTAATTTGCTACATATCCCATGATAAGTAGGGGAAGTGACAAATACAGCTGCTGGTTTTTGACCTTCCAATTCCAATTCCTTGATTGCTTTCTCAACCTGTCATGAAAACAGCATCTTGTTAAAATAATCATCCTTTAGAAAAAGAAAGATGCAGTTGAACTACTTCAAATCCTACCAGGAAAGTTCCTAGCACCAGTTTGAACTTGCCTCTGATGGAGAGACCGCGGAAGCAATGTCCCAATCACAATCATAGTAAGGAAATATATACTTCGGTACCACTCCACTTAAGACCATTGCAGAGATTGCAGAAATGTGGGAATTCCGAGGAAGAATCAGTGTATCTCCAGGGCTGCAGGTAGCCATGATTGCTGCTTGAATTCCACATGTTGTACCTCCAACAAGAAACCAAGTCTCTGATGCCCCAAAGATTTCAGCCGCTTGCTTCTGTGCTTCTAGAATAGGACCTTCTGGAGCAAATAGATTGTCAAGCTCAGGTAGTTCAGGTAAGTCATGAAGGAAGGGTCTTTCACCGATGAGCTTAGTCAATGAGGATGGAGCCGCTCTGCCTCTGTTGTGTCCAGGAAAATGAAAACTTGCAGCATCCTCTGCAGCAGCAGCTTCTAAGGCAATAACTAGTGGGGGCAGCTTTTGCTGGTAACCCATATGAGGACGGTAAACCATTGAGTCATTGTTTGTTGTTGTCCATACTTCTCCATGTTTGAACTCAACTTGCTTACTCTCTTGCTCAAGGATGATACTTTCCTGCAAGATAATAACAGTTAAGTAACTTTGAGCTTCTGGATGAAATAAAAGGAAGGACTGCATCAATAATCGAAAATAACAGCTTTACTTTGTCTCCATCTAACAGTCTTAAACCTAAGTTCTATGCCAAATACTGTTCTCCTTTAATCATGCAGTTTCTCACTGCATTATCTGAATAAGTTATTAGACTTGTTTCAGCAAACTAGTCCATGATTTTAAACTCTCTTAAGCTTTAATAGCCTAAAGATAGATAAAGCATCTGCGATTATAAAAATCTGTTGCAAGCTACACTTGAGGTCGTGGATACATGTAAACCAATATAGTTCACTTGCACAAACTCTTCCAGGATTTATTGAGTTCTTCCATAGACTATGCCTCCAATCAAGGTTCTATGACACGATAAGACTTTGCATTGATTTACATAAGCACGGAACTCTACTTAATTCTCTTGACATATTTCAGCAAACTTTAAATTTGATTCAGATACAGGTAACACCGTCAGGGCAGCAGAATTCCCCCTAAAAATGCTAATATAAAACCACTTTACTAACCAAGAAGTTACTTTGCCAAGGCCGTGGAAGAATGGCTACATCAAAACCAGCCATTTCCGCTATTTATCTCACAAAGCATGTATTATTGTTATTAGGATCAACGAGTTCAGGTGGATCATTGAGTTGGAGTTTGGCTCGTTTAGTATTCGAAATGTACTTTTAAGTTCAATCTTAAAATTTTCACGAGTACGAGTAGCGGAGTAGTTGTACAGCCAATATACATAGAACATGGGTACTATTGTAAGTATTATATCAACAACCTAAGCTAAAAGCCTAATTCCACATTTCCTAATGTCACAATCCTCAAAGACTAAATTGTTGTTACACAATTGAAAAAGAAACTCCTCAATTTTTCATATTATAAACTAATACTGAGTATGTTAAATTCATACTTGACAGATTAAAATGCTTATTAGTCTATACACCCAAAATGTCACACAAGAAGTCTAAAATCAACTCGTATCGGTACTAATTAGAGTGTTTTTGGTACAATTGACTACAAAACAAGTGTAATATTACCAAAAAAAAAAAGCCTAAATTCTAATCAATACCCAGAACACAATAAATTATACCCACAAATTACAGAGCCCAAATTCAAATACTGAGATAATAATTTGATAAGAAAGCGGGTATTAATGCGATTAAAACAGTGAAAATGAAGGAAATGAAAACTTGCCTTGGAATTAGAATGTATTTTTACAGTTGAACGGCTTGCTGAAGAGTTGTTGGAGCAGAATTTGAAACAGAAATTCTGTTAAATAATTGAGTATCAGAAACTTAAAGCAACAAATCAATGGAGAGAGAAAGAGGGAAAGAGAAGGCTTACGAAGTGGGGGAAAGACGAGGAAGTGGAAGCCATTGCAGCACCTTTTTGTTAGCTAAGCAAGGTCGCTTTGCTATCTATCTGTTTCCCAGAGCCCCGTATGGCCGTATCCTATGGCCTGTGGTTGTGGCCTTGTGGAATTCTGGGGTTATGTTAAGGGGCCGGGTCGGCGGTCGGCCGGCTTCGGTGAAAATTGTTTGCTCATTTTGGGCAGGGCTCATGTTCGGGCAAAAAATAGTGGATTTTTCGGGCTTTTTTCCGTTGAAATTATAAATATAGTAATAATATAATTTTAGGTTGCGCAAAACTATAAGTATAAAATTAAAAATTCGGGTCGAGTTAGCCCGAATCCAAATTTTAGACCAAAAAAGTTAATTCTAAATTTAGGCATTTTTTAAAGCCGAGTTGAGCGAGCAGGGTGCGCTAAGGTCGGATATGATTACTTCTAGGTAGGTTCGAGCAAAATTATTGGTAGATTTGATCCACATCGGATCTGATATTTTAGGAAATCTGGTGGAAATGGATGAGAGATAAAATTGTGTTACCAATTGTAGTTGGTATAAGAATAAAGTTATGATCCGTTAATACAAAAGTAGTATGGGACAAACTTAAAGGGATAAACTAAAAAGAAATGTGAGGTTAAGATAGGAGGCTAGAATAGTTGGATTAGGATTTATAAGCAACCTAGCCAAGGCCAAAGGGGAGTAACATTTAATATCTTAAGGTATAATTAACATAAATAAATTCAAAACTTATAGAGAGTATTCCAGACTATAATTCTCTATTATAGGAAGTATAAGCTTACGGTGTCATTCAATTTAACTGTTGGATTAGGACATTATGGACAATTATCTTTCCTTTTATTTTCACCTTCATTTAACCTTCTTCTATACTTTTGAGCTACTTCTTCCGTGTTTGAATAAATAAATTTTTTTTTTTTAAAAAAAAAACATGTTTAAAGACGTAGTAAATGAAACGTTTCTTTCTTTAGTAACTCCTCTTTATTTTTTTAATAATATTCTCTTTTCTTTATAATAATATTCTACTTCGTACTAACTAATGGTCCTATAAAACTTCTTACTTTTTTCTCTCTTTTCAAACTTATACCCCACTACCTATTATTAAATAGATTCATCTAGTTAACTTTCTAAAACTCCATAAAAGACAAAACAATTCATTTATTAAATTAAACACGGAGGGAATACTAACATAAGGTCAGTTTTGTTGGTCTTTACTTCCAAACTAATCTTCAAAATCTCTACTCTTCCTATTTGGGAGTTGGGACTTCTATAATGGCTAGGAGCATATATAACTTGCTCCAACATCATGAAACGCATATACTTAGCTACATGCTTGTGCATGTAGAGGTAGATGCAACAACCCAAAACGTATGTTTCACTGAATGAAACGCAGCAAAACGCAGCCTTGTTCTTTTGATTTCGATCAATATTCTTCGCGCCAACACATTTCCTTCTTCCCAATTTTTTATCTTCTCTTTTCAATCAACAATTTTTGGTTTCCTTCTTCCCAATTCTCCCTCTTCTCTTTTCTTTCCTAATTCTCATCAAAATTTTCAATCAAAGCTTTCATTATGATTTTCTTTTCCTCTGTTTTTTCTCCTTCCTTCTTTAATTTCTCTCTCCTCTGTTTTTTTTTTAAAAATTTATTTTTCTCTTTTGTTTCAATTTTTTGATTCAATTTTTGAATTGAATTTATTATGTGGTGAATTGTGCTTAATTTCGATTGATTAAGTTTATCTGATTTTTTGAATTCATTCGAATTGAATTTTTTTAGCTTCGATCGATCAACTTCATCTGTGTATGAATTTCATCTGATTTTCTGCATTTTTTTTTATCAATGAACATAACCATGCAGAATATGAACATATGCATAGGTTCCCTTAAATGTGAACATTAGCTTTTCAAAAAGTGAACATAGGCATAAAAAATATGAACATATGCATTTCAGAAAGAAAACATAACAATTCAAAATATGAACGTAAGCATTGGTTTCCTTAAAGTGAATATAAGCATTTAAAAGGTGAACATATGCGTAAAAAATATGAACATATGCATTTAACAAAGAGAACATATGAATAAACAGACTTAATAAGAATATTTCATGAACAACAAATATTTACTATGAATATTTACATTATGAACATATAAAATATTATTATGAATATAAGGAATTTAATTATGAACATAAAAAATTGAAGAAATAAAAAATAATATGATTATGAAACATATGCATTATAAGTATTAAAAATATGAACATATGCATTTTAGAAAATGGACGTACGCATTCAAAATATGAACATATGCATTGGTTCATTTTTGAATGCGTATGAACATAATTAAGCATTTCAGAAGGTGAACATATACATAAAAAAATATGAACATATGGATTTAGAAAGTGAATATATGCATTTCAGAAAGTTTACAAAAGGATTCAAAATATGAACATAAGCATTTAAGAAAGTGGACATATGCATAAAAATATGAACATATGCATTTCAGAAAGTGAACATAAGTATTCAAAATATGAACATAAGAATTCAAAATATGAACATATGCATTTCAGAATGTGAACTTAAGGTATCCGTTTGATTTCACTAATTTTTTTGACAATTCCAATAAAAGTTTTCGAACAGTAGAGTATCGAACAATATTCAAACAAAATTAAGTGATAATCATATAAATTCAAACAAAATTAAGTGAAATTTACATAAAATTGCCTTTTTTGGGGAGAATCCATTTGATTTTTCATCTCATCTCAAATATTCATGATTGTTTTTGAAGAGAAAGAGTAAATTGTGTTTGATTGTTAGAGAGAGAAAATCATAGAGAGGAGTAATAAATTTCAGAAATTTAAATTTAAGAGTGACGTTTTTTTTAAAAAAATTATATTTAAAAATAATAGTTGTTGAAAGTGATGGTTGAGTGGGCTGTATTTTAAAAATATGTTCAGTTTTTAGGTGGGCTCATTTTGGTTTGGGGGCTTTTTTAATGAGACGCGTTTGAAATTAGGCTTGTGGGCTGATGTTGCATCTAAAATAGGTGCACAAGGGTGCATCTTAGTCCTATTGATCATGAAACTCTTCATTGGGCTAAACCAAGCCCACATCAAAGAAGAACTTTACCACTTAAGAGTTTTAAGCCTTGTAATATTAGGGTCATAGGTCAGTCATATCCATATTATTCTTTGATGCAAGTTTAAATAGGCAAATCAATAGTACTCAAGTTTTATCACACCCAGTCTACTATTGATTTACTAATTATGATAGTCTTAAATTTAGAATAGCAGGTTAGATATAGTCCTTTCAAACGTATAGCTAAACGTTAAATTTCACTAATCTCATTTTATGACAGATTTATATAATATTTTCCCGGCCAAGTGACCAAATTGGTAAATAAAAAAAAAAAACCTTTAGTGATAATTTGGTAAACAAATTAACTCATGCGAAGATTTGGTAAAAAAAAGTTAAGCCTAAACGACAATTTGATAAATAAAATTATCTCAGGCGGCATTCTCCCTCATAATACGAGCACTCTCCTCACCAAAAAAACACGAGCATGCAAACTAGAAAAACTATATCTTCGCCAAAATACGACCTATACAGCTTTATCCTGATCGAACTTAATATATATGACTATATGAGCAACATGTTTACCACCACCTTTTTTTGGATGAGTAATGTGATGAAAATAACATTGAAGAACAAAATCTTACAATAAAACAACTAAAAGATACCAAAAAATACATGTCTGTTCTTAGCTCAAGTTCACTATCATCTTGAGTAAATAAATTGTAATCCTCTAAAATGATTACAAATCATGTAAAAGATACTATGTAAGCTAAATCATACGGTTAAACATCACATATAAGCATTGAAGACAAGAGGATCAGAAGCTCCGACTAGTTTATTACCATCAACTTTACATTGCTGTAAAATTTGTATAACTCTTTCAGAGATCACTTCACCCGGTGTAATTATCGGAACACCGGGTGGAAATGGACATATCGATTCTCCGCATATCTTTCCAACGGCGTCTTTGATACCAACATACTTCTTCTTTGCAAAGAAAGCATCTCGTGGAGTGAGTTCCATCTTAATATCACTCCACGGTTCAAAGTCAACGCGTTTATTAACTGAATGTGAAAGAGTGTGAGACCTTTGATGATGACGCTGGATGAACATTGGTGACAATATAAAGTTCTTAAACCCCGAAACTAGCCTATGAACATGCTCTTTACAAGTTCCAGGAAGGAATGGAAATGTGATAAATCGCGATCCAGGCAGCTCAGACACCACCTTTTGATCCATATATAAGAAGTCGTCGACTTCATAGCCAGAAAAAAAGAGATTAAAGACTCCAATAGTAACTCGTAAGGGGTCCATGTAAGGATAATCAAACACGGCGTAGCCTGGAATTTGTTTGATTTCTTGTTTAGCCTCGGTTGCTAAATTAATGGCATTGTCAAAGATGGTGTGAGAGTTTTCCTTGAGTTGATGTGTAGTAGCATCTAGTGAAGCTAAAAGTAAGGGACTTGGACTAGTGGTTTGTAGGCTACTAATGCATTTGCCTATTTTTTCCTTGTCTATAAGAGAAGTACTATTATGGGACACATGCAACATGGATGTCTGAGTTAGAGAGAATAGTACTTTATGTGTCGATTGTACAACCACGTTGGCACCTTGTAGGAGGGCCGATGAAGGAAGGGACGGGTGAAACCCGAAATGAGCACCGTGTGCCTCGTCTACTATAAGAGGTATGTTATGGAGGTGACATAGTGTAGAGATTTCCTTTAGGTTGCTGCATATCCCATGGTATGTAGGAGATGTGATAAAAACAGCACCTGGTTTGAGACCTTCTGATTTCAATTCCTTTATTGCCTTTTGTACCTAATGACACAAAAGACACATTCCCTACGTTAAGAAATAGTTGCACCAATTAAACTATTAATCTCTTTGATTATTAAAATTTAATATTTTAAAAATATACATTGAGAGTAATTAATTTAACTTTTATTTACTGGGTCTCAAAAAAAAGATTTAACTTTTATTTACTAGTATTCGTGTTATACGGAGTACAAATTGGTAATAATCAAGTCAAAATCAAAATATAAATAACGTGAAAAGTCAAAATGAGATAACTATTTCTAAATAATTAGGATGTGGTTTTTATTATTGTGAAATGTACATACACTGATTTATTTTTAAAGCAATAACTAGCCTTTTGACCCGTTCGATGCACGGGTTGTTACTTGGTTATTTCATATATAGATATGCTTTTCAATAGTTGAAATTTTTGATATGAAATATGAAGTAATTGTTTCATTGCTAAAACTTAAAAAAAAAAAAAAAAAAAAAAAAAAAAAAAAAAAAAAAAAAAAAAAGAGAGAGAGAAGGTAGAACTGTAGAAGAAGATGAAGGAATTTAGTTAGTTATATATACATAAAGATCGTGGAATATGAAATGACATATTAGTTTAAGTTATATTTTAAGTCTAGGAGTTGAAAAGACATTTTTTTTTCATTATAATTCATATGTTTATGTGATGTGTATTAATTGGATCAACTTGATTTTATTATGGCGGAAATAAAACACTTTATTTTCTTTATTGAATTTGCAAGTTATAGAATGCATAAACACTTAAACAAAAAGATTTAGAAAGGTGACATGTGTCATATGGGGTAATGGGTGAGTAGTGAATTGTGATGACATGTGTCATATGAAAAATTTGTGGTTCGTGTTTTTAAATACTAAGTATAGATTTTTTAGGCATAGTTTCCATTATAACTTTTATTTGTATGGTAACTTAAAAAGCCAAGAACATATATGTAGTTTTGCATGCTATATATATAAAATTCACCCATGCATACAAAATGGGCTAAGAAATTATAGCAGATGGAGCAAATAAAATGAAACGGCGGAAATAGCAATTATAACAGATGAAAATAAGATTTCAAACTTGCCTGAGATGGACTGACGAAAGTAGATATATCCCAATCAAAATCATATTCAGGAAGGATATACTTAGGAACCAATCCAGAGAACACCATGGCAGATGTCGTCGAAACGTGAGAATTACGGGGTAGAATTAAGGCATCTCCAGGATTACAAGCACCCATAATTGCAGCATGGATACCACAAGTTGTACCTCCTACAAGAAACCATGTTTTCGACGCCCCAAAAACATCGGCTGCTTGCTTCTGTGCTTCCAATATAGGGCCTTTCGGAGTAGAAAGGTTGTCTACCTCAGATATGTCATAAAGAAAGGGTTTATGACCAATGAGTTGAGACATTGACGATGGAATTGCTTGACCTTGTGTATGACCAGGGAAAAGAAAACTTGCAACATTTTGTTCAGCGACTGCTTTCAAAGTATTCACTAATGGAGGGGAGTTACGCCAAGTTGAAGCATCAACGCGATAAAACTGTATGTTAACTGAGACATTTCAATACAACGTTAAATAAATAATGAGCTAATTGAATAATCGATAATTAGAAGGAGTAGTTAATGTCGTTGATTTTTAAATTTTTTATTTTTTTTTAGGTAAGGAGAATTTTTTTGCAAGTAAAGTGGAATTGGGAACTACTTACTTGAGGTGAGAATCGAATTTCTTTAATAAGGGTGGAAAAAGAGACTCCAACCAACTAGGCAAACCTTGATTCTCAATTAATGTCTTTAATGCTAATAGCTACTCTCATATTTATTATCTGCTGATGTTTATGTTTGAATTTATTGTACTTCGTCTGTTCTACTTCCTCCATTTTGATACAGTTAAATTTAACACACATGTAGATGCACTAATTTGAAAATAGTTGTATATGATTAAATATTAGTAAAATATATTTATATAAAAAAGTTGATATTATGAGACTTTGTACTAATATCCCTTAACAATGTATTCAAGATATTTTATACATTACTAAAAATAACAAAGGAAAAGTTAATATATGAAAAGCGAAAACAAGTTAAATGTATCAATTAATTAGGAGTACAGGGAGTATATTACACTGTACTCCCTCTATCCCTTAATTTTGGCCCATTGTTTTTTTTTTTGGGTCAAACTTTTGAAAGTTTGACCATAAATTGCCATCAACCCATAAGAGATACGAAATAATATTATAATGTAGGATCTTATTAGATTTGCAAAAGTTTGACCATAAATTGCCATTAACCTGCATAAGAGATAGAAGTAATATAATAATGTGGGATCTTATTATATTCGTCTTGTTGTACATTTTATTAATTTTACGTTTTTGCAATTTTACACGTATGGAAATGAAGATATATACGTCATAAGACATCTCTTGAAAATCCAAAAAGTTGGGAGAAAAAACAAGAATAGAGGGATAATTCTATAGTAGTCATTTGAAATATGACTACCATATTATTTTAATGATAAACAATATGATCGGTTTATTTTTTTCCACATTATAAAATGGATATAATTAGTTTCCTAATATCTACAATGCAAATATAATTTTTGAAAAGTTTAATTCAACATAAAATAATTATTTTTTGAGAAACTATAAAATAATAATAATAATTACATAAATGAAACTAAAAATTTGATAAATGAAAATAATATTAATAATACTTTTTTATACCAAAATAAAATAATATACTTTATTTTTTGGAGAACACTAACTTTGTCAAATATGAACTAATGAACTATATAATCATGAAAACATCATGGTATTCATATAATATTTCAATACAATAGAATTTTCATTGAGGGAGTATTTATCAATTTGTATGAATCCTATTTTTCATCACTAACTTCTCTCTCCTGAAAATGCTTTAGCAATTGCCAAGTCATTTCTTGTCAATTAAAATAAAATAAAATAAAATTGCCAAGTCGTTGACCCATGTGGCCAAGTGTCAACAGCGTGTTTCTTGGACAATGTGGAGGTTGTTTAATGAGGTTTGGGATGATTTATTAGAAGTCATGTGCAACATTTTTTGCATTCAATGTGTGTTTGACTCCACTCGTTATCTAGGCATATTCACAAATTGCGGCATATAATTCTTCGGTTTTAGTCCATATTTCCTTTGTTTTTCCAAGTGTTAAACTTTAATCATATACTACCTCCATTTCTTATTATGTGCAACAAAGAAGTATTTTATATCTTACAAATAATACCTCTTTGTTGCACATAATAAGAAACGGAGATAGTATTATTTTAGGTGAATTAATTAATTTTAAAATTAAAAGATATAAGTGAGGTAATTTAAATATTAAAAATAGATAGAGTAATTAATATTATTATGGAGTTCACGGGATAAAAGAAAAATTAGTTCCTTACTTCCTTCATTTCTAAATTGGTGCATGGTGCATCACTTTTCTTTTTAGAATATATTTCACAATGGATACATCTAGTGCTGTCAAATTTCAAACCGAAACCGTTTAACTGTCCGAAACCGACCGACCCAAATGAGAACCGAACCGATTAAAAACCGATTTTTTTGAAACCGAAAACCGACCCGAACCGTATTTTAGTAAACCCGAAACCGAATCGACCCGAATAATGTTAAACCATATAAGAACCGAACCCGTTAACAAACCGAACCGAATATAAACCGAACTGAATGAAAACCGAACCGAAAAAGAATCGCACCGTATCTAACTCGAAACCGGTTCCAACCCGAAACCGTTTAAACTTGCAAAAAAACCGCTTACACCGAACCGTTAGCAAACTGCTACCCGTTTGCACCGAACCATTTAAAAACCGAACTGATTGTAAACCGAACTGGTTATAAACCGAACCGTTTATGAACCAAACCGCTTCTAAATCGAACCGTTTACAAAATTTTTTATATAATTAAATGGATTTTTTTTTTTTTTTTTGACGGGATATAATTAAATGGATTAAATATTAGAAATCTTAGAATATTTTTTTAAAAATAGCAAGGCAACACTACTACAAAATTAGCCAAAGAGACCCGTCCAAATTAGCCAAAGAGACTACCTTACCGGCGGTCTCTAACTAAGAGAAAGAGACTGCTTGACTAGAGGCGGTCTCTAGATTCAGAAAACTAAGACCACCTATTAAAGATAGGCGGTCTCTTTTTTGTGAAAAACTAAGACTACCTACTAGAGATAGGCAGTCTCTTTTTTAAAAAATTTGAGACCGCTTATTAAGCTCAACAGGTCTCTCGAGTCCCATTTAAAATAAAAAAAAAATCTTATTTCATTTTACATTTACATTTATAACAGTTTATCGATATTACTTATTTTTTTTATTTTTTTTGCAATATTAAATACTCCTACGAAATACAAAAATATTTCTTAAATGTCATACTTGTTTATCTCAAGTGTTACAAATATAATACAAATAGCAATAATGATACACAAAGCAAAAAAAAAAATTGTAAATGATATCTTCTAGATCTTCAATTACAAATTTCTCCACTCCAAACTTAGCTTGTAGACATCTTTACCTGTAATAAAAACAAATATAGACATAGTAAAAAAAAAAACAAAATTAGTCTATAGAAATATAAATCAGAAATTATAGTAACAGATATAAAAGATTAAAAAAAAAAATCAACCGAACGACGAAATAAAAAGATAAATTTACAAACGAGCATAATAACGAACTGGCAGGAAAAGCAAAAGAATAAATATTAAAAACGAAAAAAAGTACCAGAACAAAATTTTGAAGAACTAAAAAAGGATATTGAGAATAATGAAAATAGAAATAAAATACATCAACATCTCAGATCTGACTATCACATAAGAAGTGAAAAAAAAAGAGAATAATGAAAATTAATTAAAAAAAAACGAAGTGATCGAAAATAAACTAAACTAATTATAAACTAGAACTGGCTTCAAAAAAAAATTATAAACTAGATCTAACTCTATAAAAGAACTAAAGTTAAAAAAAATGTATAACAAAAAGGGAATAATATTAAAAAGAAAAATCGATTTCAAAAAAGCTCAAAACAAAATCGGAAACACATAAGATTCAAACCTCATAAACAAATTTTGAAGAAAATAAGTTTAACTCCAAGTTCCCCTAGAATACCACGATATTCAGCAGCAACATTGTTAATACCACGTTATTAACAAGAAAACTAAATAAAAAATTCAATTATCATTACTAAAAGAAAATTCGAACAAAGTTTTTCAAAAAAAAAAACAAAATTTATATACAATTATAAGAAAATAAATTTTCATTAAGGAAAAACGAAAATTTGAAAATTAGCCCTTTAATACGGAAAAACAAAAATACAAACTCACCTTGACAATAGATCTTGAATTATGAGAAAAGATCAGTACTTGAAATTTAGAGAAACATGAAGGAAATTAATGGGATGAGAAGGAAAGAGAAAAGGAGGAGGGAGAAAGAGATGAGTACTCTCAATAGATTGAAATGAGAGGAGGGAGTTATCAGGAATGAGGCGGAATTATCAACAGCAAAAAAAAAAAAAACCTTTACCCTATCTCAACACCAGTATGAGGAGGACCGTTGATTTTTTTTAATCTATGGTTGAGAGTGGTGATCCGTGTGTGTTGTGGGAGAAAGCATCTAACCATTGATTTTTTAATATATGGTTGAGAGTGGTGATCCGTGTGTGCTTGTGTGTTGTACATTCATCTACAAAAATATTATTCCCTCAATTCTTTAGTATTTTTTTGCTCCATTTGATCGGGATCAGTGCCCAAGACACGTATTAAAACATCTACTAAACTACTAGTATATCTTTATTTTCATACACGTAAAAATTATAAAAACGTTATATTAATGAAATGTATAAATAGATAAATTTAAAAAGATCACTAATGAAGTAACGAGTCTATAACTTTGTACTAATACATACGAATAACGATGATACGAATATTTAACTATGAGATGGTTAGATGCCATGTGTTAATAATGTGTACATATGATCGATTGAACTAATCAATATTACCTTGTTAATCAGTCATTAGCGTTTTCTTTCATTATACAAATCAAAGAACTTTGTAATATCTTCATGATTTCATGAAAAATTGAAAATATATAATGATAAACGAGTCATAATTATCAGTCTTGTTGACTAATCAAGTATCGAATTACCAAATTACAAATTTCCATTTCACAAGAACTCATCAAATCATGATTATGATACTATGCGTAGTATATAAATGATTAAATAAGAAGCATATAATAAACTAATTGTAAAACAATAATACATTAATAGTTTAATACAGTACACTAACTCTTATAATCTACTTCGTAATAAACTAGTAAGATCAATATGACTAAACTTGAAATTGAACATAATATGTATTTATAAAATCAATGAGAATTTGTTTATAATATGATGCCTGAATATGAAATGATTCTCGGCTTTATATAAAACTTGTGAACGCAAAAGGTTAGCAAGTACTATCAAATTTCAAACCAAAACCATTTAACTGCCCGAATCCAAACAACTCGATAAACAATTTATTTTTTGAAACCGAAAACCGACCCGAACCGTAATTTAGTAAACTTGAAATGGAACCGATATGAATAACGTTAAAGTGGTTAAACAATCGAAGAACCGAACTAGTTATAAACTGAACCGAAAAAGAACCGAACCAGTTAAAAACTGAACCGAAAAAGAACCGAACCAGTTATAAACTGAACCAAAAAAGAACCGAACTGTTTCTAACCCGAAACCGTTTCCAACCCAAACTGTTTGAACCGGGATAAAAACCGTTTACACCGCACCGTTAACAAACCGCAACCCGTCTGCACCGAACCGTTTACTACCCGGTCTGTTTACAACCCGAACCGAATTAAAACCGCTTAAGAATAAACCGAAACCGAATCGAACCGAAAACTATTTAAACCGAACCAAAACCGACCCGTGAGTCAATTAAACCGATTCCAAACCGACCCGATCAAATGCCGAACCGATTTCAAACCGAACCGAAACCGAACTGTCAAACCGTTTTGACAGTGCTAGATACATCATATGATTCATATGATCATATCCCTTCCTTTTATTTATTTGTAAAATTTTATACTGTATATGAAATTATTATGTTGCCCTTGACTTATGTGGGGACCAACTCCATTTATATTTTACATGATAGCGGTTAAAGGTTAACACTCCGTAGAAAAATAACATAAGTTACTCCAAACTCTCATCTTTTTATTTGTTTGTGTGTCAAGTCTGAATAATGTATCTATCGAGAAGAGGAAGTGGTATAACACAGAAAATTTCACATTCTTAAGAACACATCATTTTTAAAAGTTAAAACTAAGAAGTTATCCTTACCCCTTTCAGGATATCGTCCTTTTGATTTATATTCTTTGGCTCATGGCTATTATACTCCTGTAAAATAAAAAAAAAAAAAAAAAAATATTATACGTCATTTTCAAAGTAATGTATCTTAGCTTTATTCAAGGCCATCAAATTTTCTTAAATTACCTCCAAATTGCAGAGTATTTTTGGATTAATACGTGAAAAAGCTTGATGCATCATAGCCTAAGTAAAAGAATCAAATTGAAGCCATATAAATAACACAAATTAGAAAAATAACAAAAGCAAATAATGCAACACATGATATTCAAACACAAACAATTGGTAATGGATCGGATACGAGTTGTTACGGATCGACTCGTATTCGAGTTATGGTAGTTTCTTATTTACCATTTTTCTAATCGGTGTGAGCTAGTGTGACAACGTCTACCCTTCAGAATAATCACGAAATAGACTCGAGCTCGGTCTTTGGTACGGTGTATGCTCTAGTTAGCCTGTATTAGAGGGACGGAAGAAAAATGTGATGAAACATTGCACATTGTATTGCAACATTTGGATGATATAAATGAGTTGATTACTTGTTTTAGTTGTTTAAATACAGAAAAAATGCGAGACAATGCAAGTATGCGACGCAAGGAAAGCATGGGAAGTTTATTATCAAAGGTTGACCATGCAAATGCTCACGACGTGTGCATGGTTCATTGGTTCATCAATCTTTACAAATCAAGGGTAGTTGGAAAATAATTAAAGACGACTTTTTGTCCTATATTAAAAAAACTTAGAGTAAGATTTGAGTTTGGGTGTCTCTAACTTTTTTGTGTTTTGGAGAAAATTATGGAAAATGATAATTTAAAAATTACCAAAGTAGTTCATGTATGATTGCTCCCTCCTCCTCAATTAAATTAGTAGCCTCATTTTAAAAATTTTACTTCTTGTGTCCTCAAATGATCTATTTCTAATTTATTTTAGGTGGTCATAAATAAGAGGATGGACAATTTTGCAATGACTACAATATCTTTGTAATCGTTCTGATTATTAAATCTTGGCCGGACATTTCTAAGTATAAATTTTATGTCAGTCCTTAAGTTGACTTAGAAAATATGTTTTGTATAATTTAAGAGTCAGTTAACCACAGCCTTTTAAAAGCTCAATTCTCAAATCTTATGCATTTTTTTTTTTGGTGCTATAACCAACCTCCTATCAAATAACTTCTATTTCTCTAATTTTATTTTATTTAATATTTTATAAGTTCCACATCTCCTATTGCTTATTATTCGAAATGTACATACTACGTATTAGTCATGCATTAGCACGGATACAATCTAGTTTTTTTTTTCTTTTTTTTTTTAAATTACGTAGTAAATTTGTGAGTTTCTCTTTATCAAAACTCATAATTGCTAAATCTGGATCCCCTTCCTCTCTGAAATAGACTAATCCATATAATTCCAAAATTAAAACTTAATCTGCTAAAATTCCATCGATCATAATCTCCTCTGCACCTTTCTTTCTTTTTAATGTGATTTAATGCTACAATGAGTATATCAGATGCTACTTGATTACAATCGAACTCTTAACAACCTAACGCTATATTTGAAGTACGGAGTACTATGTGTATGGAAATTAATATAAATTCCAATTCTCATCAAAACCACATGTGATAATGTGAAGGCTATGAGGTTGTAAATATTGGTATTACTATTCTGGAGAAGTATACTATGGATGACTTTTGAGTGGCTACAACAAAATTGTTGCCATATATAAAATCTTATCACAACCATTCATTTATGTTGATTAATGTGAACGGTTGATTTAAATTACTTTTTATTTTTTTAAAAAAAAAATTTGAGAGAAAAAAAAAAGGAAAAATTAGTTTAAATAATCCCAACTCTTACTGATTTTCTTTAAATAATCTTAACTTTTGATTATTATGGAATAATCCCAACTTATATAAGTATCTTCTAATAATAATAATCCGAACTTTTATTTTTGTATTAAATAATAATCCCAAAAGAGATTGGCAAAAGCAACAACAAAAAAGTTCGAATTATTTTAGGAAGATACCTATATAAATTGAGAATATCCAAATATTATCAAAAAGTTGGGATTATTTAAAGAAAACTAGTCTTTAGCCCGTGCAAGACATGGGTTTAATTTCTATAAAAATTTTGTAATTTCAATTTGTAATTCAAATGTAATGATTCTTTCATTTTTTTGGGGGTTGATGGTTCTCCAATTTCGACTCCAGGTCTTTTGGTGTTTGCTAAGCTGATGTCCTCATTATTTTTGTATAATTGTTTTTATAATTGGAAATGAAGTTTGTCTAAAACTTGCGACAGGGGTCCCTTCAGTTGGGTCTTCCTTGCCCTCGTCTTCATGGAATACTTTTGTCGCTGTTAACTCTTGGGTATAACCTTTTTTGTTCACTTGTACCTTGAAAATGTATCTCTTTCCAATGCAATTTTCAAATCTTTCCCCAAACTTTTTCTTGTCCATATTGCTGCAAAATGAATGATATATATTAAGTTAAAACATTTTGCAATTTTCATAAAATTGTAGCAAGTTATATATATATATATATATATGTACCTGTGCGCTTATTTGCATCATTGCTGGTATTGGCAAGCCTATAATTTTTACCACGCATTTATCAAACAATCCTATGGTGACATGTTTATCATCTTCTTTTACGGTTATCACTAGTCGATACATGTTCATTAAGAATGACAATTAGTTTTGCATGTTGTAGTTGTGTAGATTTTAAATTTTGTTGTACATACCTTTGGTTTGGGAATTCTTCTATGATTTGACATTTTTTGCACATGTGGTCGGCATCAAGCTTTGTTTTGCAAGTTCTACATGATTTATATTTCCAACTATAATCTCTAACATGCATCATATCAATTTCAGCATGGCAAGTATAAGTCACTTGTAGATCCTAATAAATAGTTAAAAATATTTAGAATGATATAATATGTTAAAATATGGAGTGTAATAGTTTGTAAAAAAACATTGATGTCATGCATACCTGGTTGTTTCTTGCTGAAGATAAATTTGTTGTAATTCTTGTATTGACTTGCGATTCTTTGTCATAGACTCTAACTTGGTTTCTGACATGTAATATTTACTATTTAAGAAAAGTGTGTTACGAATGTTCTTACAGTTTTTTAAAGCTTTCGACCTCGGGGATATCTAAGTTAACATAAATCTTTGTACCGCTTGTAGATCCCAATTGATAGTTTGCTGAAAAATTTTATTACAACCCAAAGTCATTAAAACATCAACAACCAGTTGATTGTCCTATTTGTAAAGAAAAGTCATTACAAGAAAAACAATACAAGGCAAAGTAAAGAGGTAAATTTTTTTTTTATAACATACAAATAAGGGAGAAGAATAATACTTGTTCCAATATAGAATAAAATGATAAAGTAGGAATAGGTTTGAAGTAAATATTACCAATATATTGACTAACACGCGTGCTAGTGACAATGAGAATCTTTGCATCTTGGTCATTAGCCATTACAGTTTCCTCTGTGAGTAGCTCTGTTTTCTCATTCCAAAGAGTGACCATTACTTTGTTGTTCCTGAATAACATGATCGGATATTTATTAAGCCAAGCATCATTTAAATAGACATGTAATTGTAGTAATGTGCTTACATGTGGTCTTCAATGTACAATTTCCCCCTTGTATTTCCTTGTTCATCTCTAACAATATTTTCAACGCCAGTTAGAAGTCCAATTACATCTGTAAGTTATTTGTCAAATATTTGTTAGTGAGGATGATATTTTGCTATGTATATTTAGTTTTACAAATTATAATTACCTGTTACTATATCATTTCTACCACAACGTTCATGTAAGTTTTGTAATGGAAGCAGCTTAAACTTGTGTAGCGCAATTTGTGCAATGTTTTCTTCTTCAATAGTGACAGAAGTGAAGGAGGTGAACCAAATCATATACTCATATGGAATGGGTTTAAGCTTTCGTTTACTTTTAGCCACATTGAAATGTTTTAGAGTATGAACCCTGCCTTCTTCAGGCTTATCCTTGAAATGCTGTATTAGGTGCTTTGGCACAGCACCCTGTATATGTTTTCCCTACAACAGAGATAAAAACAGATCACATCAAATACAACACCAGAAAATATAATTTATGAGGTTAAGTGTTTTTAACGGAGATTATTGGCATATTATACTGTGGAATGTGTTTTATGGTTCATGGTTAAGTTTAATGTGTTGATGTATAATTGACATAGACTTTTCATTTTCTTTGTTTATATGCATGTATCATGCATTTTAAATCAGTTAATTATTTGATTTAAACAGAGTACATACCTGATCATCAAGAAGGACCATATCTAATGTGTCTAGCTCAACATTTTTTGGATCATATCGCACTTCCCATAAGCGCGTGAGGCGAGCTGTAAGCATCCAATTTTTCTTAGATGCATCCAAGTCGGCAATTGGAGTTTTTACGGCTTCCATCTGTCTGTAATTTTGAAAGAGTGATTAGTTAAACAATTTATATGAATCTTGTAACATGCACTTTCAAATGACATATGGAATGCATAATATTAGCAAATAAATGTTTTCTTGGTTTGGAATTATTTCACAATCAACATGTATTTAAAATAGTAATACAACTAACAATTATTATTATACACAATATTGCTATCTATATTACAGCATAGACAATACTTCGGTGTTAATACTACAAATTTTCAAAGATTTCCCTATAGACTACATTCTTTGTCATTGACTTGTCTTGGCAGCTATCTTCATCTCTTCCAATACAAATCTTGAGTCCTTCTCTACTGGTCACTCTTGACACTGCAACGTACAGTTGCCCATGGCCGAACACAGGGTCAGGCAAGTATATGCCCACACGGTTGAATGTTTGCCCTTGACTTTTATTTATAGTCATTGCAAAACACACTTTGACTGGGAATTGGCGGCGTTTGAGAGTAAAAGGCAATTGTTACATCAGACAGGGTCATTTCAACCCTAGGGATGGGCACTATTTTTCCAACATTTGTTCCCGTTACAACCTTTGCCTGAATCACTCTATGGTCTAATCTTGTAACAATTAGCCTTGTTCCATTGCATAAGCCTTCACTTTGTCGAATATTGCGTAGAAGAATTATTGGGCAACCTACTTTAAGGCATATTTCATGATTGGGAATGCCAGAGAATTGAAGATTATTTAAGAATTCTGTTGGATAAAGAGCATCATCATTTGTACTTGTATTTGAGAATGGGCAGATTCAATCTGCACTTTTGTAAACCTGTATATCCTCGGGAATCAAATTTAGGATATAATTATTTATTTCATCAACACCTTCATTTTTGGGTGTTAGAATTGCTCTTTCTGTGAGGTATTGTAGGTCTCTATACCTATCTAACATATCAGGGTATATTTCATGGACAATAGATATTTTGTTGTCCATTTCATTTTCCACCAGCATATCTTTGGGCATCTCTATCCAAATTGGTTCATCATCACCTTCCTTTGATATGGCTAGCAATTTTCCATCTCCCAAATCTAACACCCATTTTCTGAACTGAGACACATCATGTTCTGTACTTCCAGACCCATTGCCTTTTATTCTCATATTAACTGTTAGTTTGAATACCTGACATTGAGGCCATAAACTTTGGGATTTATTAATTGACGCATCTACAATGTTTGATATTCCTCTTTTGGGGACAACCAGTAATATTTGTCTAAAATCACCTCCAAGTACTACCGTTTTCCCACCAAACACGAGATCTTTGGCACCATTATTTGTAGTTTGCATTATGTCACGAAATGTCCGATCAACTGCCTCAAAAGCATGCCTATGGATCATTGGTGCCTCATCCCATATAATTAATTTTAAATTTGGACTGACAATGCCAACTGAGATCCCTGGGTAATTCTGCAACATGAACTTTCATGTAGGTGAATTGGAATAGAAAATCCTGAATGGGCTGTCTTTCCAGAAGGAAGTAATAAAGATGCTATGCCTGATGATGCTACAGCTATGACTATATGGTTTTCTGGCCTTAATTTGGATATCAGGGTGCGCCACAAATATGTCTTCCCCGTTCCTCCACTCCCATACACAAAAAAGAAACGACCATTATTGTTATGAACAGATTGTGTTATTGCTTCATACACACTTCTTTGTTCTTCATTCAGTCCTTTTTCTAGGTTTAAAGCCTCTTTAGCAAGGACATTAACATCATACAGTTGTTGTTCCACAATCATTTCATTAATTAATTATTAGGAATTTTATCTAATTTGCTTGAGGAGCAAGTAGGATAGATTTATTTTTCCTATATATACTAGTTGTATGTCAATTATTTTAGTAGGATATTTTTAAATAAAAAGTTGAGTTTATTGAGCTTTTGCTTGAAGAGAACTTTGTTAAGATTCAAAGTAGTTGTTAATTAGAGTTTTAGGATCGTTGCTCCTAAAATCAAACTTAGAAGTAGTTGTCTTCTAAGACTATCCTTCAAATTTTCACCATTAAAATCCCTCAATTCTTTCCATCAAATAAAAACCATCAAAAATACGCATCAGTCATGTCTGGATAAGGCATAGTTGGAAATTCTCGAAGTGAGTGATTGATTTTTTTTGTAAGGATTTTTTCTATCTCACCTAAGGTGTAATTTTGAATTTGGTGCTCTGACAATTTCAGGTTAGGGTTGTTGAATTTTTGTTGTTTCAAAAGAACGTCTTCTGACAAATTTTTCCACTGACCGTCCCATAAGTCCTTTGGATTTGAAACTTCACAGAACATTAGAAGGGTGACAAATATGTCCCGTAATTGTGCACCAGTTGCCCAAGTATCAGCTTCATTCAAGGCTTCAATCCACTCATTGTCCCCTTCTAGAAGGCCCCAAGCATTGCAAGTTTCCTTAAAAGTTGGGTATACAACATTGTTTACTGTTCTGATGTCTTCAAAGCAAGTGGGCCCTCTTACAATGTTAAGGAGCATTCTCAAATAGTATTGTTCACCTAATGTTGCATGAACGTAATAAATCCTTCCAATCTTAAAACCTCTATCTCGCTCTTTCCACATTTTTTCATCTCCAAACCCAACTTGTTGGAAATTCAGCGTAAATTAGTTCTCGTGCTTTAGGACTTGTTTTATTAGTTTCCATCCACTCGGTAAACGGAGTCCTTGCTTCTCCCACGCGATGTAGCACACCATCTAGGTATTCATGGTCTTCAAACACCACTGGTTGTGCATTTGGTAGGTGGTAACTCAACCTTTCAACGGAGGGTTCTTTGTATTGAATCTCAAACCCAAACATTCTCCAACATGCTTCTACTGCCGAGACATATCTACACTTAAGGTAAGATTGTATTTCGTCGATTGCAGTTTCAGATTGACCTTGACCTACTCCTTCAGTGTTAGTGTTACTGTTGGTATTGGTCTGGTCAATGGATGCAAGTACCTTGTCTGGGCCTTTGTTCATGTACTTGAAAAGGTATTTGGTACTATTGTACTTGTTGCAGAACTCCACATTAATATGTGCTTGATATTTTACCAGCAAGTTGACATTGTAAGGTACAATGGAAGAATTGTCAAAATAACATTGTTATTTTTATTTGCGGTTCTTCCATTGTTCCTTCTTCTATAGATTGGGTATCCATCTTCCTTTATACTTGTTTCATTTGTAAAAGGTTTGGGGTAAAATTTTGTACACCTTCCTTGTTGCATACAAGGTGAACGCTGGTTAATGACCCCGCAAGGACCATGGGTCATGTGTTGGACCACAGTTGCGAATGCATTTGGATCAGTGTGCTCATCAGGTAGCTCTGCACAGATTAACTTATCAATGTCTTCTGTTGTTCTTGGCTTGTCTTCTTCTCGCAAAAATAATAGTATGTGCGCATGCGGCAACCCTCTTTTTTGAAACTCAATTGTATAAATTGCTGTTCAAAAAAAAAAGGTTGTGAATTTTTCGAATTTTTGTTGTTTTTGTAATTACTACATTTAAATTATATGTTTCATACCCGCTTTAGTTTGCCCGAAATGACCTCTTTCTGTTAGGTCACGCATCAATTCATCAAGCTTGATCTTGAAAACTCGAGCAATAATATCAGGTCGATCCTCGGGCCGTTGACCTGGTATTATGCTCAAGTATTGTACAATCTCGTCCCAATTTGGATTGCAAGTGAAGGTTATAAAGATATCCGGAGGACCAACCCATGTACATATTGCCTATGCATCATGATAGTTTTGTACAAGAAATCTTGGGCTTCCTGTGAAGGAAGAAGGCAATACTACACGTTGGCCTATAGATGCAGGCATGACTAGACCTGACAAATGGGTCATTCGGGTCGGGTATGAGTTAGGTTATTTCGGGTCGGGTCAAGTTCGGGTCAAAAAATTATCGGGTCAAGTTCGGCTTAAAAAATTATCGGGTCAAGTTCGGGTTTCGGGTTGATTTCGGGTCAACTAATAATCAGGTCAGGTCGGGTTTCGGGTCAACATTTCGGGTCGGGTCAAGTTTGGGTCGGTTCGGGTCGGGTCGGGTCAATTTTCGGGTCGAGTCAGTTCGGGTCGGGTCAATCATCGGGTCCAATTTTCGGGTCAACTTTGGGTTGGGTGATATTCGGGTCGATGCATTGGGTTAAATTCAACTCTACATACTACCTCCGTTTCATATTATTTGCAACGATTTGACATAAAGTAAAGAGGAAAAATGTCTAATCGTTGAAAATAATATGAAACGGAGATAGTATACACTTATATATATTTTTTTGACGAGAAACTCACTATATTTATTAAGGCTACTTTTTTTATGGAATACAGTGATTGGTTGACTTTAGATTATTTTGTAATTTCATTTGGTATTGAACATTATGTTATGTACGCATTATTATTGTACTATTTTTTTTTTCTAGACTTGTGACTTTTAATTTGTTTCGAGCTTTAGTTAATTTTTTTTAATCTTATGGACAAAGTCTGTAGAATAGTCGTTAAATTTTAATCTTTTTACGATTTTTTTAATAATTTATAGAGATAAAAGGCCGAAAAAATCGAGAAAAGTAATGCTCAAAATATGTAAATTACTTACACTATTACACATTACAAATTAATAAAGAAAATTAAGTCAGTTTGATTGCGGTTTTTTTCTATTTTGGTTTGCTCGGGTCAAGTCTTTAGCTTAAATAGATTCTGGTCATTTAAGGTATAAGATAATTTTGGTTTGGATCACTTTGGGTTTCGAGTCTATTTGGGTCAATTAATTTAAGTTAAAGGTCGGGTCACTTTGGGTATCATGTGAACTTCGGGTCACTTTGGGTCGGGTCATTTCGGGTCTCGGGTCAACTTCGGGTCGGGTCATCTCAGGTCGGGTCATTTTGGGTTTCGGGTTAAGGTCGGGTCAATCCACTTCGGGTCGGGTATGGGTCAGGTCGGGTTGATTCGGGTTTCGGGTCATTTTCAGGTCGATTTCGGGTCATGGGTCGGGTCATTCGGGTCGGGTCATCGGGTCTGGGTCAAAATTGCCAGGTCTAGGCATGACATCCCCACGAGACTCGGCATCTTCAAGTCCTTTCAAAACTTCTTTACGCATTTTCTTTTGATTTCCCCTTACCCAATCTAACCGTGACTCTTGTGAACATGTAAATGCATCAACTTGAAATTGTTGATTCAACCTCCCTAATTTGAATCTTGTCTTAGAATCCTGTAGCCTTTGTTGGAAGCGGAATGCATAATATTCTCTAATGGAAACATATCTCCTTATCCTTTTTGTACTTCCATCTACATCAGATGAGGTATATCAGTTCTATATCCATCTTCCCCATAAGGAAATAGGATAGGATATTGCATTGCCATAAAGCTAGGGTGCAATTCTGATATTCTTTTCAGGCCTTCTGACCAATGTTCAATTATGACATCACGATGACCTTTTTCATTGTCACTTGAACCCACAATAAGTGCAGCAACTTCTGATTTCGTGGGCAAGTTGTATTGTCTCCCATCTTTAGCTCGTGTGCCAATCAATCGAAGGCGAACTGAATGAAGATCATGTTATGTACTCAGGTTGTGCACGACACTAATGTAAACAAATTGCACTAATTTAAGAAGGAAAACTTGATGATTGATTACTAGTTAATGGAGATTACAAACTAATGGGGACTAGTAATAGCTTTAGGCTATCAATCTCTCAAGTAGCTTGAGGCTACAAATCTCTCAATGAGTTCACTCAAATTTCTGGATACCCTCCCTTGTTGCTACTACTACTTACTTATACTAACAAGGCTAATGGTCATGAAAGACCTTGAGAGACTAATACATGTGACACTTAACACTAAAATGGAAAAACCATACAATGACATATAAGAACTTGGTTTGCTTGCTTTCCTTCTCTTCTCTTAATTAACTTTGTCATGTTGCCAATTAATGTTGCTTCCCTATGCTGCTTGCTGCCCTTCTTTCCTGCGCCTCGAGTATACCCACAAGGGTTGACTTGGGTCGTTGACCCGATCCATAACATCACTCCCCCCTTTGAGTTTCACCTTGTACTCAAGGTGGAAGGTGGGAAATCGCAAGTTGACCGCCTCAAATTCTTCCCACGTTGCCTCGAATCATGGCATCCCTTTCCAAGTGAAGAGCACCTCCAAATTGAAACAGAGCCCTGCTCCCTACGACGAACATTAAGCAATTCCTCCGGCTCCACCAATAATTCCAAATCGGCAGTCAATTGTTGCGGAATGGTGGAATTGCTGGGAATATCTCCAAGAGCCCTCTTTAATTGCGAAATATGGAACACGGGGTGTAACTTGCAATCCGATGGTAGTCGAAGCTTATAGGCAACCCTTCCAATTATTTTCAGCACTTCAAACAGACCATAAAACCTTGCCGCAAGTTTCTCGAATGGCCTCTTCGCAAGTGATCTCTGTCTATACGGTTGCAACTTAAGGAACACCTTGTCCCCTTCCTCAAAATTCACCTCTCTTCTCTGCTTATTAGCGTTGGCTTTCATGATTTGTTGCGCTCGATGTAAATTTACCCGTAATTCGTCCAGTATACTGTCTCGTTCCTTCAAACTCTCCTCCAAGGTGTGAACCAATGTCTGCCCTGCTCCTAATCGCCACAATTTCGGAGGGTCTCTGCCGCACACAATCTTGAATGGAGTGACTTTGGTTGACGAATGAGGTGAGGTGTTGTAAGAGTATTCCGCCCAAGGTAACCAGCGAGCCCATTGCCTGGGTTGCTCCGCAACGAAGGAGCGAAGATAGGTTTCAAGGCTCTTGTTAACAATCTCCGTTTGCCCGTCCGATTGCGGGTGATAAGCTGTGCTCCTGCTTAAATTTTTCCCTTGTAACCTGAATAATTCCCTCCAAAAGGCACTCACGAATACTCAATCTCGATCGAAGACAATGGTGGCCGGAAATCCGTGGAGATGAACCACTTCCTTGACGAAAGCATCGGCCACCCTAAGGGCGTTGAAAGGGTGTCTTAGCCCAATAAAGTGGATATACTTTGGGAGCCGATCGACCACCACCAGAATCGTGTCGAAGCCGCGAGACAGGGGAAGCCCTTCCACGAAATCCATGGACACATCTTCCCAAATTGCTTCGGGAATGGGAAGGGGTTGGAGCAATCCCAAAGGACTCCTACTCACGGTTTTGCTCCATTGACAGACTTCGCATTCACGAACAAATTTTTCGACATCCTTTCTCATGCCGAACCAAAACCAGTCCACCGCTTATCGGAGATAGGTCTTGATTTCGCCGTCGTGGCCGCCAGTCGGAGTGGTGTGGTACTCCTGCTAAAGTAAAGGAACAAATTTGGAGGAGTTAGGTAAAACAAGTTTGTTTTTATAAAAGGCCCTATTCCCTTCCAAATGAAATCCACTAGGCCCTTCATTCCCTTCCTTGAGCCCACTAACAATTTGGCCCAACCACTTGTCAGCTTCTAATTCTTTTTCTAACTCAGTCCAATCCATATATTGTGAGTGGACCATGGCTTTAAACTTCTTCATCTTCATTCCTCCTTGAGTATCGACTCCATGATTGAGCAACCTCTTGTCCCTCCTTGACAGGGCATCGGCCACCCTATTGGCGATGCTCGATTTATATTGAATCACAAAATCGAACCCTACGAGTTTCCTTAGCCACCTTTGGTACTCGCTACTCACTTCTCGTTGCTCGGCCAAAAACTTCAAGCTTTGTTGATCCGTACGGATGATGAAAGGTCGACCAAGTAAGTAATGCCGCCACTTCGTCACCGCTAAGGAAATCGCCATTAATTCCTTCTCATAAATTGATTTCCCGCAAGCCCTTAACCCCAACAACTTGCTATAATACGCAATTGGATGCCCCTTTTGCATCATCACCGCCCCTAGACCAAACCCCGAAGCGTCGGTCTCTACTACGAAGCTCTCCTTGAAATCTGGAACCGCTAGAATTGGGTTGTGGTCATTGCGATCTTCAACCTGTGGAAGGCGGCAGTGGCTGCCTCCGACCACCCAAAGCTCTCCTTTTTTAATTGCGAAGTCAGTGGCCCGGCAATATGGGCGTAGTGGGCCACGAACTTTCGGTAATAACCGATCAAGCCGAGAAACCCCCTTAGTTCCATGAGATTGTGTGGGATTTCCCACTCAAGAATGGACTTCACCTTTTCCCCATCCATTGATACCCCTAATGCCGAAATCACATGGCCTAAATAGGCTATCTCCGACTTGTCAAACTCGCATTTCTTGAAATTGGCGTATAGTTGGTGCTCCTCCAACTTTTGTAAGGCCAATTTTAATTGCTCTTTGTGCTCCTCCATTGCCTTTCTATATATCAATATATCATCAAAAAAGACTAGCACAAATTTCCTCAAGGACGGAAAACATCGTTCATGAGGGATTAAAAAGTTGTCGGCGCGCTGATAAGCCCAAACGGCATTACCAAGAACTCATAATGCCCCTCATGAGTTCGGAAAGTCGTTTTATGAGTGTCTTCCGGCTTAACACGAATTTAATGATAGCCCGACTTTAAATCAAGCTTCGAAAACACCGTTGCCCCAGGTAATTCATTTAGTAACTCATCAATGACGGGAATCGGATACTTATCCGGCACCGTTTCCTTGTTCAAGGCCCGGTAATCTACACAAAATTGCCACGAGCCATCTTTCTTCTTCACCAGCAAAACCGGACCAGAGAATGGGCTTGTAGAAGGCTTGATAATCCCGATTTCGAGCATCTCATGAATAAGCCTTTCGATTTTGTCTTTTTGAACTTGAGGACACCGGTAGGGACAAACACTAATCGGGTCGGATCCACCCTTGAGATTAATGGAATGTTCATGGCCTCTTTAGGAGGGAGTCCATTAGGCATCTCAAAGACCCTTTTAAACTGGCCTAGCAAATCTTCCAAGTAAGGAGGTGGGCTTGCCGAACTTGGGCCCATTTCAGTGGACTCTAACTTATTCAATTCCACCAAAAGGCCTTGTTTCTCCTTCTTCAAGACTCTAATCATGGCCTTCAACGTGACTTGAGTTTTCTCAAGTGTAGGATCGCCGGTCAAGGTGACCGGAGTTCCGGCGATCGTAAATTTCATGACATGGGTGCGCCAATTGGTCACCACCGAGCCCAATTTCGCAAGCCATTGAATACCAAGTATGATTTCGGCACTCCCCAAGGATAGGGGTAGGAAATCTTCCGTGATTGTAACTCCGCCATTCAACTCCACCTTTACACCCTTGCACACCCCACTCCCTCAGATTGTATCCCCATTTCCTAAGGACACCGCAAATTCTCCTCCTTGAGTCAAGGGAATGGCCTCTTACTCCACCACCGTTAGAGCTATGAAATTACGGGTAGCACCGGGGTCGATCATCACCACCACTTCTTGACCGTTGACCCACCCTCGTAGCTTAATTGTCTTGGAATTATGAATCCCTATCACGGAGCATAAAGATACTTCTCCGTATCCCTCGGAAGGTGTATCATCCAACACCTCCGGCCCTTCGATCTCTATCTCCTCCTCGCCTTCCGCAACCAAAAGAACACTAAGTTCCTTCCTTTTACATCGATGACCAACACCCCAACGCTCATCACAACGAAAACATAGCCCCTTAGCATCCTTTCTTGCAACTCAAACTCGGTGAGCCTTCGGGTTCCTTCGGTTGTACTATGGCCTGGACCGGAGTTGGCTCGGCCCACGTTTACCGAGCCTTGTGATTCTGGTGCTTTGAGCCAGCTTTTGGTCAGCCCACTGCTGCCTGGAAGGTCATAGGTGGAAATCAGGCCCCCTTTGTTGAGAGAAGGTGTAGACACCCAAATATGTCTCCCCAAAACCAAACCCAGTGATGAATACCTTTCATGTCATTGATTATCGAACGAAGTGAAAGTGTGAAAAGTCTAGTGATGTGGTTGTTTTTATTAAAATATCTCTCTTTCAATTTTGAAAATATCTCTTTTTATACTCTATTTATGAAAACGTCCAGTCCTGTTTAGTTTGGTCCATGATAAGGGTCCAATAATGATGTAGTTGGATGGGGCTTGAAAATACCTTTCCAACGATATATTATAAGCCCAATTCCGATGAATAAAGAGGAAGTTATGGCCAAAATACTAAACTGAGCCCAAACCGGATTTTACCTACGACCCAATGATCATGTGGAGGGTCCAAAGGTTTAATCCTATTCCTAAACTAATTAGGATTTAATTAGAAGCTTCTATAAGTTTCTAAAAGATTTTAATTATCCTTTTTGAAAAGATAAGATCATAGAATTTGAATTTGAATAAAACTTTCCTTTTTTAAAAAAAAACTTTCTTTTTTTTAAGTCCTAATTCTATTCGAATTTAAAGATGTTCAAAGACAGTCAGATATTATTTTTGTGCCTCATAATCTTTATCCAAAACTTATGGTTCGATAGATCTTGAAATTATCTTTCCAATGATATATTATAATATTAATTCCAAGCTATAACGAAAAAGATATGAATGGAATACGAAACTCTATCCAAAACTGACACCCTTCCACTATTTCGGCCATATATTTTAATATACAAAAGATTTTAATCTGATTCCAATTGGGTTTGAAATGTAGACTTCAAGAGCTTTCCAAAGACATATTATATGACTTATTTGGACTTCTGGATCAAAAGATATGATAAAAACAAAATCCGCAAAAAAACTATCCCAGCGCCAAATGACAGGTCTGTCGCCTGGCACTAATACCTGTCGCCTGGTGCTGCTCCTGTCGTCTGGCGCTAACTTCTGTCGTTGACGACATGAGGTCTTTTATTCTGAATGAGACTCGAACTCTAATCTATCGTATCCCGAGCTATTTTTACTATAAATAGGGGTCGTATCTCCCCGTTTTTAATCATTCACAACAATCATCTCTCTCTATTTTCTCTCTAAAAAAGCTAGAAGCTCCTTCTCTCTCTATTCTTTTTTCTAAAACATCCCCTTTTACAAAATTCCACATTCATGAGTTATAGACACACCTAGCCAAGTTCGAAGTTGCCTTCACCCTAGACGTGAAGGGTTGATAGTTTATAAGGGTTTGGTCCCAAATCCTATTTCAATTATTTGAATTTTATTGTTTGTTTTAATATTTTTCCTTGAAATTACTAACGTGTGTATTTTGTTATTAGAAAGAGATACGAGGCATCCAAGTAAGTAATTTAATTGTTATTCTTTTGATATAGAAAGCATGCTTTGATTATTTTGATTCCTAGTATCATGTTAGGATGTCTTTTTGCTTCCTAGTATCATGTTTAGGGTAATAACTAAGATTTCTAATACCATGTATGTTTATATGATGCTTCCTATTCTTTCTTAATATTATGTTAGTATCATGTTAGGGATGAAACTTTAATCTTTAATGTTTAGTGACATGCTAGGATTTGTTATTAATCTTGTTAGTATCATGCCTAGGATCTTGCTAATATTATTATTGCTTTGAGATTGAGATTATTATTATTAATATGATGATGATGATTGTTGTCAATTTATTATTATGTTGCTTGATATATATTATTATTATTATTGCTTGATCACGCCTTTTATGCATGTTTAAAGGGATTTTGTACTTGTAATCACGCTATATTCTGTTATTTAACTCATTATCAATTGCAAATTAAGAACAAAATAAATATATTATAGGCGTCCATTGTCCATGTTAGTTTTATTACAAAAATAATTTTTTAAATAAAATATCGTAAAATTATCTTGCATGACACAGGACCTAACCTAGTTAGATTCTACATTTTTTTTTCTAAGGGTATGTAAAAAAGAATAGAAAGTGACCATAGAGCGAGATTTTGGAAAGCGAAATCGAATGACAAAAATGGATCCAACTGTAAGAAAAAATAACAGCTTATTATTAAATTTATTTTTTATAAGATAAAAATAATAGGTTATTAAACTTCTTCTTGTTTTCTAATAATCTTTTTTTAAGTGATACGATTTGAACATCATATAAAGGGATTTTGTTTTTTTTTTTTTTTAATTTCCCAAGAGCGTCACATAGAAAATTATAATGAAGTATATTTTTTTTAAATTAATGAAAATAATTTTATTTATAAGCCAACTATATCCCATTAGGATAATAAAACTAAAATATATATATTTTTAAAAAACCTAACAATAACTTCGATTGTATCTTATAAAATGACAAAGATCGATTAAAATTTCAATGGCGCAACTTCTTGACTCAATTGCAACACACACTTTAGTTCTTATTATAGGAAGTTAATGGTGAAAATTAATTAAGGAAACAAACCCTAATTCTATTAACCATGCATAACTTTTGGATTGATGTCACTCAATCTTCAGATAATAAACAACTCAAACAAAAACTAAAGAAAACAGTTAAAATTTTTACCTTGATGCCTTAGCTTTGATCACACCAATTTGAAATGTTAACTAAATAAAAGTAAAATTATCTTTAAAATTTTAAAGATTCTGTATAATACTGTACGAATGAAAAACACAAAAAATATACAAAACCAACATTAGTTTAGGAAAGAGTATTACCATTGAAATTTGAACTAAAAAAATTCAATCACCACATAATTAGCAAAACATAGAATGAGATTTGAGAATTTAAATAAATTTTTAAAACCAATTTCTTAATATTGGATATTTTATCTAAATAATGGAATATATAAGAAAATAGTTTTGCCATTATTTTACATAAAATAACTCAAAATATTTAGACAACATATATTTTTTTATCAATTTTTATACAACTTAAAAACTAAAACTTTTTTGTTTCTGTAATAGGATTTTTATTGAAAAAATTATGTATAAAAAATTATAGAGATTAAGAGACTATAAGAATTATATATATATATATATATATATATAAGTACATCATATGTACGGTTTTCATCCAATTAATCTTAACAAAATACTCTATAATAGGTTTGTAAGGTGGTTGGGTTATTAAAAAAGTTTAAGAAAAAAAATAGCAAAGTTAATAATTTATGGAGAAATAAGGGATGAGAGGCCAAAAAAAAAAATTAAAAAAAAATAATGATAAAGAAAGGAATTAGGACTAGGGGATGATAGTAATATATTATTACTTCATAAAATGTAGTAGTTTGACCAAAAAAAGGTGTAAAGTCTTGTTCTCTATACTTACTTTTTACTAAGATTAAAATAATTTTATTGGACTTAAAATATTTTTAAATGAAATTGAATTATTTTTTACCAAAATTAAATTAGTTTTGCTAAAAATAAAATTATTTTGTCCTTGTATTGTTGAAGGAGATAACCCTCTTGCTAATAGGTGGTGTAATACATGTTTGATTAATGCAGAACAATCCATCATATCACTAATACATAAAGTCGGTCTCGCAACCAGGGTAGGAGACAACGACACTTGGTATTTCAGTTTTTTGTCAAATGTCGCACCACGTAGGAGATAAATATGTATTATTGTGACACATATGATGCTAAGTGTAGACACCCAAATGTGTCTCCCCATAACCAAACCCAGTGATGAATACCTTTTGCGCCGAATGATTATCGAACGAGGTGAAAGTGTGAAAAGTCAAGTGTTGCGGTTGGTTTTTATTAAAATTCTTTCTGTTTTTGAAAACAACTCTAGTTTATGAAAATAGTCAATCCAGTTTATTTTGGTCCACAATAGGGGTCCAATAATAGTGTATTTGGATGGGGATTGCAAAGAGCTTTCCAACGATATATTATAAGCCCAATTCCAATGAATAATGAGGAAGTTATGGCTAAAATACTAAACTGGGCCCGGTTTGATCTTTACATGCGGCCCAATGATTTAGGGGAGGGCCCAATGTTAATTGTTATTTCTAAAGTTATTAGAATTGATGATAGTCTTCTAGAAATCTCTAGAAGGTTCTCTTTAATCCAAATAGGATTAGAATTAATAATTATATCTTGATAAGTTTTATTTGGAATAAAGTATTATTTTATGAAAAATACGGTTTCAGTTTTCATACGGACTTTATAAATCGATTTTGATTCATATGTGGACTCCGTGTTGACAGCGCGTAGAAATCCAGGCTGTCGCCGTGGTTACAGGCCTTGTCGCCACGCGACAGACCCTGTCGCCTGGCGACCTAGTGGACTGTTTTCTTATAAATAGAGTCCTAAACCTCCGTTTTTAGGGACCAATTCACAATCATTAACAATCATCAATAATCATCATCTCTCTCTAAACTCTCTCTAGCTTTTCACAAACAAAATTCCGCATTCACAAGATTTAGAAACGCCTAGCCGAGTTCGAAGTTGCCTTCGCCCTAGACGTGAAAGGTTATAATTTCTGAGGGTTTGGTCCCTAGTCTCTATTTCAATTATTTAATTTAATTGTCTGATTTTATTATTTTCCTTGAAGTTACTAACGCGTGTATTTTGTTATTAGAAAGAGATACGAGGCATCCAAGTAAGTACTTTAATTGTTTAATTGATATTATGATATAGAAATCATGCTTAGATTGTTATTTTGGTTCCTAGTATCATGTTAGGATGCTTTCCTTAGTATGATATTTAGGGTGATTTTCTTATATCAATTATGATTTCTAGGATGCTTCCTATTTTCTTTTCTAATATCATGTTAGTACCATGTTAGGTTTAAAGCTTTGATTTTTATTGTTTAGTGACATGCTAGGATTTGTTATTAATCTTGTTAGTATCATGCCTAGGATCTTGCTATTATTATGCTTTAACACTAACATGAACATGATTATGATGATTGTTATTATGTTGCTTGATGTTTATTGTTATTGCTTGATCACGCCTTTTATGCATGTTTAAAGGGAATTCGTACTTGTAATCACGCTTAATAAGATAATTAATAATCTTGTTTAGGGATAATATGGTTATAATTCAAGTGATCGCCAATAATAGTTTTATTTGTGCATTAAATTCAACCAACATAGATAAACAGGTTTAGGGTTAATCTGTTGTTTGCATGTTAGTCAGAAAGCGCACATGAATACGAGAAAAATAAAGTAGAGGCCTATTTAGGGCAGGTTCAATCTCTTTTAGGTTGGATTTGTACCTTCATCCCCGAACCCTATGTGGTTCAAGACCTTTTGGAGTTGACGATCTCATGGATCGTTAAGGGGTGTAATCTTCACCTTGTGAACGGTTTACAAGTTCCTAAAACTTGTTGGCAACTCTTTTGCTCTACCTTCCTTCCCTTTGGACGCCACCATGCTTAAGTGTATGATCATAGTGGGGTTCAAGCTTGGGGTTAATGCTTGAAATATTCCCTACACTTTTTGGCGACTCCACTGGGGAGGATTTCTATTTTAATTCCTGAAATTTATTTCGGCAATGATTTAGAATTAGTGGATGAGACTCGAAAAGTTCTAAGTATTTCATTTGCGTAATTTTGATTAGCATTATTGTCATATGCATAAAAAAGGTCCTCATTGGATAGACCATCCGAAATGAGTCAAAAACATAGTATTTTACATGTAGGGAATTTGAGAAATATCTTTCACAACTAGAATTAAAATAACGCTGCGAAATCTGGAAAATTCTAAGAACGTAGATACCTGCTGAGGCATGTAGGAACTAGCGTCTAGAAAACAAGGCTTGTCGCCTATAAAGTGCTACTGTCGCCTGGCGACAGGGGTACTTTTGCGGCAACAGTCCCTGTAGTCTGGCGCCAAGTTCTTCCAATACCGAGCCAGAACTCTGCCTTCTTGTTTCGACCATTTCTAGCACTGTTGGCTCGATTCTACTTCCTGATTGAGTTTTTCTCACTTTTCTGAAACCCATATGTGTTCTACATATGGACATAACCCTCTGGGGGTTCACACTCCATCTACCCAATCGAACGCTCCTGGAAACGACGGGTACATCCGAGTTTGTGAATCCACCAAACCGTGGAAACAAGTTTTTTTAACTTGCGGGGTCCCATCCACTCGCGCCAACCCTTCCAAAGGTAAAGCTTTTGCGCGGTGCATCCGGACTCATAACCATGGACCCTCTTTGACTAACCCATATCCCGAACTTTAGAGAACTAGAGCCATGGTTAGGTTGCAAACTCATTGCATCATGTTGTGACTACTTGACTATTTGTGCATTCTTTGCTTGTGCATACTTTATATGTGCTAACCGTTTGTTTGACTTGTGTTTAAGTCTAAATAAACCAATTAATGACTAAAAAGGACTTTGTCGATCTAATTAATGAATTATTTAATTAATTTGACTAATCAAAGACTAATGAAGTAATTAATCTGACTTAGTACGACTTTAGGCATGTCCCCTTAGAGTAAAATTACTGGAAACAGTCCCAGATTAATGTTCCAGCAATGGCACAGGAGTTTGGGCTGTGGCGCCACAGTTTACTGCTTGTCGCCTGGCGACAGGTTTGTCGTCTAACGACAAGATTTAAATTGTAGCGACAGTTCTGTTGTTCCGGCGACAGTCCAGATTCTTACTCGAGTCATCACGACGAGTCTAATTAACAGTCTTCTAATCAGTTTAATCAATTTGTTAAGTCCTTAATTGAGTCTAGGCACTTAGTCCCATGGTCATACACAAGAGTCAAAGCACGTACACTCACTAGTGTTAGCACTCACTTTATATAGTCACCTTGACCATGTATTAGGTTCATGCATGAGTCGGTTTTTTTCCGTCATTTGAGTTGGGGGTACATGCTATTCCTAATTTTTTCATATCTCTCCATCTATATCATCTCTCCATTCTCTACATGCTTTCTCCATATCACAATATTCATTCTTCCTACCTTCTTCCATCTATTGCATGTTGAATAGAGTTGAGTCGAATAATTAACAACGAATATCCCTTAATTTCCCTTTCCACAGTACTTGGTCAAGGAGAAAAGGACGATTAATCAAAGACAACACCTTTATTCAAGTTCAACTTTTTGATAAGCCAATCAGTCAAAAAAGGAGAGCTAAGAAGATAATGGCAAGTCAGGAAGAAGTCAACGAACTCAAGGGAGAAGTGGCTAACATGGCTGAAATGTTGAAGAATCTGACTCTCCAAATCAATGACCCTATGAGACAACAGCAAATGGAGCTCATCCAGGAAAATTTGAGCAAATTATCCAATGACTATAGATTGCAGGGCATTAGCTCACAAGGGGTCTCGGTGGACAAGGATCTTCTTCCGCAGAAGTTCAATGCCAACAACATCTCGAAATTCAAGGCAATGGATAACCCTTATTTTCATTTAAGAGCCTTTGAAACTGTAATGAATATTAAGGGAATAGACAAGAAGGCTTTTCATTCTGTGTTTTCTCTATCATTAGAAACCGCTTGTCAACAATGGTACTTTTCTCTTGATAAAGAGAAAACCTCTAGTTGGGAGTCAATTGTAAACGCTTTCATTGATAGATATAAATGCAATATTCAAGTTGAAACTGATCATAGGGAACTTGAAATACTCAAGCAGAAAGAGAATGAAGGCTTTACTTCTTTCTTTAATAAATGGAGGGAAACTTCTGCAAAGATGGTTGAAGTCCCTACTGAAAGAGAATCCGTGAGGATGTTCATCAAAAATTTACAAGAAAAGTATTCAAAGCACTTAAAATACCAACACAACTTGAACACTTTCAAGGGTGTGTATAATATAGGCATTGACATTGAAGATGGCCTTCTGAAAGATAATAGTGCGAGAGGAAAGAAGAACGACCATCCTTCTTCTTCCTCTCCCATTAATGAAGTACATGCTACGATCACCTCCAAACCACGAATCCAAAGGTCAAAAAGAGTGTTCACTCCACTTGGTATGAGTTATGAAACAGCTTTTGAAAAATTACACCACAAAGGACTAGTCATGCCCATAGGGCCTATCAAAGATCCAGTTCCAGAAGCCAAGCCACCCAAGTAGGATCCTAATAAGCACTGCAAATATCACCAAGGAAAGGGTCACGACACTGAGGAGTGTTGGAAACTCAAAGAAGCTATTCAAGATCTGATCGATGACAATAAAACTTCCGAGATTCTAGCCATCGCAGAAGATCAAACATCCTTCGATCCTTCACTCCTTATCACACCTGTAGGTAAGCCCATGATCGAGACAGTAGATGTAACCTCTCTTGATGAAGTGGCCGCGATTGAGGAGGATGAAAGTATTATCTTAGATAATATCAGGGAAGACTGGTCAAGTCTAAAAGAAGACGTTCGAAAACTGCAAGATGTCATTGCCATGCTCTTGAATGTGGTAGAAGGATTAGCAAATCGGATGATAGTTGTTGAACAAAATTCTCACCAAGGATCTAATGAAGAACTCAATGCTCCTAAGCCACGGATAAAACGGACCATTGAAGAATACACAACAATTGGAATGACTTACAATGAAGCTTTTGACTGTCTCCACGATCAAGGTCTCATTCGCCCCATTGGTCCCAGTCAAGACCCTCCGCCTGAAAAACGGTATCCCAATTGGGACCCAAAATCTTATTGCCGATACCATAGAGGTCGTGTTCACACCACCAAAGTATGTCTCGCTATCAAAGATCGTATTCAAGTCCTCATTGATTCAAGTTTCCTTCATGTTCCTCCGCGCGACAAGAAGGCTAGGATTAGTAACAATAATAACAGTGGCTGGAAAGGAAAGAGGAACGACAATCCTTCTTCTTCCCAAGCTACCCACTCGAACAACGTTAGCATGCTTAACTTGGATGAGGTCCTTGCCTTGAACAAACGAGAGCTAAAGAGAACCTTTACACTTATTGTCATAAGTTATGACGCAGCATTCGATTGCCTTCATGCAAAAGGTTTTATAACTCCCATAGGACCGTTTGGGGACCCACCTATCGAGAAGAGAATGACTAGTTGGAACCCCAATTCACATTGCAAATATCATCAAGGTAGGGGTCATACTACCGAGAGCTGTTAGAAGCTAAAGGAAGCAATCCAATATTTGATCGACAATAACAAGCTTCCTATACCTCCAGTCGGCAAGAAAGCCGAGTGATGATAAGACACAAGACAAGAGGCGAGCTTCAACGACAAGATTTCGTGACCTCTTTTTCTATTTCCTTTTTATTCCTTTCCTCAATAAGTCTAGCATAGGCACCGTTTTATTCTCCTTAGGTTTATTTTGTAGGATCATTATTTCTTCCCCTTTTAATAAAATGAGCATTTATTTTCTTGCATATGATCATCGCATTGCATTGCATTCATAAAAAAAAAAAAAAAAAAAAAAAAAAAAAAAAAAAAAAACATGTCGAACTAAGCATAAGGTATACCAATGATTTGAGGCACCCCTTGTAGCCACATCATATCACCTTTCACCTTTTAAAAAATATGCAATCCTTTTTTGATAAACCACTTTGAACCTCGTCTAACGATAGACCTGTCATTTTTCAACCCATATCTACTTAACCTTGGGATGGGATGGTGTGCAACTTATGCAATTTTCAAAGAACGAAAGCTTGAGTGATTTTACATAAAACTCAAAAATTCAAAAAACCAAAAATGATAAAAGTATAAAAAAAAGGGCAAGTGTTCCAATGTCTTTGATATGAACACGTCTCAAATTGCGTTTCTTATCGAGTGCTCGGTACCGTGCCTGAGAAACATGAATGCCAAGTGAGTGATAGACTGCATGATCGGGATTGCCCACGCTTATAAAAAAAGAGATTTGAATTTGAAAAAATGATAAAGGAAAAAGAGAGAGCAAAATATAAAGAGTTAAAACACTCAAGCATACAAATACAAAAATTCAAAAGCAAGGTTGCACACCTTCGGGGCTTATCTAGGGTCTTGAGCCTTTATCCCTTTTTTTCTTCAATCTTTTAGCCTAACCACGTTACAACCCTCAAAAGACCTCTTTGAGGTATACACACACTTGTGCGAGGTTCGGCTAGAGCTACGTTCGGCCTGATTCCTAACGGATACGTAGGCAACCTCACATTGGGGTACGGCCGTAATAAACATGCATTCATATTCACATTCACACACTCACACCATGATCATATCAAAGGATTTCCAATGCTCATCCTTTTCCACTTAGAGCTACACTTGGGGGCTTGATCCTTACATTATTAGCCTACCTAGCTTAAGAGTCACCACCATTGGACTCTTTTCAATATATTTTTCCACACACTTAGCTCTTGCGGCCTAACTTTAGTGTCACTTTCACACACTACACAGATACATGACCAAATAGTCTTTCCCTTAGGAACCATTTTTCATGAAATCTTAACACAACATTGGAGCATACTTTGTCATAACAAAATCACTCATCACTCATCATTGCATCACAAAGTATGAAGTACTTAGCCTCCGCGCCTAAGTTACCTAAATACTTTCATTATCGAGTCAACTAAGATAGTCTAAGATGTTACAAATCCTTGTACTGTGAGAGGCAACATTAACGGATTAAGCTCATTCAACATGCACCTTCAAAAACTTCGCTTCTTTCTTTTTTCGCGTCTTTCTTTTTCTAGAGAAAGTCGGTACCCTCCATAAAAAATGACGGAAAATTTTTTCTTTTTTGCATTTTTCGAGTCGCACAATCACACTATAATGCACACACGAGTCATGTACGTTGAGTCATAAAATGACGGAAAATTTTTGCTTTTTTGCATTTTTCGAGTCGCACAATCACACTATAACGCACACACGAGTCATGTACGTTGAGTCATGTCACCTCAAATTGAGTCTAACACATGTGTCAAAACACATTGATTCAACCTCAAGTCAGTCAATCACCTTAGGTCAACCCTAAGAAAAACACCAGCAAAGTCTTTTGGCAATCTTTTGATTTTTACAAGATACAACCATTCAGCAAAGCTCCTGTTCGCAGCCAACCGAACGATCTCAACAAACATTCAACTATAAAAGCTCTTTGTTCAGAGACGCGTGGACATATCATCAAAGCTCTTTGTTCAGAGACGTGTGGACATTTCTTTTCAAGCTCTTTTGTTCAAAGACGCGTGGACATTTCTTTTCAAGCTCTTTTGCTCAGAGACGCGTGGGCATCCTATCAAAGCTCCATTGTTCAGAGACGAGTGAACATCCCTCTAAAAGCTCCATTGTTCAGAGACGAGTGAACATTCCTCAAAAAGAAGCTCTTTTGTTCAGAGACGAGTGAACATCAACGGCGACGAAGCACGACCACAACATCAACAACGGCGGGATGACGTTCTCTAGCTTGTGGAAGGTCGTCAAAACAAAATGCAACAAATCGGTTACATTAGAGACGTGTGCTCGACGGTGCAAGATACGCGTTTCTTAAATCTTTTATCTGTTTAACTAACGCTAGTTTGCAGGTATCGGCGTTACAAGAATGATTTGGGATCGCAGAACATTCTGAATCATTCTCCGTCCCTATCGCTACTTTGACTTTCGTTTTCGAAACTTGCGTTTCTCCAAACTCAGTCAAAGTGGGGGCTTCTGTAGACACCCAAATGTGTCTCCCCAAAAACAAACCTAGTGATGAATACCTTTTACGTCGAACGATTATCGAACGAGTTGAAAGTGTGAAAAGTCAAGTGTTGCGGTTGGTTTTTATTAAAATTCTTTCTGTTTTCGAAAACAACTCTATTTTATGAAAATAGTCACTCCACTTTAGTTTGGTCCATGACAGGGGTCCAATAATAGTGTATTTGGATGGGGCTTTCAAAGAGCTTTCCAACGATATATTATAAGCCTAATTCCGATGAATAATGAGGAAGTTACGGCTAAAATACTAAACTGGGTCCGGTTTGATCTTTACATGCGGCCCAATGATCTAGGGGAGGGCCCAATGTTAATTGTTATTTCTAAAGTTATTAGAATTGATGATAGTCTTCTAGAATTCTTTAGAAGGTTCTCTTTAATCCTAATAGGATTAGAATTAATAATTATATCTTGATAAGTTTTATTTGGAATAAAGTATTATTTTATGAAAAATACGGTTTCAGTTTTCATACGGACTTTATAAATCGATTTTGATTCATATGTGGACTCCCTGTTGACAACGCGTAGAAATCCAGGCTGTCGCCACGCGACAGACCCTGTCGCCTGGCGACAAGGTCGGTTTTACACCGACAGAGTGGAGTTTTATTCCTTATTAAATTCTACTTATTTCCGGACTGTTTTCTTATAAATAGGGTCCTAAACCTCCGTTTTTCGGGACCAATTCACAATCATTAACAATCATCAATAATCATCATCTCTCTCTAAACTCTCACTAGCTTTTCACAAACAAAATTCCGCATTCACAAGATCTAGAAACACCTAGCCGAGTTCGAAGTTGTCTTCGCCCTAGACGTGAAAGGTTATAATTTCTGAGGGTTTGGTCCCTAGTCTCTATTTCAATTATTTAATTTAATTGTTTGATTTTATTTTTTTCCTTGAAGTTACTAACGCGTGTATTTTGTTATTAGAAAGAGATACGAGGCATCCAAGTACTTTAATTGTTAATTGATATTATGATATAGAAATCATGCTTAGATTGTTATTTTGGTTCCTAGTATCATGTTAGCATGCTTTCCTTAGTATGATATTTAGGGTGATTTGCTTATATCAATTATGATTTCTAGGATGCTTCCTATTTTCTTTTCAAATATCATGTTAGTACCATGTTAGGTTTAAAGGTTTGATTTTTATTGTTTAGTGACATGCTAGGATTTGTTATTAATCTTGTTAGTATCTGTAGGGAATATTTCAAGCATTACCCCAAACTTGAACCCCACTGTGATCATACACTTAAGCATGGTGGCGTCCAAAGGGAAGGAAGGTAGAGCAAAAGAGTCGCCAACAAGTTTTAGGAACTTGTAAACCGTTCACAAGATGAAGATTACACCCCTTAACGATCCAAGAGATCGTCAACTCCAAAAGGTCTTGAACCAAATAGGGTTCGGGGATGAAGGTACAAATCCAACCTAAAAGAGATTTAACATGCCCTAATAATAGGCCTCTACTTCATTCTTCTCGTATTCATGTGCGCTTTCTGACTAACATGCAAACAACAGATTAACCTTAAACCTGTTTATCTATGTTGGTTGAATTTAATGCACAAATAAAACTATTATTGGCGATCACTTGAATTATAACCATATTATCCCTAAACAAGATTATTAATTATCTTATTAAGCGTGATTACAAGTACGAATTCCCTTTAAACCTACATAAAAGGCGTGATCAAGCAATAACAATATAAATATATCAAGCAACATAATAATCATAAAAATAATAATCATAATCATGATAACAATCATAATAATCATAATTATCATAATCATGTTAAAGCATAATATTAATAGCAAGATCCTAGGCATGATACCTTAAAAAGAGCATTAAAGAGCTCCAACTTCTCTCTCTAAACTTTCTGTTTCCCGGTCTCTAACTTGATCGTCGGAGGCGAATATTCCGGTAAAGGAATATTCGTTGTTTTGCAGGTGTCTCAGTCTCGTTGCCAGAAGAGCGCGACCAGTATGCTAGGAGATCACAAAAAACCCCGAAACTGATAATGTCTTCAAGAAATTCCTAAACTAACTAGTTTTGTGCAAATCTTGAAATCACAGTTTTACAAGTGCATAATAATAACCATCGATTATTTTTATCATTGTTAAAACTAATTTTGTAACTTAGGCATGACAAATATATACATGAGTCGCAAGAACAATTTCATGCCATTATCAAAGTACAAAATTTCGATCATAATTTTAGTGCATAATTGTCATTCTAACAACACTTCTATTTACATTAAAATTTACAAGTATAAACCATGTGAACGAAAAATAAAAAGGTTCAAATACAAATTCAAAAATTAAATACGTATATGCTTGTATATGCTCATACAGGATCAATACTTTACCATTTCTCATGAAATTTGTTGCAATACACTCTTTAAACATATCCCAATGACGTAGAACAAACAAATTCATGATAACAAGTCGAATAGAAAGTTAGAGTTCTTCATTCGACTTTCTCCATTTTATTGACCAAGTTCAAAGTTTGGTGCAATAAAAGGAGTAAGATTTACTTTCCTTTAAACGACCACAAAAAGGGAAAGAGATCAAAAATGGTGAAAGAGGAGAAGAAGAGAGTGACCTGCAGATCGCGGCTTCTCCACCTCTTTTTACTAATTCAAATGTCGCGTGCAACTCATCAAGTTACGCGTGGCATCCCAGCGCAACCCAGCATCTTGCGCACGCCTGGCCAGCGTGACCCACTGAGTTGCGCACGGATACTAGTCACTTAAAAGACCAGTTCTCATATTTTGATCTGTTTTGAATTTTTCCAACGGTTTTGTGCATTGTTAGACGTAATAACACGCAAATCATCGAAATCCTTTAAATTGCTTTGCATCTAGCAGTTTCTTTTCTTTTTGTTAGCTTTTTGCATCATCCTGCATGCACACCGTGCTTTGTGCCTTCCCCAAGCATACGTTTTGGACGTTTTTCGTAAGCGTGTCTTAAAATGTTCTGTAGTGGTGCTTTACGTAAAGAGCTCCCATAGACAGGTTTGTCATTTTATTGTACTGACTTTACAAATTTCACGTTCTTTTCTTTCTTTTTGGCGTCCGCAGCAAAAAGGATGGTGTATCATACAGCGTAAAATTGTATGGCGTAAGTGTTGCGCAAAATTTCACCTCTTTCCAACAACGTGATCTACCTCTCGTAACTAAAATAGTAGAGTTTCTGTCTTTAGGCGTTAGCTAAACTAGTCGACTGGCGCGCCGAACCATCGAGGACAAGGCACATTCTCGATTGGAAGCAAATATAGTAGTTAGTGAGCTTACTGGCTTACCGGACAGTTAAGGTGTCCGTCCACCCCCTGTATAAAGAGCAACATGCAATGTCGCATCTGTTTAGACACGTGCCCCCAGTCATGAGACACGTGTTCTCATCTTGTGGACAAAACTGCTGAGAGAGTTGCCGATTTTCTATCTTGTGGACCCCAGTCATGAGACACGTGTTCGCATCTGTTTAGGGCGTTAGCTAAACTTGTATTTCTATCTTGTGGACCCCGAATACTGCGTTTGGGCAAGCGAGTGTCAAGAACTTTATTCACGTGTTAGGCTACGAGTGCCGAAACACCTCTTTTTTTATCATCTTTTAACTTGTTAAAATCATAGACAAAAGTTTCAATGACATATTGAGGGACTTTAGATCAACGATGCCATAATTGAGAGGATATCATCCTCTTTACTCTTTTTTAAGCCGATATCTTCTCATGATATGACATCACCCAGGACAGCCTTTACTTGTAAAAGTGTTCTACATTTGCAAAGGATCAATCTAGATTCTTTAGCGCGTTAAGAATAGAAAATACTTTTTCTAGCCTTAATAGCTACTTGTCTCAAACACTTAGCAAATCAAGGATCGTTTCGACATCCTTAAACACTACTTAAAGATTCTCTATTCTTAGGGAACTTCGCAGAATGAGTCTCGGATTTATTTCCTTGGCTACTTTGATCCTCGTCTATTCTAGACTTGATCAAAGTGGGGCTAACTATAGACATCTACTTTTGGCCTCCTGTCCCGACGGGAAGTGCTATGACGATAAATAAAACCATCTTTGTATTGGATCAACGTGAAGAATGCTTATGGACAACTGGTTAAGTCACGAGAATGCAAAATAACTAGCCTAACCTAAAACAAAATGAATTAAGGTCCAAACTAACTAAGCCTGATCATATTTAGGCTTAAGCCCGAGGTTAAAACCTAATTATGACAGATTTAGAGGCGCCTAGTTTAAAAATTAAAGTTGCCGCAAAAAATCCGCGTGCATCTCAATGAGTCGCGCTGGTCTGGCGCGCACAACTCACAAGGTTGCGTGTGACACCCAGCGCAACGTTTAGTGATGTGCTTGCGAAAGATTCAGAATTTCATAAAAATATAAAATCGAATCTTACCATAATACTGCGCGCAAGACATCTAGTTGCACTGCCCTAGGCAGCGCATCTAAATCACTTGTGCTGGGCTGTTGCGTGCAACCCATTCTGATGCGCGCGACACCTGCTGCGGCAGAATACTCAAAACCCTAAATGCATCCATTCCCTATAAATAGAGGCTTAATACGAGGCTGAAACAAGCAGAAATTAGCCTAAAACTCTAGCAGAAACTTTGTGAACTTGTGTACTCTTAACCCTCTTATCCTAAACACTCACCCCCTCAATACTTGTTACTACGGGGGAGGTTCCCGAACAAGAAGGAGTCAATAAGTATTCTAAACGAAGATCTAGCAAGGAGAAGTGGTAAATTCCCAAGCACTTAGATCAATCACCTTTTACTTTTCTTGTTTAAATAACTTTTAATCAATTAATTAGTGTTGTTTGGTCACTTTAAACGAACTTTTAATTAATTAATTCCTCATAGTATCTTTTGTTAAATAAAGAATAGAATTGAATAATTAATTGTTGATTTATCACCCAAGTCAAGCAAATCTTGTTTATTTATCGTTCTTTTCACGAATATTGATTAAAAAAGAATAAAGACCTTTGTAGTGTAATTCCTACGTGATTGATGCTTGTAAATAAAATCAACTAACTTAGTTTTTAGGAGCCATGTTGCATATATTGTTTGGTGATGAAATGGTGAAAAAGGAAGATCTAGTAGAGGTCGTACTAGGGCAAAGATAGCGATTCCCCCTAAAGGGAACGTTATTTTAGTACCCTTGCTCCCGAACTCATTTCTGGTACATGTAGACCAATTTGGGCATGGGTAAACTTACAATTCGTACTAAATATCCCTTGAACACTACTTGGGAGAAAGGCATGAACGAGGTTTATGAGTTTTCCTAAAAATCATTGGCGACTCCTACTTGTTTCTTACAAAAAAGCGTAATGATAGAATCAATTCTAATTCAAGGTCCCCCAAACAGTCAAGAATTCAAATCCTAATAAACCCTAACAAGTGTAAAGTCGTAGGCTTTTAAAGGGCCATGGGCATTTAAGGAGAAGGATCCCCTACGATGGGCACACCCTCCTTACAATATTGATAGAATTTGTTTATGGATGATTGAAGTTATTGAAATATTTGTTTTAAAACACAATTACAGCAATTTAAAGGATTTAATAAAGCTGGAATTTTTGTATATAAGCTATAATCATGTTTCTTGAAAGGATTTTTAATTACCCATTAATTGGAAATAAAAGTAAGGGTTTTAAATTAATTTTAAGCTTAGTTTAAGAGGTTTATAAGTGATTAAAGTGTATATATAGTGCTGGAAATTTATATTGGATGGGTATTAATGTCTCTTTGTAAATTTGGGTTGTAAGAGAATTCCAAGTGAGTGATTTCGTGTAGTCGTGGCTATTTTGAGATCGTATTCAAGGTACGTTTGTGTACTTGGTAATTATTTGAGTATGTAGAAGCATGCTAGGCTTTAATTAATTCCAAGGTATGAATTATCATGTTAGGTATTGATTGGAATTGTTGTATGGATTGATTTTGGTGAGTGATTTGTGAAGTATGGATTATTTGTGGTGAACCGGTGGTTGGAATTAATTATGTTGGCATGTTGAATATGAACCACACTTTTATTATTGGCATGATAGAGAACATGTTTAATTAAATTACATGTTTAATGAGTTTGGAATATTGAAAGAGAATTTTATTATGATTCATATAATTTTTATTGATGCTACAAGTATGAGAAATGAGCTATTTAAGTGTCTATGTACGCGAGGGTAAAATTATATTTTGGTGCCTTAGTGCACTTAAGATGTTTCCAACACCGAGGGATAAGATTTGTGGAGCATTATGCGTTTAAGGTGTCTTTGACACTGAGGTAGATTAAAAAGGGTTCAACATTTAAAGATTATGTAGTCACTAATTATTCAAGAATTAAATTGGTATGTTTGATTGCTTGAATGATTATAATGGTTGATTGTGTTATGGTTTGAGAGTCATCACTAGCCTAATAATATGTAAAGCAACATAAAGTGAAAGAGATTAAGCACCAAAACTCTTGGAACGTATATACCTTGAATATGAACATATGGGGAGTTATGCGACTTTATATTTGACCATAACTTCTAATGGGAGTATAGGACGATGTATATTCCTTTTTATTATGCGCAGGAATTCCGCCACTTACGAGTGGTTCTTTTATACAGGCACGGTTAGCTCCCGTGTTAGTACCCCTTTATTAGGGCAGGTTAGGGGGAAACCCGTTCAATGCATAATCAAGCTAAATAAATAATTTAGTTATTAAATGATTGGTCATGTTGTGTTTTGTATGCTTGTAAACAGGTGCAACAAGGTAAGTTGTGTGATGATAGGATGAAAGCATGTTAGTGTGTTTTATTTACGCTTTGTACTTAGCATTGCTGATTGTGTGTTTGTGTGTTTGTTTGGCCTTGTATTTATCTGGGCCCTACGACGACCCATTTCTAATGGCGAGTAGTGGGGGACAAGTAGATAGGAGCTTTTCAGGGGATGAAGCATATTCATGATGGGCATGAGTGAAGAACGAATCATGCTTAGTTTTCATAAGACTATGATGTGGTTTATTGCTTTATTTATTATATTATATTATGTTTGTGAGACTAACGCAAAGGTTTTTAAGTATTGTTCGGTTTTAATAAGGGCCTACAATTGTTCCAAGTTGTAGGTTGACTTTACTTTTGTTTGGTTTAACTTTTAAGCTGACTTGTTTTGAATGGTTTTAAAGGTAGTTTTCCGCTGTGTGTCTCTGATAATTGCCTTAGTCGTCTTCACGTGGCGGTAATATCTTAGATTTTTCCTATTTTGTATTTTAAAAAGGGCAAAATAGGTATTTTAAAGGAAAGGAATTTCTAAGGTGTTAAACCCAGCCACCGCCCGATTGACTCCCAGCCCTACCGCCGATATTGGCTCCCCGCCCATCGCCGTTATAATCGGCTTAGGCCATCCTAACCCCACACCATATATACATCCCCATCGCTGCAACTACCCACCACCGGTGCTACTCCACCTACGATAGTCGCAGCCGCAGGAATCCTCGCACAGAAGCCTCAATCGATCGCCACCACAGCAGCCGCACCACCACAATATATCCCTCTTAACCTCCCTGCTTCACCCAGCCAGCTACTTGTATTCCCCTCACACACCACGCATCCTCTGCCACCAATCACAGCCAACAACCACCACTAGCTCGCCACACATCAGCCACCACCCAACCACTACTCACCTTTAACCCCAAACGCACCAGCCACGGCCACGGATTTCGACCGCCTCCTACAAAATTCTGACCCCAGTTCGCCTAGCCCCAACACCAGATTCCGACCCCCTTTCCACCTATTTTCGACCTCACAACCCTAGCCATCGAATTCCAACTACCCATAAAGCCCCCTCCTGCCGAAATTCGGCCACTCTTAAAACCCTAGCCACACCTCCAAATTTCGGCCTCCTCCTTTGCCACCACCTAATTTCGACCCCTTCCCCATCCCACACCAAATTCTGACCCCTCCCTAGCCCCACACGAAATTCCGACCAACCGAGGTGGGTTGATTTTGTTCTCGACTGGTTGGCATGGAAGATCGGGGGAGATGAAGAGGAAATGTCAAAAAGGTGGGCCCTACTAATATATTGGTGGTGAAATCCAATTTTTGGAAATTTTGTTGGTAGTAAAATAAAACTTTTTTTATGGAGGTGGTAAAAGCCAATAAATGGTTTTTTCATGGTGGTAAAAGTCAAAATTTTCTAAAAGTAATTTAAATATTTTTTAACAATTTAAAAAAAAAAAAAAAAAACCTACTCCTCTCCACCAACCCACCTCCCTCACCACCGGCAATCTTCCTCCTCGCCAGCGCCGACGCGGGCACCTAGCTCCCTCCACCGTGCAGCGTCCGGCCTTCTCCCCTTCCAACTGACCCCACCCTAACTCTCTTTCCCCCAGCCCGACACTCCTCCCTCTTTCCTTCCCACCCTGACACACATCGGCCACCTGGACCTCCTCCTTTTTCCCCACCCAGAAAATCGTAGGAATCGACCCTACGTACCTCTTCCTCCCCAAGCCCGAATCGCCTCCTCCACACCGAGACGTAGCCCTCGAACCCTATACCTTTACCTTAAAACCACCCTAAATGGGTTTAGAATTTTGGGTAGGGGTTTTAGTGTTGGGGATTTAGGGAGAGCCGATTCGGGGTTAGGGGAAGGCGGGGTCGATTCCGGCTCAGGGATAGGTTGTTAGAGAGGAGATAAAAGGTTGCACCGTGCGAGGAAAGGGGCTAGTCAGAGGTGATGGTTGGCTAAGTTGCTTTTTTTTTAATTATTTCTAAAATAATTTAATTATTATATAATTGAAAAATCTAACCATGGTTAATGATTTTAATTTTAAAAAGGTGTCATCTTTAGTAATCAATAATACAATCTTACCAAAAATAATAGGTTGTTTTACAAAATTGTTTAAATGTTACCAAAGAGAATTTCACTTTATTTTTTACAGTTTTTTCACTATATACCCCTGAGTTTTTTGTTTATTTATCATATACCCTAGAAAATTTTCAAATTCACCATATACCCCAAATTTGTTACAAAAATTCACTTTATATCCCTAATGACCACAGGATGAGTGAAATTTGGTTAATTATGAATTGAAACCACCTTAGATCTCTCCTCCCCCTCCCCCCCCCCCCCCCCCCTCATCCCTGAAACCACTTCTCTCCTCTCTCCAAACTCCTAATCCACTCCAAATCTCCATAACCATATACGTAGATGATGAAAAGTTTAGGGGTATATTGTGAATAAAAAAAACACAAGGTTATATGGTGAAAAAACTGCTTTTTTATTATTAATTATTTTAATTTTGTTGTTAATGATTTATTATGTTTGGGTATTATATAAAATTGCTTAGTTTGTATTTGTAAAGTTATTTGTTAATTTGACTCTAATTGGTGCATTATATAGGGAAAAAAAGTGTGATAAATTTGTCTATTTTATGTAGAACTACCCTAAAGATAGTTTGTTTTGTGAACAACTACCCGTTTTTTTTTATTTATTTAGTTATACCCGTAAGTTAGAAAACTTTTGTCTAGCACTACCCACTAACGTTTTCCGTCCAATTTTAGCATTAGTGGGGCCCACTTCTTCGCTTTCCCGCCCAAATTAACTCCCCTCCTTCATTTATTTTCCCGCCAAACTCATCATCCAAAAATCAAAGAGAAGAAAAATCAAGCAATTGATCAACGCAATAACTCACTAATTCAGGTAATGTTTTAACCTAATTTTTAGTTCATGGTCTGTTAAATTCGTTTTAAGGTTTTAATTTATAACAATTAACTCAATTAGGGATTCAATTTAGGGTTTATGGATTCAATTCTGTTTGGGGATTTTGATTTCTAAGGTTTACAAGTTGAATTAAATTGGGGATTTTATTTTAGCTTTGAGATTAAATCCAATTGCATTCTAATACTTTCACTCATTGACTTAAAATTACCATAAACAACAACAAGATGAGTAGGAAAGAGAGAGACAACAAAGAAAAGGTTGTACTTGTTACAGTTGTCAATTTTCTGAAAAGGAGGATGAAAATTATGGTGGAGATTCACTTAGGTCATAAGAATATGGTGAAATTTGGAAGGTAATAAAAGAGTGACAATGAAGGGAAAAAATGAGGGAGAAGAGATGTAGTTTGGAAGGGGAGTTAACTGGGTGGGAAAGAGAAGAAGTGGGCCCCACTAACGTCTGATTTGGACAGAAATCGTTAGTGGGTAGTGCTAGAAAAAAATTTGCTAACTTACGGGTAGTTCTAAACAAATAAAAAAAACGGGTAGTTGTTCACAAAACAGTCTATGTTCAGGTAGTTCTACCCAAAATATCCTAGAAAAAATGCAATTTTTTTAAAAGAACGAAATTTCGATGTATTTAATTGGTTGGTTTATTTTTCCTTCTTCGTTTCATATATATAAGCGGTTGTGAACAGTGTGTTTCATTCGTCAAAAGCATTTGTAATTTTTTCTAGGACATGTATTTAGTTTCTAGTTAAGGGGTAGAGCTCATATGGGTCATCGGGGTTGGGTTGCGAGGTCAGCTGTGGTTGGACAGCTCAGGTGTGTGGTTTTGTCGGGGGGTTAAATGGTGGGTCAAGTGGTGTTCGGTGCTTGGGGTCAAGTAGAGGCCATTTCAGTGGTCTGGTGGGAGGGGATAGGGTTGGGCGTTCGTGGTGGAGGTTAGGCCAGGTGGGATCAAGTGGTGGTTGTGATGGTGGTTATGGAGAGGCGGTGGTGAAGCTGCCATTGAAGGAGTTGGGAGGTGAGAGGTAGGAAGAAGGAGATGTAAGAAATTAAAATAAATAAATAAAAATATTAACCTGTTGAACAAGTTTTAGGTAAAAAGACTCATTTTGAGCAGATGGGGTTAAAGGTGGGATTGTTTTCAGATTTCGAAAAAGTGGAATTGTTTTGAGCAAAAAATCCAAAGGTGGGCTTGCTTTGAGTAGAAAACCCAAAGGTGGGATTATTAGTTTTCATTTTACCTTTTATTTTTGAGGTAAATTAAACTTTATACTAGAAAAGTAAAGTTAATTTTTTTTTTTTGTGAAAAATAGGAATAACCGATTAAAACAGGTTAACACTGGACGATTTTACCTTCGCTCACTAGCCAATACTTTATTTGTAACAAATGAAACTTGAATGCCTAAATTGCAACTTTTGACAAAGTTCATTGCATTGTTTTAATATTAACTCGATCTAAAAACTCGTCATCAATTCTAGGATCACAACGACCCTCATCATATCCTCAACATTCATCGCAATTTCATTACTAACTCCCACCAACAAGATAGAGCAAACGGCCATAGGACCCAAACAAGAACTTGAGACTAATCTATTAAATTCAGCGGTTCTAAAGTTTGTACCCAACATTATTTCTTGGCCTATTTGTAAATAAAATGATTGAACTAAATTTAGATAAAGAATGAATAAGAAGATTTTAATTAAAACTATAATAATTCAGTAAGATTAGTCAACTATTAGATGACAGTTCCTAAATATAAACTCTGGAGTTGAATAATAGTAAAATATGGTCTAGTTGGTTAATAGCTACTTGTAATACTTCTCTTAATTTGTTTCCATTTAAGGGAGGAAATAAAGAATAGTCTATTACGAATTGTCTATTGATGGCATGTTGACTAATTAATAATTCAACTATTTCTTAATGAGATAACTCAAGATTTTCTAATGCTCAAATCCTCTAAGTTGGCAGATGGAAAAATTCTAATTCACAACAAACAAATTTATTTAAAGGAAATCTTTGCGCCAAAACATGAGTGGTCAAATTTGTAAGAGGATCAAATCTAATGCAACATATTTTTGTTATATCAATTATATGTATCCCCGACTTTAGTTTTGGTACCGCGTTCGTATGAGGGCACATGCCAAGTTTCCTCTCCCATTAATTTGTATACTGAAAAATAGTGTACACTGAATACATTACATGCAAAAATAGAATAGGAGTGACACACTTGCAATGTAATAATAAAATGATTCGAAAAGGATTGAGATGCAAGTATAATTACAGCTCTTGTAATTTTATTAGTAAACTTTTGATTTTATTATTTGTAAATGACTTTTATGTTATTAATTATTTTGTAACGCAATTTGTAAATTTGTTAATAATTTACGTAATTTATCATTATTCAGCTTTGTATTGTACTTCATTAATGAATTTAACTTATTTAAAAAAAATATTTAAACAGCCGCAATCTCAAGATCTGGTAAGGTAATTGGTCTCATAAGATTTGTCTTGGTAAGAAGTATTATCATTTTCCCATTTTGTTGCAACATACACCTCAACTCATTTTTGGAAACATCAATATAAACTTCAAGTCCATCACTCTCATTAGGTAAGACTAAAACAAGTGCAATGATTAAATGTTCTTTAAAAGTTTAAAAGATTTGTTTACATTTCTCATCCCATTCAAACTAACTGCATTTCATCAAGGTATATTTAGCAATCCTCAAAAGTAATTCATAAACCTCCCTAAGTATTTAATCCTAATAAACTCCTTATATCGGTCACATTGCTAAGTGTAGGCCACTCACTCACTACTTGAATTTTAAAATCAAATAGTGATTTATTTATTTTTATTATAATGTCCCAAAAATGCAACTTTCTCTCATTAATAAAACTCACACTTCGGAAACTTAGCATATTACATGTCGTCACTAAAAGTTGTCAACAGAATCCTCAAATGCCCATTATGATTCTCATCACTCCTCAAGTATAGCAAGATATCATTGATAAAACCATAAATTTATCGAATTACTGTACTCATGGAACACTCGATTCATTAAATCCATAATGATTGTTAATACATTAATTAACCCAAAAGGCCTGATTCATATTTTCACATTTATGAATCCATGGACTCCTCAAAATTTTCTTTCACAAAATTGGTTGATAAGACTTCTCTCTAACTTGGTTTCCAAATTCTCCCAACGAAAGTCAATTGTCTCACAAATCGTATCTCTATTCTCTTTCCACCAAATTTATGCTCCTCAAATTCTCATGGCAATTCAAAGTAACAAAAACTCATCTTTCACTACCTACTTCTACAGAAAAGCAGGGTCTCCACTCTCCTTAAAGTATGGCAGCTTGACCAAAGCAAAATTCATACACTCCTCTCGCGTAATTTATCATCACCAAATATTTCATCATTTCTCCAAGTATATTCCTAATTTGATCATAAGGTTTCTCAAATAAATACTCATTGGTTGCAAAAATTGAAGGAGATATCAAATAATAGAAATATAGACCTTACCAATAACCCAAAGCACCAAATAAATTAGATCATTAAATAAGCATAAACAAATAGTCACATAATTACATGCTTCACATAATGATCATTCATATATACATATTACATTGCACAAATCATCCCAAATTAATCTATATTGTATTCTTTAATCCTTAAACATGATACTAGGTGATCACAACACCCAAATTTGCACGATTAAATAACACATACATAATTTAAATCCCTCGCATAATCACTTCATTTTCATTAAAGAATAAAAGTACAAATGAATTAAATACAACGTATATAGAGAGAAATAATCTATCTTATATGCCCATCCTAAACTATCAAACTCACTGATAAAATAAAATAAATACTCAAGTTCAAATAATAGAATAAATACGCGGATTCAACATTTCAAAAACAATTAATAACACAATAATTTATATATAAATACATATATTTTATTTTAATATTGCCGAAACAATTTATTTAAAATAAAATAATTTTCAAAAATTAAAGTTTAATTGTAAATTAAGTAATTTAAATCCAAAACCACAACACTTAAAACATTAGGCGCCTAAAAAAATATTAAATTATCTTTAGCGGTAATTAAGCTAAACCTAACTCTGATACCACTTTGTAACACCCCAATAATTCTCCCTTTAAACATGTAAGTACCCTGAACAAAATCCAAGATAATTACCAAAGTGCTACCGCCACGTGTTCAAACGTTAAGGCTAATTCAGAATTTAGCAGCGGAAAAATTAACTCAGTTAAAAATAAGTTTCAAAACCAACGATCAAAACCAAATTAAGTCTTACAACTTGGAACCATTAATGCCCTTATTCAAAACCAGTAAAAGTGGTAAATAAAACAACCAGAGTTTAAATAAATTCAAAAGTAAGAAATAATATAAACTGTGAATGGTAACCAACACTCCACTCAAAATCCCACCACCTTGATGCAAGTTCTGAATATATAAAAACCTATGGTTAATCTGCTCCCTAATATTACAAATGTAAAAATTAGATCGTTACAGGGGCATTGAAAGGCAAAGGCCATGACCAAAGAAAGACACACAAAAGCACACAATCAGCAACGCTGAGTACATACAAGCTACGAAATATAATAAGAAATTCCTAGCATGCTACTAATAAGCGATCATCAAATACAATTTAATTATAGACTCAAACACATGACTCAACTGTTTACATTACTAAGACTTCACTAATTAATAATAGATAAATCATTTTATTTTATTCATTGGATTAGGTTGTCCTCCCATGCTCCATTTGGAACATCAATAAAAGAAAAACCCCATGCCTCCTTTCGGAAATATCAATAAACATCCAATGGCCACTGGAGCGACTCCGTGACCATAGCTAGTATGAGATCTCATCTAACTCCTTATAGTTTTTAAAAAGTATTTAAAATAAGAGACTCGTTGATCAGACTGTGTAGACACCCATTTGTGTCTCCCCAAAAACAAACCCAGTGATGAATACCTTTCACGTCGAACCATAATCGAATAAGGTGAAAATGTGAAAAGTCAAGTGTTGCGGTTAGTTTTTATTAAAAATCTCTTTCTCTGTTTTCGAAACCCACTCTATTTTATGAAAACGTCCAATCCAGTTTATTTTGGTCCATGATAAGGGTCCAATAATGGTGTAGTTGGATGGGGCTTGAAAAGACATTTCCAACGATTTATATTATAAGCCCAATTCCGATGAATATTGAGGAAGTTATGGCCAATATACTAAACTGGGCCCGGTTAATTATTTAAATACGGCCCAATGATCTAGAGGAGGGCCTGATGTTAATTATTATTCCTAAAATTATTAGGATTAATTATAATTTTCTGGAAGTTTCTAGAAGATTCTTTTAAATTCTAATATTATTAGATTTAATAATTAATTATTTTAAAATAGACTTTTATTTGGAGTAAAATATTATTTTATTATCTTGAAAATACGTATTTTATCTTTTGTACGGATTCCGTAGATCAAGTTGATTAAAGATCGGATTCCGCGTGAAGAAAACGCGCTAATACAGGTTGTCGCCAAACGACAAGTCTGTCGCCGCGCGACAGACCCTGTCGCCTCGCGACAGAGTCGATTCCTGGCGACAGCGTGTAGTTTTATTCCTTATCAAATTCTATGTTTTTTCGGACTATTTTCTTATAAATAGGGTCCGAATCCTTGTTTTCAGAATCATGATCTCTCGTCAACTTTTATCAATTCTCATCAACTTTTATCAATTCTCTCTATTCTCTCTCAAGAATTACTTAATTCTTATTCTTTCTCTCTATTTCTAAACCAACCTTTTTACACACAATATTCCGCATTCACAAGATCTTGAAACACCTAGCCAAGTTCGAAGTTGCCTTTGCCCTAGACGTGCAAGGTTGATAATTTCTGAGGGTTTGGTCCAAAACTAGTCTAAACTTTATTTAATTTGATTTCAATTTAATTCTTTAATTCTTTAATTATTTAATTGTTCTTTATTATTTTCATTGAAGTTTACTAACTTGTGTATTTTGTTATTAGAAAGAGGTACGAGGCTTCAAAGTAAGTAGATTAGCTTACTCCCTATTTTATTAACAATGTAGATTGCATGCTTATTATTGTTTATGATTCCTAGTATCATGTTAGGATGCTTTTAATGCTTTCTAGTATCATGTTAGGATGTTATTATTGCTTTCTAGTATCATGTTTAGGGTGTCTTTACTTATTTCTAATATCATGTTATCATGTTAGTATCATGTTAGGTTTAAAGCTTTGATCTTTATTGCTTAGTGACATGCTAGGGTTTGTTATTAATCTTGTTAGTATCATGCCTAGGATCTTGCTATTATTATTGAGCTTTATTATGCCTTAACATGATGTTATTATTATTATTTATTGATTTATTATTATGTTGCTTGTTTTATTTTATTTTTATTGCTTGATCACACCTTTTATGCAGGTTTAAATGGAATTGGTACTTGAAATCACGCTTAATAAGATAATTAATAATTTGGTTTAGGCTAATGTGATTTTAACTCAAGTGATCGCCAATAATAGTCTTATTTGTGCATTAATTTCAACCAACATAGATAAACAGAGTAAGTTTAATACAATGTTTGTATGTTATTCGAAAAGCGCACATGAATACGAGCAGAACAAAGTAGAGGCCTATTTTATAGGGCGGGTCCTTTCTTTTGTAGATTGGATTCGTACCCTCATCCCCGAACCCTATTTGGTTCAAGACCTTATGGAGTAGTTGATGGTCCTTTTGGATTGTCTCTTGGGTTTACAAGTTCCTAAAACTTGTTGGCGACTCTTTTTACTCTTTTTCTTTCCCTTTGGAACGCCACCGTACTTTAGTGTATGATCACAGTGGGGTTCAAGTTTGGGATCATAATGCTTGAAATATTCCCTACAGACTGCCTCTAGAAAAGTGCACGGCTAATACCCCGTGTACCCCAACCTTTGATTGTCATTACTCTAGATGTGCACCAATCCAGAGTTTTATTGCTCATCCATCTTGCACTTTACGTGATTTACATGTTTAGACTTGGTGATGACTCGTATGCAAACAATACAATCAATCAAATATCAAATCATCCAAGCAATTCAAGTTTCCAATTCAATTCTTGATTTATTAGTGACAAGAAATATTTATTATTGAATCCTTTAACTACCTCGATGTATAAACACCTTAAGTGCATAAGACACCTCAAATCCGTAACCTCGTCTTGTAAGACTTTAATTCTTCCTTTACTCATTTCATTTCTATAATCATGAACGAGTAATAAAATAATTCATTCCACATATTCACGTACCTTTGTCTCTAAGCTCATCTTGCAAATTAACGTATGAATAATACTAACAAGATAAATTAATACACAATCCTCATACTTGCATCAAAACCAACCATCAAATCAAGCATTAATCACAATTAATACCATACAATTTCAACCAATCCCCAAGTTCCTAACATGATTCTAAGTTTTCCAAGTCCTTAAACATACTCCTAAAATCAAGGTTTTCGTATCCTTGTACGTACCTTGAATAAACGAATTGGTTGGCCACTTTAGGGACTAAAAATCACCTTGTATGACGTCCTCTCCTAAACCAAACAACAATAACTAAATCAACACCCAAGAAAATAAATTTACAGCAATACCAAACTACTTTAAAACCTCTTAAACCATCAAATTAATGCCTTTAAATTATTCCCAATAGTCAAAATTAATAATTCAATAGTTCAACTATAAGTTTATATGTTAAAATCATGAAAATATAGCTTATAACATAAAATTCCAGCAAGTTTAACTTACTAACATATGCTGAAAATTTGTTTTATTAATAGTTTTTGCAATTCAAATAATCTATAATTGTCATATTGCATAAATAGTTGTTTACAATATGTAGAAGCATTCTAAACCTTTATGGCTTAATAATAATAAAAATCAGATTATATAAAATCTGGAAAATAATTTAAATTGTAAATTTCAAGCTTTAATTTTAATGATCTAAATTCATAACACAATAAGTATGATAGTATATTACACATTAAAACCTTAAAATCTTCAAATAAACAAAATAAAACCCCAATTTCATAAAATATAAAATCTGAAAAATAATTTTAGATATAAAATTATGGATTGTCATTATGAAATCATAGAATAGATAGATAACTTGCTTAGCACGTTTTGCCCTAAAACATGAAAATTCAAAGTATAAACCCTAATTTTATACTTCCTCCGTTTTTTAATAGTTGCAACACACACTTTTTCACGGTATTTAAGAAGTGTGGGGTTCACATGATATAATAAACTTTAAAATGAAATGAGTGGTTGTTAGGAGTGTAATTTAATTTAGTGGGTCATGTGCTTTAAATAAGAGAAATAATACATCTTTTCCCTAAAATAACTTTCCTTTTATAGTTTGTTGCAAGTATTGTGACATTTCCATTTTAGAGAAGTGTTGCAAGTATTAAAAAACAGAGGAAGTACATAATATAAATCTGAAATTTTATATCATAAACAAAACATAGTATACTTCATAAATTTATAATCTTTTATAACTCATATACATAATCAAACCATAATAATTAATAATCGTTGAAAAATTTATACTTCCTCCGTTTTTCTTTTATTTCACCATAAGGACTTTTACACTATTCACTTAATTCTTTGACCATCTTTTGTGATGTATCTATTAGGAAAAATATAGTCATGTGGGATCTAGTTAGATTCGTCTTGAAATCTACTTTTCAGATATCAATTTTTTATAATTTTTACAAAAGTATAATTAAAGATATTAATAGCCAAAGTAATGCATTGGCAAGCGTGAAACCCCTTATGGTGCAATAAAAAAAAAATTTAAAAAAAATAATAAAAAAAAAAAAGAACGGAGGAAGTATAAAGATTGAAACTTTAAAGAAATTTAAGCAAGAAAGGAGAGAAAGATAGAAGAGAAGGGGAAGTAGAGGAAACTGGTGTTGTCGACGTCGGAACAGCAGCAGGGTGGTGGTGCGCAGCAGCTTCACGGCAAAAAAAAAAAAAAAAAAAAAAAAAAAAATTGTTCAATCGTGAGGAGCAAGAAAGGGAGAAAGGCAGTGAGAGGGAGAATGACGTGAGTGAGGGGGAAAAATTGAGGGTTTTGAGGTTTTTGTATGAAGGTATGGGCTAAATTCCTTATTCAAATAGAAGTAAGAGTTGTGGTTTGGGCTGGAATAGGAGTTTAAACTCTCTTTACTTAGAATTGGGCTACTAAACTATTGACAAAGTATGTTGATGACTAAAAAGAGAATTTTAAATTAAACAAATGCTTATTAGTTTAATAGAATTCGATTAAATTTTTACATAAAATAATTTATACAATAAGACCGAAATAAATTATTTGTATAAATGTAATAAATAAATATATTATAATGAAGTTAAAGATATGGGGGATTACAATGTGGAGAGAAAAGAGTTGCTCATTTGCTTGTTTGTGTGTGTCGGGTGTTTATTTATTGTTCAGTTTGAATTTAATCCAATGTGCCTTGAAATAAAATTTGGTTTGTGGTAAAGGGTAGATTGTTGTTGTTTAGAAAATAATATGTTACGAAGTATTTAGAATATAATACATTGAGATGATTTCAACAATGTCATCTAAATTCGTGTTTTGTTTTTTCTTTTTCTTATGTACTTCGTATATGACTAACATTGGTCAAAGAGGACAGGCGTAAAAGTCAGCATATAATGACTTTCATCATTAGATGGAACTAAGACAGTTCCCAATGATTAGAGTGAAAATTGTCAATGCACTTGGTTGAATGAATTAGCTACAAAATTTTCAAGCTAAATTTCTCAAAGTGGCTTGAACCGAGAACTTTGATTTTATAAATTAAGCGAGAGATTTACATTAATCTAGAACATACATCACTACAATTTTGAAGGCTTGCCAGAATACCATTGAAATCATAGGATGGTCTGGTTGCCAACTTTCTGAGCTCCCTGTCCTACTAGCCATTTATGATGGATACCACAAGGCTTGCCCAAAAATGAGGGAAATGATTTCTAACTTTCTATATCAAGGCGAAAACTCGGCTTGCATCACAGCAGATTGCAGCAATGCATAAAAATCAGCACAAGTATATGCCAGGGGCCAACTCTATCCTCTCAATTTAGTCTTCTGCACACAATAACTGGTAGAAGCATGACTCTAAAATTCATACATTTCCACCATCAGAACTACTACAGGTTTGATTCTGAAGAGAAGCATTTCCAAAATCGTCGTCAAGGCTCATTTGTTGGACTTCTTGAGGGGAGAGGATTTTTACACACCGAACACAATTCACGAAGTCACTGAAATTGAAACAGACAGAATATGAACTCAAAGCAGAATAGATGATCGTGATAATAATGATAAGGGGAGCAAATTAATTGTAATCATGCGAAGACTTACTCCCAGGGATCATCACCCACTAGCAAGACATCATTCTCATGGTCCACATATACTAGTTTCCAGCCAACTCTTCCCCGGTCTTCCATCTGTCCCTCTATGCCAAACATCCGAGCCAGATCCTGCTTGAGCTCCTCATAACCCGAGTAACGAGTAACATCTATAGATCTACCAACAGCTCCACGCTTGTAAACCTTCAAATAAATAACCAAGTCACTCATTAAAATTTTTATTCTAAGCCAGATCATGAGAAAAGTTCTAAGAGTTTTACCTTAGTGTAGGTCCGCAGTCTCTGATATGGTGGGGGTGGGCCCCATGCTCCCCTATTCATAAAACTACCATCACTTAATGCAGAATCAATTGAATTGAATGCGACATCTGGTACTCCAAATGACTGAGTAACCATTGAGGATGAGAGTTCCTGCTGAGCATCCTTCGAGTTTTCATAAGTACTAAGCATGCAACCAGAAGAGACGTTATTTGAGAAATCCTTATCAGACCTTGGTAAATTCTTTGTCATCAAAGTATCTGAGACCAAGGATGTCCCCAGCTGGCCATTAATACTTGCCCCAGCGTGAATGTTGTTTCTAACATCAGCTTGTACCTCCACATCGTGACCTGTATCTCCTAACAAACTTGATTGTGGATTAGCTAATGGATTGTTCTGACTTATGATATCATTCTGAGAGAGAGAGGCTGATGTTGCAGAGGATGTATCTAGATAATCCATAGGGATATTCTGATATGTTTGCCGGGTTAAATGCCCCTGGCTTTCAACTTTAGTAATGTTGACAGAAGGCTTGACAGCAGCTTTTTGATGCAACTCTTGAAACGAGTTATGAGCTGCCATAGTCTCTAAACTGTTGGAACTCAAAAGATTAGACTGATTTATCCCTTCTCCCAAGGCATAACTTCGGTGACCTCTATTGTTCACGACTGCCTGAGTGACAATAGGACCATTGTTTGTCGAAGGAGAAGTTGAGCATGATGGAATATCATCAGTTAGTGCTGAATGCCCACCTGCAGCAGCTCCTACAAAACTGTTGCTTACTGCAGTGGAAGGATGATTTGACATAGGATTGAGTGCAACTCCAGCCAGACCATGCAGTTCCGGCATTACACCAGACTGCTGCTGTGGGAGTTTTGGGACCTGAGGTGTTTGAGAGAAGTGTGATGCTGTCAGACTACTGCTCCTAGATATCTGCTGTGGCATAACCTGGGACTGAGGGAGAGACTTCATTTGTGCTTGAGGCATATCCATCATTTGTGATGAAGGAAATGCCCTAGAAAAGCTTTGAGATGCATCTGACTGAGATCTCTGCAGTTCTTGGAGTTGGTTCACGTTATTTATCTGCTGCAATGCAGACTGCTGAGATAAGAGCGAGTGCTGTTGCTGCTGAAGCCTTTGCATAAGCTGAAGCTGAAGCTGGTTGTCAGTAACTTGTTGCAATTGATTTAAACTTGGTTGTTGACTGGGTCCTGGACTTTGCTGCTGCTGCTGTGGGGGTAGGTTTCCCAGGGGCTGATGGCTTTGAAGAGAAGTTGGCTGTTGAAATGAATTCTGACTTTGTACAAGACCCTGAGACTGTACTAGCTGCGACTGGACATGGTTTGAAGATAGGGATTGGTTGATCAAGTTATGCATCGAGGATTGCTGAGAAACATCACAGAACTGTTGTTGCGACTGTATTAGAGAGCTCAATGGGTTCAAAGCTCCTGATGACTTCTGGAGCTGATCAAGCTGCTGAACTGATTGTACTGGACTCTGAGCATTGATCAAGTTGTTCTGCTGAGGCATCAGTGGTGCAGTAAATCCTAATTGACGGGACAGGTCAGCACCAGGAAGACTCTGAAGAGTACCAGGTAAAGTATTCAAAAAATTTGCCTGCATTGGATTAGCCAAGGATTGATTTTGTGGCATGTTCATCCACTGCATCAAGCTCAAGCCTGTTAAAGCATGCGGATCATCTCCAAGCCATGGCATTGTTCTCTTGAATGGGTTGTCGACATCAGATTCATCATCTGCCACAGAGTAAGATTAGATTAGAACCAATTAGAAAAACAGTGCAACAAGAAAATGATCAATACAGTCACCACAACAAGAAGGTAATCATATTAGGATACAATAACATGTTTTATCCCAATTTCGTTTTCTGTTGTTATTTGTGTTAGACCTAAGAAAAACTTGTGAAAGACAACCATTTCATTCCAATAGCGAGGCATCATATAGGCTCACCCAACCCCGTGAAAATTGGAGGTTCATAAGCCACATTGGAATAACACATGTAAAACTGTAAATTAGTATGGTATCATTAAAATTTCTCATAAAGGAAAATATCGGTTTTGTCACATGCCAGCAGGCAGAAGCAGTATAAATAAATGATCAGAGAGTAGTATAAGTAGCAATCTTTGATTAATCATCTTGTATCTTAAACAGAAAGTCATCTAAGGCCCATGAAAGCATTCCAGTAGGATAAGTTTCAAGTAAAGAGGGATCCTGCCATGATGTGAGATAGCATACTAACACGAGTATCAAATTGAATAGCTCAAAGAGGAGACGGGAGACCTAAGGAAAATTAGAAGGAATAAAGATACCCTATGGGATGTGATTTTTTGGAAACAGAAATCCCAATCTGCAGAAGTATAATTATATGTACCTGGCATTCCTGGTAGCCTTGGACGCTTTGGCCTAAGGAATGGTGGGGGACATATGAAAAATGGAGCTGTAACAGGTTCAATCTCCCAAACAGAAACCCTGTTACGCCTTTCTCCAGCAGTTGACTCATCCCAACCAACCTGAGTGCAGATATCAAGTAATCTATCAACAATTAGATAATGCACTAAATAAGGTGCACAGATAATTAGTTGCAACAGAGGCAGCAAGTATTTACCTGCAAATTACGCCACTGTGAGTTCTTCCAGCGCACAGGATCTAGATCACTAATACCTGTAATTGTACCCATATACCTGCAAATTTGGTTGATTAGTTCTCAATCAGTCAATTTGCTTAATACCATTTCAGTACAGTGATTTTCGAGATGGATTTCTTCTCTAACTTTTACAGCGAGGTGAAACAATTTGACCGTCCCATACACAGTATTCCAAAATTACCTTCTAGTTCCTGAGTCTTCAGTTTCAAACATCATCCTAAATCGCATACCAGGAGATACTTGTTGACCATATATAGCCTTGTAGTACTTCGCAAGTGGGATCACAAACTCTGATGGGCTAGCTCTGCACACATCAACATCTAATGAGGCCAAGGATGCAGAGTGGTGATTAAGAAGAGTGCAATGACACCCACCTTGGATTATAGAAAACTGTAAACGGACTATTATTTGCAGCCGCATGGGCAGCAGCTGCAAGGATTCCAATATGCATGCTATCACTAGAGAGCACTGATGACGATAAATTAGTTGGTTGTCGGTTAGCTCGCCTAATCCCTAAAAGAAGATGCTGCTTCTCATCTCTGCTCAAAGAAAGCACAAGTCAGTACAATAATGAGTATAGCTTCTCAGATTGGACTCATAACAGAGAAACAGACCACCATGGAGGTAAACAATTTTACAGCCAATTTGATAGTAGGTTATAAGCAGTAATGGGATGAGTTTCAAATGTAATTATGAAATCAATATAACATCTTAACGTTCATAGTAATGCAATGGCATCCCAAACTTCATGTTTTTCTTCATATATGTTCACTAACACCCAATACCCACCCCCCCCCCCCCCCCTTTTCTCTAGAGGTAACGGATGGTAATGGTAATTTGTGAAGAAAAGGTTAATTCAGGTTGAATTAACATTACCATGGAAATGGAGATTGAATTTTCTTACAAATTTATAAACAACTTCATTCCTATAACCACCATTTATCACCACTTACAAAATGGGCCCTTTTGGCATTAGTATACATGTATTGCTTAATAATTTAAAATAATTATAATATTTTTTTTATGATTACAGTCCATACCTGATAAACAAAACTGAATCACCAGCAAAAAGTCTCTTCCCACTTACAAAAAGGCTCCATCCCGTTGTTAGCAGGTGCCGTTTTGGTTGTCCTGGTTGAAGATCAGAAAGAGAGATTAACAACCAATGTTGTCAACTGAACAATTTTGTATGTGTTCATGCAAATGTATTTTATTTCTAAAGCTTTCCTGCCTTCTTATCATGTGAAATTTTTTTTAGGCTCTCGTATTTTTTTATGAAATTTTTTTCCCCTGATATTAAAGGTAAACTTGTTAAAAAAAAAAAAAAAAAAAAAAAAAAAAAAAAAAAAACCAGAATCTGAACCTACCTCGATATATGTGGCGGAAGGTCCACACACTGTCATGCAAGTCCCTGGCCACCAGTTCTTGAGCAGGTGGTTGCATGGAGAAATCCTATACATTCAAATGATGAGCGTAAACTCTAATATCAGAAATATAGATGAGGAATTCTAGATAAAGACTTCTTACAAGAGGAGGGAAAATCTTTTCTGCTGCTCGTCTTGGTACAGAAAAGCCTCCATGGGTGCTTGTATCACTGGCAGTCAGAGTTTTGCAGAAAAACTCCGTCTGTGGTTTGTGTGCTTTTAATGAAAGATCAGACCTCAACAAAGCTTCCTTATCAAACTGATGAAAAAAAATAATAAAACAGATAAAAAACATAAGAAAAAGATTGAACTATATTATTTGCCTGATGTGTCCCCCCTTCCCCCACCCCTTCACCCACCCCCCCCCCCCCCAATGGTACTATTTGGTCATTTTCTGTACACTATGTTCGGAACTTCAGATAGGAAGATAAACAGGAAAGGAAGAGGAGGGAATAAGGAGGGGAAGTCAGCTCCATTTTCCCTTCAAATCTCTCCGATATTGGAGGGATGGTGTTAATTAAAAAATGGGGGAAACTGGATCCCTTTCTCTTCCTTCCCACAACCTCTTATCAGAATAAGGGAGCTTATTCCCCTTCCTTGTCCTACCTTCCCTTTCTCTCCATTCCCTCTTATCGACAAGCGTTAGGGAGGGGTCCAGTAGGAAGAGCAAGAGGTATAAAGCAATTACAACAGCCAATATTAAACTGATCCTTTAAAAACAAAGATATGGTAATAATATCCATCAAGGTTCTTACAGAAGGAACTGGTTGGAGAGTCATCTGAGCGTATACTTCATCAGTTTCTGGATCTGCCTACAGAAAGAAATCAGTAAGCTGTTGTACTCAATCTGTCAATCAAAGTAAAGTCCATCCTTCTCAAAAGCAAGAGACCAAGAAAAACAGAGGCCGCGTGCAACTATACAAATAACCTTACATGCAATGTCACATTATGAAGTAGGCATAGTAGCTTAGCAGGTAAATTCGTATAATTTGGTATCTGACCATCCACATCCTTCTTCAAAGATGCCGCCACCTGTTCATTTTGAGATTCATGTCAGAATTATCAAGGAGATCAAGAATATTATGCAGACAGCAAGAATTGTTTCTCAAAAACTATACAGGCAGAAGCTATAATAATACTAGGTTTTCGACTTAACAGTATAAGGTAATAGTTCTTACTCCACTAGCAATTCCCCAATTTTACCCAAACTCTACGAAGGGAAATATTACAAAAATATTTAAGGTTTATCAGGAAGTGAGAAAGATTGAGAAGAAAACTTTATACGATGCCTGGTATTAGTAGTAAAAAAGAAAATAACATCCGAGTCTCAGAGAAGTTAAAAAGATGGTCAAGACTAGAATAGAAGAAAATGATATCTGAGTCTCAGAGAAGTCTCCATTCAAGACCTGGCAACACACATTGTGAGCTACCAATAGGCCAGACTCCCATAATCTCATGTATGCTATTTCACTGCGCTTGATACATTGCACCCAAAATTACTCCATTTCAATTTCAAAATTATAGCATGTGATTTCGTGCTGAGGAAAAGCTAATCAAAGTATACCCTGTAACCAGTAAGTGAGTAAAATTTTGCCATCAATAGGAAAAACTAAGTGCAGTATACAATGTCTAGCTCAGGTGTTCTCGATGATGATGAGGATTATGTTGAACTTGTATTAGTCTGCTTCAATATCCTGTATATTGATCTTACCCTATTCTAGTGAATGTGGACATAGATCAATCAACAAATACGACATATTGAAGAAACATGGCCCAAAACACACATAGCACTATAGCAGTCTTCCCAGCTGATAGTGTTTTGAGTCTTTTGACTGTTTTCCCCACTAATATATTTTCCGATATTGATTATATTATGTATCTCTAGCATAGTAGCATAAGAGAAAAAAAAATAAAACAATAATAATAAACATTAAAGTCTCTTGGCTAATTGACTTAGAAACTTGACCTTACAACTAATCAAAATTCAAAAAAGTGCAACAAGTTGGTTTGTAATAATTTATGATGATTAAATTACAAGCCAATTTCAAATTCATTCAACTGAGGAAACAAAAATAGATAGAGAATTAGATAGTTTTGGGAAATTCCTGCCCACTAGGAAAAAAAAAAAAACAAGTTCGAGGAATAACAAGACAAAGAAATGAGAAAGAGAAACATGCCATAAAAGATGATCTGCAAAGTCATTCCCCATGGACCACACCTTGTGAAGTCAAAAATATGGCAACATCACTTTGGATGAGAATATTACCAACCCATTACTTGTGATACAGTCCTACCTTCTGGTGAAATTCTGTTTTCTAGGATAATGCTAAACTTAACCCTAAGGAGTATGTATAAGTAGCTAACATTAAGAATTTAAGATTATAAAACATTATGGTATATAATAACATCAAATGGCGTGTAATTTTGTCATAAATTTCCAACTTTATAGTTTTTGAGAAATAATATCTAAAGCTAGTGATTAAACTATTTTTGCCTCTTTGGCATTTAGGGGTATATGATACAATCTTTATACTATGATTAAGCATGAATTAAGTGGGAACTTTGAGGTTAGGGTTTAATCGACATCTTCCTCAATAAGGTTGGGTGTATCGTTAGGACTACCTCCATACACTTATCAAAAAAAATAAAAGGGTAAAATTAAAATAAAATAAAAAAATGTTCTATCCATAAACCTATCCATATCCATTAAAACATACTTCATTTGCTCAAAATAAGAATCCCCCCCCCCATGGTTATCCATCGGAATCATCATGAAACAAAGGGAGTAAATTCTAATCGGATTTAGTACCCTATTTCCAACCATTGGACTGACATTGCCATAAGAGTATCGGTTGTTGGATTAGAAAGAAAATAGCACTATAGACCATAATTAGCAAGAAATTCTACAATTCAACAAGTCTAATAATTACAAAAAAAAGAGTTAAGATAGAAAAAAATGGACCACAAACAAAAGCAACAAGAAAAAGACTAGCAAGTCACACAAACTCAAAGGTTTCCCTCAAAATTAGGGAAACAAAAAACAAATACTACCATATTAATACATTCCCCATTTCAACATCATTAACATTACCCAAATAGAAAAAAAACCATATTAACTTTATTTTACTTACCAAATAATACTAGTACTAGTCCAAAAAATAACAACAAACTATAACTTAATTACCATAATTAGCTAAAAAATTGCATGAACATTAAAAAGGGTGGCATAAGAAAGGCAACAAACCTGTTCACTATGACCTTGTGGAAAATACACAACGTGGGTCCCAGCTGCCGGTAAATTCACCAAAGGCCCTGCACACGCCTGCCATAACTCCTGATTAATCGTCTTCTTCTCTCCTGCAATCACATCCTCACACGTATTATCACCTCCGCCCCGTTCGATTATTTTTTATTATACGATACAACCCATTTAGTAGGGAATAATAAATAAACCACAGTAATAAACAAGGTATAATTGACTAATACAGAGTTACAAACAGTCATGTGATCATTTTAGATTTATTCTGATGTATTTATACAGTAATTAACAAGCATGAAAATCCAAACGTTGTAACTAATAATAAATGATGAAGTGGTGATTAATTCATTACAGAACAAAGTTCAGAAAATCTCTCCAAAATTACTCGGACCAAAAAAAAAAATACACAAATTACAGTCAAAAGACAAAAATGCAGAAATCTTCCAAAATCTTAGTGACCCAAAAAAAAAAAAACTCATCCCAGATTCAGCAAGAGAGATCAAACCTTCAGAAGACGGACTATTATTAGTAGTCTGCGAAGCAGTATTCGCCGCCGTAGTCGTTGTAGATTTCATTGATATCAAAACAATCTAAACTCCGAGTAGACAGAAAACAAGCTCAGAAGGATCGGAGCTCTGGCAACCGGAGAGATGGGTTTCCGGCGAAGTCGCCGGAAAAGTGAAGCAACACCCAAAAAAGTGAAGTGGGGTTGTACCAAAAAAAGGCGGAAAACGAGGAGAGAGAAAGAGAGCAAAAAAAAGTTGGGAGTTGCTAAGCAAATGAGAGACCATATGCTGTAAGTATGCCCCCTAAAATCCCCTACAAACTCCAGACATTTTTTCTCTCTCTAAAAGTCTTCTTCTTTCTCTTTCTATGTTTCTCTCTCTAAAAAGATTTAATTTTTATTTATTTGGTGTGATTTTATTGCAGAAATAGTTTGTGAAAGAAGAAGAAAGGAGGAAGAAATGAAGGGGAGTTGAGTTTGTTTAGTTTCTCTCTCTAAAAGGGTAAAGGAGGGAGAAAGTTTGCTTGGTGGGATTGGGCAATTGGGGGACCAAAGAAAGTTGGTGGGGCAAACTGAGTAAGAATTATTGCTACTACTACTACTACAACTCTTAACTCTACTAGCATTGGTGAAGCTAGCATTAATTTATTAAAAATTGGGTATAACCTATTAAACTAAACTAGGTTATGGTTTTTGTTTGAAAAATGTCGTAACAAGAAGAACTTTTATAGACAAAGAGAGTATCCGTGTTGACAAACATTGATAACGTATTAGCGTTCATGGTTTTCAACAAAAAAAAAAAAAAATTAAAAATAACGCCCATTGTAAAGTTCCCGCTCACGTGAATTAGTCTTCAGGTCTATTAATGTGTATCCAGTATATAACTGATAATTCAACCGTTGTGGCATCCTAATTAATTCTACTCGTTTTGAAAACACGAGAACTTGATGAGTGCATCCAATGTGATTCTTGGCCTCTTTAGGCATCAAGCATGTTCTTACATAAATGATCCATACTTGTTGTTGAAGAAGTTCTTGCCCACATGAAATAGTCTTTAGACCTATTAATGTGTATATAACCAGTAATTAGACTGTTCTAATTAAATTACTCCTTTTGAAAACACGAGAACTTGGTGAGTGCAAAAAATGTGATTATGGGGCACTAAGCTTGTTGCTGCATAACTTATCATACTGTATTTGTTGCTGAAGAAGGTCCCACCCGCATGAAATAATCTTCAAACATATTAATGTAGTGTTTGTAACCGAAAATTAGGACGTTGCACAGTCTTGACTAAAATACTCATTTTAAAAACGCAAGATCTTATTGAGTGTGGCCGATGTGATTTTATTTTAGCGCATTAAGCTTGTTGTTACATAACTTATCAAATCTGTTGTTGAAAAATTGAAGTTTCCACTATTAATTAGATCATTATACAATTGTAATGTCCTAATGTATTCTACTCCTTTTAAAAACACGAGAACTTGTTGCGTGCATCCATTGTAATTTTGGGGCACTAAGCTCGTTGTTACATAACTTATTTTATATGTTGCTCTAGTAGCTAGTAAATTATTTTGATTTAATCCTTTAAGAAAATAGGCAAAATAGTGTGATAGTTTTATTAGGAATATATCTTATGTTGTGCATGCAGAGTAAAATATCTGTGTGTGATTTGCTTACTTGTTAAGCATGAATTTTTGTACTTTCAAGTAGTAATATGCCAATTTGGTACTTTATGTTTTTAGAGTGTTTTTTTTTATTGGATTGATCACAACTCTTTCCTTCCTATCTTTGGGAGTAACAATAGCAAGGAAATGTATTGTACCCCTTACTACATGTATATCCATATAGGAGTTTAAATTATTTTCTTTAAATTATTTTCTCTGTGAGGCAGGTGATGCATTTATAGTTTAACATATATAGGGTATTATGGAAATGATCGAATTATAAGACTATACTTTAACATATATAGGGTATTATGGAAATGATCGAATTATAAGACTATACGTACTCCTTATCAAAATATTTATTTATTTAACGGTGATCGAGTGAGTGAATGCATGAGTTCACTCTTTAATCCTAGCGTTATAACTTATACTTCAATTCGTAAGTCTGAATTATACTAATAACGCGAGGAAAAAGCTAATATTGTACTCGTGACAAATTGAATCGATTAGAATTGACTATATACCTACAAGGGATTTCAAACCTGTTTGCAATAAAGATAACATAGATCAATGTCCAATAATTATTTTCCCTTCTAATTATTGAAATAGTGAAACACAATTATAGACTTTTTCGGTTTATCTTATAAGGAGCTAAATAGCATTCATCGATCTTATCTATGTTTTGAAATATTTTTATGAGATTAAAAACATATTGGCGATATCTAATAATTAATGTAATGATATTTTTAGTGGACACTTGAACAAATGAACATTATCTAATAAGATTTGAATACTATATATATATATACTGCATATATTCTGGAATGGAATTCCTTTCATACTTCCAATCAATAAGTTGCCGAATATGGTACTAGGTGAACAAATGTTGATGACGAGGCTTCCTCAATGTCTTAATGACCTAGTGTTACACCCTCTTTTTCTCCGTATAATTAATTGTTAACTAATTTAAAAGGTGCTTTTTATATTAGTCCGTCTTTCTATTATAATCACGACATTGTATTTTCAATGTCTCTTATACACATATTTGAACATTTATTATAATAAGCATCGAAATCAGGACAAGGTTGTTACTAATTTGGCCTTGAAAAAACAATTTTATGTCAACAAGTAATTGCGACTTAAGAATGATACGTGAAAGCGGAATCGTTTTACATACTACAAGTACGTAATAATTATAAAAAAATTCAAATTGTATTGTAAAGAAAGATGGTTTGTTATAGTTCTATCTCAACAAGTAATTGCGACAATTATCTAACTAATGAAGATTTAAGCAGTTTGGTAAAGGCTTTTCCCTTAATTTTATTTAATTTTGCATTTTAGGTTTCAATAAATCTACACAAGTAGTGTAGATATTTGTCCGTCTCCCTATGGTGGAGTGTCTCCCTATAGTGGAGTCGTTAGTTTTTGTTAGTTTAGTTGTTTGTTTATGTTTAGGGTTTATTTGTGTGTTAGGGTTCATCAAAAAGGTAATCATCTTTGGCCCTATTGTCAGTTCTTTGGTAAAGATTTGTTCGGGATCGCAACGGTTGTCAAGTTTTCAAATGCGTTCAGGCAAATCAGATGAGAATCATCCTTACGGCTACAATAAATCGTTAGACCGTCTCTCCAAAAAGGTTGTATATTCCAGCGATGTGTGCGAGAGATGTACCACAGTGCAAGATCTTTTCAACGATCATAGCATTGATAAAGGAAACCCTAATTTGATTCAATTTTATGTATTTGTTAATTTAGATTTCATTTGTAAATGACGGATGACTTTTTATTAATGAATTGATTTGTTAAAAAAAAAAATGCAGTTTGGTAAAGAAGTAGGGCTGTACACAGTTTGGTCTGGACCGTAACCAAACCAGACCAAATCGCATTTTAGCGGTTTGGTTTGGTTTACGGTTTGGAAAAATATGGTTTGGTTTCGATTTTTGGGGAAATATGGTTTGCGGTTTGGTTTGGTTTTTCGAAAATTATAAACCAAACCAAACCGTAAACCAGTAAACCGCATTTTAATATTTATATAATTTTTAATTAAATTAAAATAGTTATTATATATTATAAAAAAAATTGAAAAAAACAAAAACAACATGAAAAATCATTAGAAGACTATACTCTATACTCATTCTCAAATATCAATACTTAAAATTCAATAGGTCATATAACTCATATTGCTCTTATTGTATTAGCACTAAACACTTGATTAGTTGGTTGTTATTTTTATTAAAACTTTGTAGTAAAATTCAATCCCTTTGGGCTAATTATTTAAACTTTATTATAAATTTATTAATATTTGACAATTTTTTAGGAAAAAATGTCGTCTCATCATAAACCGCAAACCAAACCGCATTATTACGGTTTGATTTGGTTTGGTTTCAATACTAATATGGTTTGGTTTGGTTTGAAAAATTGACCAAACCGTATTTTGCGGTTTGGTTTGGTTTAGACGCAAACCGCACCAAACCAGACCATGTTCACCCCTATAAAGAAGTATTGTTATGGAATGTGGCATATCATTCCTTTCACTTTCAAAAATACATGCAAATTTTTTGAGATCTCCTCTAAACTCAAAAGTAGATTTAGTAGGTAAAAAAATTGATACAAGTATTAGATTACAAGTGAATGTATGACTCATTGACTCCTCCTCATCATGATAAAGTACGTTGTTAATCACTAGTAATTGTATAAATTGTTACCATGCATATTACTTATTGATTAGAAACTTAGAAAAAATAAATTACCTAACATGGAATATGATAACTGCATTGAAATAGTTAGCACGTTTTGGTTTTGATACTTTATAATCTCGATTATTTTGATAGTTTTTGTGATTTGTGATTTGTAAATATGATAAAACATATTCATCATGTAACTTTTATTAAAATAATATCAATATATATTTTCATAATATAACTTTTTATAATTTTTTTAGTACCATATATTAAATACTGTAATGGTACAAATTATTTTCTAATGATACAAATAATTATGTAAATGGTACATCAAAAAATATTACATCATTGTGATATGTCATAGTCATAATAAGACAATCTATACTCTAATGGTATTAAGGCTTGTTTTATTCACCTTATTTCAGGTGTAATAAGTTTAGTCAAGTTCAAATAGATAAGTGTAGGAAAAATACTTCCTGATAAGGGTTACCCAAGTACAAGTTTTAATAAGGTCTAATAACTTAAGATAAGTTCAGATAAATTCCAATAACATAAGTTCAAATAAGTGAAAATTAGGTGAATATCAAATAAGTGAAAATTAGGTGAATAAAACACACCCTTATATACATTCATAGTTTTACACAAAAAATACAATTGCAAACCTAAAAAAATGCCTTTATAGACCTCAAATTACTATTTTTCCCTCCTATGCGTTTCCGAAACACATAAGACCTATACTCCCAGATGCACGAGTGATTTTGTTATGAAATACATTTTTAGAGTTATCCCATTTTATTGTATACTTGTATAAAGATAGTCTTAGAGATTGTACTTAACCGATAAAAAATTGTATACACCATTGATTTTTTAGTTGACATAAATCTCTATTTTTCACGTTTGTCCGTACATTATTTCAAGGATTTTTATCTTTGATTATTTATAAATAAAAATTATAAAATAATAATTAAAAATTATGAAAAATATGCATTGAGACAATTCTTAAAAAATTTATAATAACTATATATCACCAAATCTAATCAAATTAGAGCTAGAAAGAATTTCATAAATTAATGGTGAATTTTTTTTTAGTTTTTTTAGAAATGGGTACAGTAAAATATATTGCTCTATGGAGTAAGGGTCTGTTCTGATTTATTGAATTGAGATACTAAACTAAATTGTATATGAGAAAAGGAAATTAGGAATTGAACTAAACTAAATTGAATTGAAATTAAATTAAAGAGATGAAGTTCTAAATGTGTACTTTTGCTCAAAACCAATTAAACATAAGAATGTAATAGTTGAAATAAATGAAGTAGTAATAACTTGCTTTGTAAGCACATTAATTAAAGGTTGGTACTTGGAACTCATGAAAATTGATAATTGTGCATTATTACTAAACAAAGAAAAACTCTTCTGCACTGTACTCCCCAATCTGATGTAATTTTGGTTTTTTGTTAGTTTAGCCATTTCAATTTGTAAGTTCCCAAAATACCCCTGTGTATAAAATACTTCGTACAGTATTAAATCTGTATTTTGGATTCATGCTCTCAATTGGATGGGCCCACGTGACATTTCCTGATTCCTACATTTTTTTAATTGACCATTATTTGACCATCACATGGCTACCGTAAGTCACCAGCTAAGCTTTAAAAAAAAAAAAAATTGTTCTCTTTTTATTTGATGATTTTAATTGGGCAAAAGCATATTGAAAAAAGCCGAAAGACCGTATGAAAAGGAAAAAGAAAATGGAAAAAGGTTGAATCCCCAAAAAGATTTGGAAGAAGATTTGTCTACATACTCCAATATATAGTGCCTCCATGTCCTCACCATCTACACAAGTGCATTTCTCCGAGATTTTTTTATTTTTATTTAATTTAATGAGGTGTAATAACTAGGAATGTCACGGGCGGGATTGGAGCAAGTACAACTTAAAATCCACCCCTCATTATAGTAGATATAGTTTTTATTCTCATCCTCGCCCTACCACGTGTGAAATTGGGACCAATGGGACATAATGGGGTGGGTCTCCTACTGAGATACTTAGTGTAGACACCTAAAATGTCTCCCCAAAATCAAACCCGATGATAAACAATCTTTCACCGTCATTATTGATCGGGTCGAGTATTTAACCTTTGGAGTGCTTAATCCATATTTCCATTTAATACATTTCATAAACCAATCCAATTCCTAACTCATTTTCCTAAACCATAACTTACTTTCCACTTTTCGTGTCCACATCACAAAACCGAGAGAAACTGATTTTGTAGACCTATAATTTTGATCCAATTATTATTTGGTTGGATAAGCCTTGAAATAAGCTTTCCAACAATATATCATAAGCTCAATTCTGATTTAAAACGAAGAAGATATGAGCAAAGTACTAAACTCGGCCCAAAACCGACACCCTTTCACTAAAACGGCAATATCTTAAAATCTACAAATGATTTTGACCTGATTCGAATTGATTTGGAAAGTAGACTTGATAAGATTTCCAATGATATATTATATGCCTTATTCTGAATTACGGATCAAAAGTTATCATAATTTTAAAAACGCGTAAAAACTGGAATTACCGCACAGCTAAAATGCCGCGTCACGGCAAAAGCTGACGTGGCACGGTACATATTTCCATGACACAGTATTTTTCACTGTGTCACGGTTCTTTTTCCGTGTATTTTCCGAGTTTTCTCACGCGTTTATGAATTTGGACGCAAATATGGAAAAAATGTACACCGTGTCACGGTGCCACGTGTCGCGCCATGGTGGAAATTGCCGCGTCGCGGCATTTTTTGCCATGTCACGGTACATGTGCCGTGTCACGGGAGTTTTCTGTGTTTTCTCCGCCTATACCTGCACGTGCTTTATCCATCTTAACATGTTTTAGGGTAAATAGTGTCCCGCGTCACGGTTCATTATACCGTGTCACGGCAGTCATTGCCGTGTCGCGCCAACCACTCCCGTGTCACGGTGCCCCAAAGTAGGGTTTTATCTTTTTAGGGTTGCGTTTGTTCCCTCTACTCATTTCCTCTATAAATATGAGCCTCCTTTCTGCAGTTCGGGGCACCAAAAATCATTCTCTTCTCTCTTTCTCTCTTGCTTTAGTCTAAACCCTAGCCACCTTATTCTTCCATAATACTTCCCCTAAGCACTCCAAGGAGTCCATACAACACCCGAGGTTCCGTCCTTAAATCAAGGCGTGAAAGGTATAATTAACTGAGGGTTTGGACCAAATCAACTCTACTTTTAATTTAATTTAATTTAATTTAATTTCAATTTGATTTATATTTTTATTGAAGTTACTAACAATTTATTCATGATGTAGCAATTTAAAGGAGCGCGTAAAATGTGAGTAATTAATTAATTACTTATTTTATTTTTATATTTGCTAGTATCATGATTAGGTTAATTTTTATTTGATTTGACTAACAATTTATTGTTAAATTGCTTTCAATATTAATGTTTAATCTATTATATATTTATTGATCACCATATTGCGTGTTTAAAGGGAATATGTAATTGAAAATCACGCCTAATAAGATAATTTGAACAACCGGTTTAGGTTCCTTTTTAATCTTGTTATTAATTAAAGTGATCACTAATATTTTAGAATTATGTGTTGCATTAATATTCAACCAATTTAGCATAATAATAGTTTGGAGCAAATTGAATCTTTGTTTGCATGCCTTTGAGATCGCATAAATCACTTTTCACAATAAGAATCGAGTAGAGGCCAATACGGGCGAATGTGACTCCATGACTTACTTCGTACCATCATCCCCGATCCTCCTTTCGTGGTTCCGGACCATATGGAGTTAGTAATTTCATGGATTATGAATGGGGTGTAACCTTCACGGGTCAATCGTTGTTGCCTATCGTTGTCCCTTTATCGTGGTTGCCTTTTATGATCCGTGAACGGTTTACAAGTTCCTTAAAAACTTGTTGGTGGCTCCCTACTTTCCTTGTCCCTAATCGTATTATGTCAATTCCCATTTCCTATGAGTGCCAAGCATATTCACACATGCTTTAACGTAGGCGCACTTCGAACGACGCCTACACATAGTAATAATCTTGATTCGACCTTAACATTCTATTTTTAATCCTTTGAACTTCGTACATAAGTACTTGGTAGTCTAAGAAGGCAAGGGAATCTCGAGGATTTTTTCTACCTCTATAATTTGACTTATAAATGACTTTTATAATACGCGTTGATATAAAATTATGTTTAAATGGTTCATGCTATTATCTAAATATCAACAAAGGATGTTATTCATACCAACAAAACTTTTTGAATTTGTTGGTATAAATAAATCATTATTTTGGTAACATGATAATACCATAAAAAGTACAATTTGATACTAATGCGTGTTAATAGAGTCATTTGGGAATATTTAATAGAGACATAAAATTCCTTAAGAAACCTCTACCCCTAGTTACTATTATTTAGCAATATATAAACGTCAAGGACTTGTTTGGCTATTTGGCTGTTGGCTATTTCTCTTGGCTGGTCTGACCATCTGTTAGTATTGGTTTTTAATGTAGGTTGTTAATAAATATGTTTGGTACAGTTGGCTGTTAGTTGTTTTATACAAGTATAAAAATGACTTTTAAGGGCATTGGTATATTTTATCATCTTTATAATATGTATTACAAATAATAATAATAATAATTATAAATAATAATAACAACAATAATAATTAATTATTATTTATTAATTGTGAATTATTTATTATTAATTGTGAATTATTAATTATTAATTAAAAGTAAGGATAGAAAAGTAATGTTAATGGTAAAAAGCCAAAAGCTAATATCAAAAAGCTAGTAAGACTAGTTTTTTATTTTTGGCGGAAAAGCCGGTTTTTTAACCAACAAAAACTGAAAAAAGGCATTTACCAAACACTTTTTTTTTGCTGTTTGACTAAGATAAAAAACCTAAAGCCAAAGCCAACAAAAAAAGTCAAACAAAAGCCATTTACCAAACAAGGCCCAAATCTTTAACATATGAAGTAAAATCTTTACTAGGTAAGTTGAGTCTTTTCCATGATTTCTAACATGTAATAGCAATCTTGCTTATAAGAGAGGAGTTTTACAAATATATAAAATTATAGGGATGTAAATAGAACGGGGCATATTTTGATCTTTCATTCTCCATCCAGTTTCCTATGCCAGGTTCAAACTTTATCTTCATCCCCACCCCGTGCGAGTACAAACCTAAAACCACTCCCACGTCCACTCCCCCCACATCGATATTTACACTTACTTAATCCCCACCTTCCCTTCCTCACAACCCACATAATCCCCTCCCCAAATTAAACTCACCTATAGGGAGCTTGTCCTGATAGAGTTTCGTTATGCATAGAGAAATGCAGACAAGGGGCAAGGGTGTAATTACACATAAATGCATATTATAAATTTAAAGTAGTACCATTGGGTGATCAATACTACCATTGGATGATCAAATAGTACCATTGGATATTCAATAGTACAATGTATGCATATAGTGATACTCTATATGCATTCAGTGATACATTTAGAAGTGGTCCCACTTACCTATCTTTCTTAGATGAGTTTAACCTTGCCTCATCTCCGCCTCCAAAATACAGTAATCCTACATAATAGTATAATAAAGAAAAAAAAAACACTAAAATACATGTAATCCAGCATCAGAAACATTAGTTGTTTTTCATAAACTCTAGTCTCTATTGTCAATTTCGAAGGGGCTTCCATCGGATTTCACCGGTGGAAAGCCCCGATCTTTATTTTCTTTTAAGCTTTTTGTTTCTTAGGTTACAATAATGCCTCCCTCGAAAGAAAGGGTTTATCCTTCGAATGACAAGGTTTTTTCGATCTCCTTTGAAAGACAAGGTTTTTGGACTCCTTCGAAAGACAAGGTTTTATTTGGTCTTCGGTTGTGCGAGGCTACGATTGATTATGGCTCAGATTCGGGTTACGGAATCAGCACAAAAATTTACTTTCTCACAAAATTGCGAAAGCGATAACGAATCCACTCAAAAAATTGTATGAGACAACGAATCGAGAATGTGCCGAATTGTTATATTTATGTATTTGGATTATTAACCATTCCTCGATTAATTCTTATTTGATTTTATTAAATTCGTTTTCATTATCATTAATTGTTAATGTAAATGCGATATGATTTTAATTAATGAAATTTAATATCCTTTAGAACATTGGTAGTTTTTCAAGGGGTAAGGTGGTCCTTAATTGGACCATATAATTTCGGGTATAGTTCGGATTTAGATCAAGTGAATGAGTTCGCCCACTTTCAAGTTTCAAGTCTTTCAACCCCTTTCAATCCTCATTGTGACGGCCCTTTTGGCGTCCAACGTTCCTAGTAGTTGTCACTTAAAAAGTGTAATTATGCGACATGCTCAAAATCGCCATTGCTAAAAGCCTGAAACCTCAATATTGGGTTCAGGCTCGAAGCTTAAAAATGGCGACTGATGCTGAGTATAAAGTCCACCATCACTATGCTCACACTGACCCTAGCAAGGACTTGCGATGGACAGCCAGGTAACCCCTTTCTTCCCAATTTTCAACTAACCCAATTTTATTTGCTGCTCTTTTTTATCAATACGTTGTTGATTTTGCAATATTACTTCAAATTGTTTGTAAAAATCTGAATTTGTCATCTGGGTTTCATTAATCTTTTGTTAATTTTTGTGGGTTTTGTTGAATTATTAGTTTTCTTGTTAAATTTGTAGGGAATGTTACCAGTATATGTACTCAAGGCCATGGAAATCAGTAAACGATTATTATTTGGATTTAGTGAATGGGCGTTCTTCTTTGGCAGAGTTATTTGGACACAAGGTTGGTCGTTTATGGTTTAATTCATTTTGCTGGTTATGTATTTGATTAAATTTTTGAACTTGATTGTGAAATTTTCGGTCTTGGCGCGACCGTTCTTTACAATATCTTCATGTAGGATGATGGAACTGTGAACTTCTCAAACTTCATATTATAGGAATGGTGAGATTTGAGAGTTTTAGAACTAGTACAAATGTCTCTGTGTGTGTGTGTGTTTTTTTTTTGGTTTATAGAGAGCCATTGGGGGCAATAATGTTGGTGAGATTTGATCATTCTTGGCTTTCGGCCTAGGATCAAATGAAGAGTGTCACATTTGTCATTGTGATTTATCATCGTATAGGGTTCTTGGTGTTGATGTACAATTTGTGAGCATTATTTTGTGTTGAGGAACTTTGTGTTTGTAAATATTTATGTCATCAACTTAACCATATAACAAAATTATAAGAGTCGAAACTACGAGTTTGAGTTCATTTCACTCACTAACCGTTTTCAATATATGTACCATGGCTTGTATGATAGCCACTAGGCAGTAATGTATAGTGGTAATGGAAATAAATTTATATGGTATTAGTTTAAAGAAAGTCTCATGTCAATGTCCATGTTGTTGCTTTAGCTTACGCGCCTCCAAAAGTCTTTTATTTTTTTTCCCCTTAAGTTTTTGCTACCATACATCACCACTTTAGAGGTGGTCTTGGGTAGTAATAAAAATTAGTGTAGAAAAACATATGTTTGCGGATGATGTTTCATTACCATCAACTTCCAAAGTGGTGAAACTTCATCAACCTCCAATACGTTATGACTTTTTTGCTCAACTAATGCCATGATAACCTCAAACTTGTAGTTAAAATACTTAAGCACAAGCCTTGTATTCTCATTAGCATCCATTACCATCATTAGCTGGACCTACCACATTCATAGTTATGACTTGAGTTGATTTTTGTTCTGATGCTAAGACTAAATATGAATTGTTTTGTTGATTGCACTGGTTGTTGATGTCGCTTGCTGTAATATGATGATACAATTTTAGGAAAGTGTTTCAGAAGTCTCCTAATTATTTTTGCGCTCATGTTTAATATATGTTTGTTGAATCATGACAAGGATGTGGATGACATTGTGAAGAGTTCTGATGAATATGCTCCGGAGAATAATCTCCCTGATGATCAGTCTGGACGATGGGCGAGAGTGACTTATAAGATAGTTGTGTCCTATCATGGGGAGTACTTTGATGGTTGGCAGAAGCAGCCTGGATTAAACACAGTTCAGGAGTATGTTTCTGTTACTTTGTCAGGACTCTCATAATTATGAATGTGTTGCATTATTTTTATTCACAGATTTTTTTCCTCTATTTCTTCTGGCATTAGATCAGCTCCCTCGGCCTTAAAGAGTCTATTATTTGTTAGATTTGTCCTTTCTTCATTTTATGTCTCAGACTTCTCATGCATATACTCTTTTTATTCAATCTGTCTCAAAATTTAAAGCCTACTTATGTCTCTGGTAACTCTGATATCTAGTTGAGTTCATTTTTGGTGGTATAATTTTTTCTAGAATACTTGGTTTTTACTTTGGAATGTTCTATGCTCCATAAACAACTATATTAGGTTGACCAAAGTTTCTCAAAAATTATGAGCTACTAAGGTCCAATTGGGAAAAAAAGAAAAGAACAGAGAAGCAAACTGCATGTAGGAAGAAGTGACTTTAATTTCTAGATGGGTAGATATTGGCATTTCTGTACTGCTTATTTTAACTGAGACCCAGACAGTGAAGGAATGTGTCATTTATGTTGTTTATTGAATTCTAGATCTCATCTCTAATAAAGTTTGAATACATGGTGAATTTTGGAAATTTGGAATGTGAATATGTGATCCTCTCCTTCAGTTGAATGTGATATCTATTTATTTCTTACTTCATGCTAATTTTCGGTCTTGAGAATCAGCTCTTCCCTACTTTACATGAGCAGATTGGTTGACAGATCTCTTTCTCTCTGCATTTAGTTTCAGACAATGTATGATTAGATTCAAGGACTTTATTTGATAATCTTTTTCGGATAAAATATTTGGCTTCCCTTGTCCAACCCACCTCCTTTCTCATTTGATTACCTTCTCTACTCAAAACAGACCGGTGGAGAGGTCCATTGGGATATTTGTGGATGAAAGGAAGGCTCAACAGAGGAAAAAAAAGGGTTTGCCAGTTGAAGGGATGGTAGTTGTTGCTGGGCGAACTGACAAAGGGGTGACGGCACTTAACCAAGTTTGCTCATTCTGTAAGTTGATTCTTGACATCTCTACCATTCAGTGATAACTTCCTGCTTACCTGAGTAAAGATTAGGGTAGTTGCATCGATGTACACATTATTCTGTTTTTTGGGCTAATCTTGGGCTATGATTGCTTTCCTCTTGTATCCATTATCTTCATATTGCTATGCACTCATAGTTTATCTTTAGTGTGGTCTTGCTAGATAATCCCTTATTGTAGTTGTTAACAAGTTCACCCTTGTTTTAAAATATCTAGTAATGTAAACAAGCCGTGACTTTCAATAAACAACCATATATATGATAATGAGCCGGGCTTGTATATAAGAAAAAGCTACTTTATAATAAAACTTGTTTATGATCATGGCTTGATTTATAAATGTGTTGTTTGCTAGCACTATTACCCCCTAAACGAATCAAGCTTGAATAAAATTATGAGCTTTGTTCGGACTTGCCTAAGTTAAAGTGCTTAGCTCATCTTGCCTCATTTACACCCTTAAAAGTAGGAGGAGAAAGGGCCAAATAATATTATGAAGCAACTATCACACCTGGGTAGCGGGTATAGATTCCCTTAGGTTCAAAGAGGTCCAAGTTGTGCCACTGTATTGCGAAACATTGAATGTTTGAAACACATTTGAATGGTTATTTACAAGAGACAAAGGTATCCATCAGTGTTTGATGAAAATTGTGTTTGGCATGCAAGTATTTTTTACAATGGTAGGGCTTTCTTTTTTCTTTTTTTTTTTTTTTTTTTTTTTTGGGGTTTTTGTTTTTTGTTGAATTACCTTTTGCGTTCCACAAATATTGCACCATGTTGACAATATGTTGATATAGCATGACTATATTACTCATTACATATAAATCACAATGATAGTCAAAGGAGAGCATGTGAATAGTGTAAAAGTCAATATAGTGCAATATTTTAGAACGGAGAAAGTGTATCATCTATAATCTTCGTCACTTGGATAATGATCACTATTATTTGAATATATTGTGACAATTTGTTCCTTATCGTTTTCTAGTTTCAAACTTTAGTATTGTTTTTCCCTTCTTGCCCTTTATTTGTCTTTGACATTATTTGTAAGAAATTCTGCATTCCAAAGTAACTTTATATAGGAGACAAATTATCATTTTATTCATATTTAGTCATTACTTGATATTTTGAAAAACTGAGTATGGTTACTCATCATTGCATCGCAACCACATTGTAAAGCATTGTAGTGAATATTATCCTCATCACTGCATCGCGAAAGGATTGTGGGTTACTGCGATTATGATAATAGGCCACAACTGCCAGATACCATCCGGATTTCCCGCAAAAGTAGTTCTGAATTTACCGTGATTGTGACCACATCTGGTATTTAAACCTGCTCCCAAGGGACAAAGGGAGTATCTTATTAAGATTATTGGAGCAAAGTGCTACTTAATTATGGGGTGCCTGGATAACGCGCAAGATAAATGATGTGAGGTTACCGAAATGGGTTCAAGTTAGATGATAATAAGCAAAAGAATAAAACTGGCTTGCTTAAGTATTAATACTTAAGTCCTTGATGACTTAGATTGAAAGATGTTCTTTGTTTTTGGACTATGTAATTACATACTATCTCGGGGATTTTGTTTTTGTTATACTTGGATACTGTTGATATGTAGATTAAGGAAATTTTTTAAAAGTTTGGTGGATGTAAGAGAGTGAAAAGGTGTAAATTTTGTTTGATAGGAGGAGTGAGATAGTAAAGGGGGTTTGTCAAAAATGTAATAAAGTAGAAGTGAGTATATATATATAAAAAAAAAAAAAGACCGGAAGGTGAGTAGAACAAAAAAGGAAGTATTCTCAACACTCTAGGCACTGCCACAAGGTTGCAGACACCTTGTAGAATATTTTCTTTGTTTCCACTATATTTATGGCATACATCTTCTTTGCAGTGGATATTGCTCATTGTTGCTCCATGGTGGCATAAATTTTACTGTGACATCACAATAAAAAAATAAAATAAAATTTGAACAGGTGGTTGGCTAGTCCAAAACCTTTCCTGCAGTGCTTATTCTCGGGGGCTGGTGTTTGTTATTGGGAGAGCATTGTCTGTTTGAGCAATGGATTTTTTTTTTTCATAATCACTATAACACTTCTTTCTAAGGTGGTTGGGCTGATCTTTCTGTTGCATCACCCTGAGTATTATGCGTTGGAAACCTATCATGTATTTTTTTTTGGTTTTTTGGTGAGATTACATGACCAGTAGCTTAATTATCTAGAGTAAGGGAGTGAGAAATTAAATTGGTTGATCTAAAGTATCAGATAGGTTTTGTCAAGATTAATATTATACACAGTTTTGGTCAATCCTGTTTCGCTTATCAAATACACTTATTGGGTGGTGCAGGTATTTTCTAATCTTATATCTAAAAAACATTGCTTGCAGACATTTGCTTCATCTCAATGTTTCTGTGCTTCTTCCTATAATTCCGTGCTGGACAAGATATTCTAGTTTCCCAAAGAAGGGGTGGATACTCCCTCTGTCTCTAAATAAGTTGAAATAAGTTGCATGGTTGCTTTTAACCCAGTATAAAAGTATTGTTAAATGTTAATAAAATTGGAAGTAAAAGAAGGTAAAGAGAGAAAAATAAAGAAAAAGTGGGTGTAGAGAAAATACAAGAGAAAGTGGGTAGTAGAGAGATTGTAAGAGAAAATGGGTAGTAGAGAGATTGTAAGAGAAAGTGGGTAGAGTGACAATCATTAAAGGAAAGTGCAGCTTATTTTGGAGGTGTCCAAAGTAGGGATTAATGTAATTTATTGTGGGATGGAGGGAATACTTTTTTTTTTTATTTTTTTAATTGTATTATGAAAGTGAGTAACACTAACTATAATCTGTAAAAGTGTGACTATAGTTTCCTATTTCTGATTCTTGGCTATGACTGATGCATTTTTGTATGGCATGTCCAGATACTTGGCGAAAGGATGTCAATATCGAGGACATTAAGCATGCCATTAACTTAGCAGCACCCGAGAAACTCCGAGTTGTATCCGTGTCTCAGGTAATACCTTAAAGAAACTTCTCAATACATGCCCTTGTTTGAGAAAATTTAGCTGATTATGACTGTGCATGAATGTGAACCACTCAGTTTATTGTTGAAGGTATCCCGTGCTTTTCATCCAAATTTTTGTGCCAAATGGCGGAGATATCTTTACATTTTTCCATTGGGGGAAGGAGATCGCAGGGAACAAAGTAGTGAAATAGAGGAGACGGAAATTTTGTGCTCTGAAAAGAGTCAGAGATGTGGAAAAAATGAAATTGCTGAAGATGATCATGAGGAGAATTTCAAGGACCTTTCAACTGAAAAAAAGGAGCTTGATGGGGTAAAGAAACCAACATCCTTCTCTGTCAGAAGAGTTGATCGGCTTTTACATCAATTAGAAGGAAAGTTACTTTCCTATAAAATGTTTGCCCGAGACACCAAAGCTTCAAGAAACACGTAAGTTTCTTTTTCCCTTTTGGCCCCCATTATGTGGCTAGCCTGTGAATCTGTAAATTATGTATGTTAATTAACTAAAACTGCGGTATGAGCCATACTAAATTCTGCCATTACAATATTTCAGCGGACCCCCAACAGAGTGTTTTGTGTATCATGCTCGAGCAGCTGAAGTTAGAATACCTTGCTCAAATAAGGTTACTATTTTCAATTATATTCTTTGTTTTTGTTATGCGTGGGAGGGTTTATTATTGTATATACCAATGCTAACATGCTGGTATAGAGGCTCTTTCTGCTAATCGTATATTCGTATGCCTGATTTTTAGAACAAGCATCAAATGTTTACTATTTGTAGTCCTATACTTGTACGATTTATTTAATCATAACTCATAAACACTTTCTTTTTGGCTTGATGAAAAACCACATTCTTTTAATTATGACAAACTGACTGGCAAAAGAGTCTTGGTGCAACAGTGTATGGCGGTCCTGATTTCGTGCTACACACACGAGCAAAGAAATGAAATAGGATGAGTATTGGTGTCATCATAAGCTGACATAGAATAAGCAAAGGTCAATTGTTGTGAAGTAAAAAACAAGATGAACATGAAGCTTTTATTAAAAGTTCTGAAAAAAAGGGGGCAACACCATGGCATAGCTGCATAGGTGTGTCTTTGGTGTTGACAAATGTCAATATGTCATTCCTAAGGGGTAGTGTTTGCTTTGTAAATAATTATAGCTCTAAGAATGAGAGACCAGGCTTATAAGTAAGTGTGAAATTCAAGTTGAGAGGGGAATGTGGACTTGGGACATTGGAAAAATTTCACAAAGAGGATGAAATAAAGATGGAGTATGAGGATGGCTGGTAGTTCAAATGAGGGGATATTATATATGGAATGACGCGCAACTTTCCAAGTCACTATCCTAGTGAAAGGAAACATTGGGAGATTTTAAAATTTTTCATTACTTAAGAAATATTGAATGGTAATGGTGGATGAGGAAGATGTGAGTATGAGTGTATGACCAGGCCTGAAAGTTAGTATGTGTTGAGTAGTTCCAATATCTCTATCATGAAATCTGTTAAGAGAAAATTCTTTGGTGACTGAGTAGTATCTGTCTGTATTTGCTAATAGGAGGTTTTTCTTCTTTCCTCCCTTGAAGAGAGTTCTGGTGAAGGTTGAGTACTTGATGGTGCTTCCTTCACTTTCATGTTGTGGTGATTATTAATAGTCATTGCTCTTCTTATGGTGAGATATGTACTTTGATCATGAACTTGACATGAAAAGTTAACATTACATGGTGCATTTGAGGCTGGTCAGTTTTTGGTAAGATGTTTTTTATAAGGTAACTGCTAGAATCACAAGGGGAAAAGAATAGGAAGTATAGTCATATCATCCCTGTCCTCGCAGGTTGTTGGTCTGTCCCGACTCTCTGGTGATTGCCTGTGGAATGTAATACTGCCCAATTGCCCATAAAACTATAGGAGGCAAATTGCCGTTGTGAGTGGTAACTTGTTTTACTCAAGTTAACATGTGATTTGTGAACCATTTTTTCCCCACATGCTGATAATTGTAGGCTGGTTGTCTACCACTCTACCAGTATAAATTGATAATTATAAAATTTGTGAACTTTCCCTGTCAGGCTCTCGGTGTACCTGTTCAAAAAAAATAGAAGTGACAATATTTAACTCTCCAATTTGCTTGAGGTTGGGCATTTGTTGATCCAAAATAAAAATATGCATTTAACCTATAGGTTACTCAGACCTGTACAATCAATTATTGACCTGTATATAATCTACCTGATCCATAACATCCATCAAAAGGTCTTAAACATTTAATAAGAAAAATAAAAAAACTTTACAAGGATTTATGAGTGTTAGAAAAACACATGCTAAAAAATCTTTTGGTATCCATCTATCCATTATTATGCTTGAGATCATGTAAAAAGATTCTTTTGTTAATGCTAATATTTTCTATTGTACACAGCTGACTAGTTGTTCCAACATTATGAATATCATGTTACTTATACTATCATTCTTCTTGACAGGATCATGCAGATGGTATGAAAGTAATGTGCATTGAGCTTGTTGCCAACCGTTTCTTAAGAAGGGTAAATACTCATAAATCTTTATCTTCGGTGATTTCATAGTCATCATTTAACTAAATCCCTGGAGCAGTAAAAGTGTTCACAAATATTTGTCATATAAAATCCATGAGTTTGCAGTATCTTAAATTATTGAGTTGTTTGTGCACCATCTGGTAATGGTGCAGATGAGAAATCTATTGGATTCATAGCAAGGATCCAAAAGTTCATAGAAGGGCCTGGTATTTGATGATCATGTCATGAATGAATGTACTACCAGAAAGATTTATACGAAGTAATTTTTGAGCTGAAAAATCAGAGGTTTAAATAAATCTCATTTCTAAAGCATGGCTAGCTTTCTAATTTCTCCTTCATTACTTCATAAATCTATAAAATCATCCATGCTTGTAACATAGCAATACCCGTTATTAAAAAAGTGGAGCTCCATAGTTCTTTTGTTGGGTGTGGTCGTATAGTTCAGTGAAAGGAGCTCAAACTAGAATATGAGAATATCTGAATAACACCCTCGCCTGGATAAAGTTTGTTGAAAATTTTCAAATTTCCTTAGTTGTAGTGCTTTATGGTTGACTTTTCCCAAAATATCTCGAGGATTGAGCAATGGGAAGAGTTTGAGAATGATGTGACTCTTATATAGAACTTTTGTTAGTTAAGCTGTATCATATTCTTAATAATGAAACCATGAGGGCCTGAAGGGTTACAACTCTGTAACAATTTATTCCAGATGAAGTTTGTTTTACTGCGAAAAACCTGTTTTGCTCAAGTCTTATCTCATGTGATTGATTCAAAACACGTTTTCTTCAGTATAAATCCATCACCAAAGATGATATTCCTCAGCTACATCATTTGATAATGATTTACATGTTGCAATTTCAATGTCCCATGACTCCCATCTTATCAATACATGAATTTTCTGTCTCTTGTTAAAAGGGATACATTTGTTTGTTCTTTAGTATGAGACAGTTACATTCATCTGGAAATCCTGCTTGCTGACATTCTTCCCTATTGATTGAGTAATGTGTTGTTTGTGTACTGCAGATGGTTCGTGTTCTTGTTGCAACTGTAGTTAGGGAAGCAGCCGCTGGCTCAGAAGAGGATATTTTACTAAAACTGATGGAAGCTACATGTAGACGGGCTACTGCCCCTCCTGCCCCTCCAGACGGTCTCTGCCTTGTTGATGTTGGGTATTCCGATTTTGATCCACAAAAATGCTTCATTTGTTAAGGTATTCCAGTTGTATTGATGATAACATTTAGTGTAACCTCCCTCATTTACCCACACTCCTGCCATCAATTGCATATGCTGCTAGTCTGCTACTACATACTTTATTGAAGAGCCATTAATTGAAATCTTGGTACTTTATCTCAATTTTACATAACGAATTTTCTCCCTACTTTATCTCTTCAAAGATCTGTCATTTATTTCATCACAACCTGAATTTCCTGATTTTTAGGTAATCTGACAGCCTTCATATCATATTTTACTCTATCGTTTGACCTTAAGAGTACATGAAGATGTAAGAGTGTCATACAACCCTAAGGACAAATTAATGTATATCACAAAATCATTGTCTATATCCATCGAAGGGGAATTGGTAGTCCAAAAGACTAGAGGCTGATTATAGACGACTTCAAGTGCCATTCATATAAAAAAAAAAGTCCAGAATAGCCCAAGTTAGAAAAGAGTACAATAATATCTGAGATATAGTTTGGCAAATGACAAGTATCAGATGTATTTAATCAACTCTCAATACAACACCAACGATTGGAGAAAATTCACTAGTAAAAGTGCAGAACCATAAGATAACACAGGTAAGTAAGCCTCCAAGCGAAATGATATAGCTTGTACGGTCCATGTTCAATCAATTCAACCGGATTCCAGAAACTGCATCCTTGTACGTTTCACTTGAACTACAGCAATAAAAAAACCTGAAGTAAATACATATGCTCAAAAACTACACGTATTAGGGTGTGGAACAAACACTGTTTTCGTAAACTCGAATAGCAACTATATGAAGCATAAGGCCCATCTTAGGATATTGATTATGATGAAATTCAAGAATGACGAGCTCTCAAAACAAAATAACTTGAAAACGGATCAAAGAGGAAAAAACAAATAAGATATATAACATAGAGTAAGTTATGAGAATGGTGTTGAAGAGAGAATGTATAGCGATTGGTGTCAGCAAATTGCGAGTTTGAAGGTACGCCAACCCCATAATACTACCTGCAAATCATAAGGCACTTGTGAATTTTGATGGATGCAAATAAATCAATTGTTTTGCAAGAACAAAGTCTAACTAAAGAACTAGAGCAAGGCCACGAGCTAGGCTCGTGACAAGGATGATGCCTACTCACAGGTGAGCGCGCATACTATATGCATAGGCTAGATTAATTTGTATTGAAAATAATTAATTTCCACCTGCTTTACCCTTTGGGCTAATCCGTCTATCAACATTTTTTTTCCCACAACATCTACACTGCTTGGGCCAATGTCATTTGGTCCTAATATTTCCCTTGCATACAAGATAGATTTATAACAGTCGATAAAAATGCAGAATCTTTAGTATATTATTGCGAATATTAGCAAATACCCGTAATACAATGGGCCCTGAAGGCATCAGGATTTGGATCTCTATGGATCATAACATATACAACTGCATTAATCAGCACAGCAACTGGTGTAGGAACCCTGCCAATCAAGAAAAGCAAAACGAAAATTAAACTCAGATACATGAGGAGGAGATGTCTAGTAATAACAAAGTAAGTGTGTGCAACACCAAAATGTAGCGACTGCAGGCAAACTTGGACTAACCATTTGATCAATGAAGCCAAGAAAAAACCGCGATACAAGACTTCTTCTGCAACTGGACCAATAATACCCATGCAGACAAACACACACAGGGTGCTGCAAATACATACATAATCATTAATCAATACACCATCCACATACAAGCTCGACGAGTTTATACATGGCAAAATGAAGAACTATTTCTTGTGAAGATATATGTGCCTGAAACTTGTGTATTGTACTAACAAATACCACCATTTGTCGCGAGGTTTCTGAAATCAAATATCAAAACTATTGGTGATTAATTGATCATGCATATATAAATGGATATGGCTCTGTAGCTATTGTGCTCTGAAATCAAATACTCGTAGATCTAATACTAGACATCTCCTTAAGTAAGGACTACAAGTAATCGAGTATCAAGAGTCCTAACCTCTACAGTCTCTGTTAAGTCTGTTCCTTTGTAGCGTCTAAAGAAAGTCAGAGCATAAAGGAATCCCAAAGAAATAACAGTCCACAAAAGCCATCCTTTCCGTGGATTGAATGGTCTCTTGAAATCTGAGATTATTAGTGCATACGAATTCTTAATTATTCATTAAAAGAAGTAAGTGCACTTGTTTTCGACAAACAATTCAAACAACCTTGTTCAAAATGAACATCAAGTGTATGTATGGCTTAACGAGAATAGAAATGGGAAGGTACACAAATACGTACCCCAGTAGAAAATGTCCTTAGGTATTGGCTGATACAATCTTGTGACAAAATAAATCACTCCAAACAAAATTGATGCTGCTATGCTGCCATCGATATCAAATGCAATCAAATGTTACGATTATTACAAAATCCAGAGACATTACGACAATCTTGTAGAACATGAAATTAAGCTTAGGAAGAGAATTACACACCAAGAAGTCCCAACTTGAATGATTCCATTTACATTAGGTCCAAGTGTAGAACTGACTTGAAAGTATTCGCAAACTTTCGTCGCTACAATGAACGGTGCACGAGAACTGAAATTGAGAACATAGATAAATACATACTGATTAATCATAGCCTAAAATTTGAATTGAAGTAACTGAAATTACTTAATAAGTCAAAATGTTGAAAACCTACGTTATATACTTATATCAGCAATGGCCACTGTCAATATTGTTCCAAGCAATGACCACGGTGCATTCCAGCCTTTTAGAACATTAAAGTCTTTTAGAACATTCCACTGTATGTTAACAAAAATAGTTAGTTCTAGCAAAATTATACAATAATCTTGTAAATTGAATGGATAACAAGTTGCAACAATATGACCAATATTTAATGGAATTTTGCTACACTTAAATAGCTTAAACTTTGTACTCCGTAACAATTACATACTAAGGACCTGAACCAATTGGTTGTTGGTGTAGGGTGATTGGGACTACTTTTGGTAGGGAGGATCCCCGCAACAATAATCGGGAGAGGATTGAAACCTAATCACCCAACACTGATCCCTGAATCCGGATTAGTCCAAATGGTAGAACACGAAAAAAAAAACAAACATACTAGGACTTGAGGTCTAATGCTTATAGAATACTATGAGATTATCAACTGATCATGGACCGGCTGAGCCTCGCTTTTACAATTCGGGTTCAAATTCGGGTTGGCCTTTTGAGGGTAAGCCTAGCCAACAATAAAACCCACATACTCCAAAAAAGTTGCGGGTCTTGCTAATAATTTGCAAAAAAGTTGCCAACTTTAGGGCCATGTTCAACTTAAAAATTTAGCACAAGATCAAGACTAAAATCAAACAATCAATTCCAAAAAAAAAAAAAAAAATCTTTCGGTATTATATTAATTGACTTGTTCAAATAAAATGATGAACTGTCAACAAAAAAAAAAAAACAGTGAAATGGGCAAGTAAAATTGTAAAAGTTCCCTTTGCAAATTGCTACATTTAAATTACCTTCACAAATTATATTTTGTTTTTTTTTTTAATACTATAAAATTACTAGATCATAAAAACAAAAAAGAAAACACAGATTATTGCAAAGAAGACTAAAAATTGAATGTCTTAAGCATACAAAAAGATATACCAGGTCTGAGGGCCTGTTCTCTTACGTTGAAATTCAGTTCAGTTCAGTTCAGTTCAGTTCAGTTCAGCTGAGTTCAGTTCAGTTCAGTTCAGTTCAGCTCAGCTCAATTCAGTTCAGTTCAGTTCAGTTCAGTTCCTAATTTCCTTCTCTTATAAAATATTCATTTCAGTTCAGTTCAGTTCAGTTCAGCTAAGTTCAGTTCAGTTCAGTTCAGTTCAGTTCAGCTGAGTTCAGTCAATGAGAACAAGCCCTGAGTCTGGTTTAGTACTCGTATCATCTTGTTTGTTTTCGGAGGCGGTGCAGTAGCTGTGGCTGCGCATTGAAAAAGAAGATAAACCAACACCAACACTAACACCAACGTCAATACTCGGTTGGTTTTACGCTTTCTTACTTCCTTTTTTTTTTTTGTTGTTGTTGTTGTTGTTGTTGTTTTTAGACTAGACTAGAAAGTTTAGGTTGTTTTTTTAAAATGATAAATCCTACTTTCCTTTTAATTAGTGTCTCAGTTTGTGAAAATAAGACAGTACACCAGGGTGCACCATGCACCCAGAAGACGGAAAGAATATATTGTTATTTGATAAAGAATATATATTTGACAAAGAACATACTTATATATGTTTGTAAATATGTTCTTTTATGCTATACAAAGAACGTACCATAATATATATGTTGATTCAACATATTTTTTAGGTTTCAATAATACAAAGTATGTTATTTGAATTTGGCTCGCATGTTCTTTGAATTTGGTTCATATGTTCTTTCAGGTGATGAGTGACGCACAATTTCTATTTTTTTTTATTATCATATATCATATTAATTTTTTTATTTATTATCGTATGTTCTTTGAATTTCATCAGTGTGTTCTTTGGTTATGAATTATACGTTCTTTACATTATAACTTATGTTCTTTTAACATATGTTAGTTTTGAATTTTATTTGAAAATGAAATCTTAAATTATTTTTAGTTGAAAATAATTTTACAAAGAGAAAACTAAAATTATTATGGAAAATTGAATTTTTGGAGATAAAACTTTATTTGGGGAAATGATATCTTTGGTAAAGATTTTTTCCGTTAACGTGTAATTTTTCATGAAATTCTAACAAAGTTTTTATCACGTTCTTTTTTTAATGTCTTTATGTTCTTTAATAATGTATGTTCTTTTTCAAACACCTATATGTTCTTTTTCAAACATCTGAATGTTCTTTCCGCCTTTTTTTTTCCCTGTTTAATCGGGTGCACTATGCGCATGGTGCACCCTGGTGCACAAATCATGCATTACTCAGTTTGCGTGTTCTAAAATCATCTCGGCTTGCATGCTATGAAATTGTTCGGTTAACAATTTTGGGAATTGGGGGTCATTTTTGAATTTGAGGTTTCGATTTGTAGTCAAAATTTTTAAAAAATTTACCAAAAATGTTTCGGGTTGGCATGCCAAGAAACGCATTGGGTTGCCTCCTTCAATTTACATGCGAGAATAATGATCAACTAAGATTTCGGACAATACCTTTTATGTATATCCAAATGCACATGAGGTAGGTGCACTTGGGTGTATATAAATGTTTTTAGGTTTTAGAGGTCTTTTATCTCTTAAGAATCAAATTTAGTACAAGTACAAATATAGCAAAAAAAACTTATCAGAAACACTCATGAAATGCCTTAATTTGTATATGAATGTTTTTATAGGTTTCAGGACCTCTTGTATCACTATCTCTTAAAGATAAATTGGCTAGTTATGGTCTTGGAATACATTAAGAGTCAAATTTGAGGTCCAAATTGGCTAAAAAAATCATAAATAATAGTGTCTCTATGTGCATATCCAAATATCATCACCATTCAACGCGTCAGAAGAAAATTGCTTGATTAAAATTTCAATGATCATTTTATTAAACATGCAAAAATCAACAATTTGTGTGTCATAGGCTAACTAATGGTTAAATAGGGTTAATGGATTTGTTAAGTCAAAATTAGTCCAATAGGGCTAGATTAAGAAACAATCATAAACTGATTTTATTGATTAAGGTCATGTGAGCGCACATGAGTGGGTTAACACTGAAAAAATAGGCCAACGGTGGAAGTCTGGCCAAAGATAGTGTTTTACAACACTTTTAAATTTTATTAGGTAATTTCTTACTACATTTTTTTTTATTAGATAGTTTTTTATAAATTCTAGTTTTTATTTTTATTTAATTTTTTTTGAGGTAATATAATTTTTTTTTTCATCAAATAGAGTAACATTTTTAATAATTTTGAATGAAGATTAAGAGAAAAAAGTAACGAAACGGTAACTTGAGTTCTGTCACGAAACTTTTCAAAATTCTGGTTCATTTTGTCAAATATTTGACTTAACTTAGTAGGCTAGCAACATGATTGGAAAGTGTTTTGTCCGAGTACGAAGAGTGGTGAGAACTGAGAAGAAAGGGAATTGAATTAAACTTTTATTGCTTGAAGGAAAAGGGTTGTGTGTGATACATAAAATGTTTGTTGAATTGAAAGAGGGAAAATAGAAGGAAAAACTAGAAGTACCAAAATATGGTCATTTTGGCATGGCACATTACCTAAATTATAACCAGAATATAGGTTATTTGAAACAAAATTGATCCAACCAAAAAATCACTGTCTATATCCGTTGAAAAGGTAATAATGATATGTTCCAAGACTAGAAGCCGATTATAGACGACTTTAAGAAATTTGCGTTTATAGACGACTTTAAATTCCAGCAATTCACGTAAAAGTTCAATACAAATACAAAGTACATTAAAATCTGAAATATAATTTTGCAAATGACAAGATTGACACGTATGAATTCCAGATGTATTTGATCAACCCAATACTAACTCTCGAAGATCGGAAAAAACTCTCTATTAAACCAAAAGATAACGCGGGTATGTGTGAGCCTCCAAGCAATACAATACAGCTTATACAGTCCATGTCCAATTCAACCAGATTTCAGTAACTGCATCCAAAAAACTTTAGATAAAAGTCTATGAAAATTAAAATGAATTAGATAGTTCTTGATCAGTAGTTCATATGCTCAAAAACTACTCATATTAGGTTGTGGAACAAACACCGTGTTTGTATACTTGAATTATATATGATCTATGGTCTATTAATCACGTTGAAAGCAGCAACAAATACTATTATTTGATGAAATTCAAGTATGAAACTGAGTTGTCAAAACAATTAAACTATAGATCAAAGAGGAGAAAACAAATAAGATATAGTACATACCATATAGTAGTAACTCAAAAGAGCGGTGTTGTAGAGACAATGTATTGCGATTGGTGTGAGCAAATTGCGAGTTTGAACATGAGAGATTCCTTGAATAAGACCTGCAAATTGGCCCTTGTGAATATTAACGGACACAAATAAATCAGTTTCTTGCAAGAAAAAAGTCTAACTATAGAACTAGAGCAAGGCCATAAGGGTTGTGACAAGGAAGATGCCAATTCACAAGTGAGCACGCGCACCACATGCATAGCTACTCATCAGTTCTAGCTATTGACTAGATAGAACTTCACACAAAGCTGTGTAGAATCATCAAATCAATGTAAAGCAACAAGAATTAAACACTAAAGAGCATATATGAATATTGTTTTAGACCCAAGACCAAAACATAAACAAGATGCTTCCAATCAATAATAAAAAAAAAGTAATTCAATGAAAATATAGAACAGGGCCTTAATATCATGTTGAACACATTTAAAATGAGATATAATACGTAATTCATGTTAAAAATATTTAATTTCCAAAACATGTAACCAATTTATAAACATTCTTTTCCATTGTCTACACTCGAGCAATGTTATTTGGTCCTAATATCTCTCTTGCACATATTGATATGTACAAGATACATTTAAAACAGTCAGATAAAAATGCAGAATCCATTACAAATATTAGCAAATGCTTATTGTTGACAGGCAGCAGGTAGAATAAATACCGATAATAAACCGATTTGGACTTCCTTGGACAATAGCAGATACAACTGAACTAATCCCCACAGCAACCGGTGTGGGAACCCTGCCAATCAAGGAAAAAAAAAAACAAAAATGTTAAGGACAAGTATGTAACATCGAAGAGACACAACATGACATGACACCCCCGGCTGGCCTGTGCCTAGGTCGTGTTATTTAAAGACCATTACAGGAACGACAAATGTCAAGGTCAATTTTAACTTTAAAAATTGTGGTTGAGCTTGAGCCCCTGGCATGAGGGCCGGCACAGCTTAATGCAACACAATAATGTAGTAGTGCAGGCAAACTTGATACACTTTGAGTCTTTGACTAATTACCATTTGCTCAATGATGCCAAGAGTAAACCGCAGTGCAAGACTCCTTCTGCAACCGGAGCAATAATACACGAGCAGACAAACACGCAGAGAGCACTGCAAATAAATACATAATCAACCCACCATCCACAATTCCACATACAAGCTTTACAGTTTATGGCTAAAAGAAGAGCTTTTCCTTGTAATAAAGATACCTGAAATTTGTGCATTTTAGTAACGCATACCACCCCAGATCTTCCTGAAATTAAAATATCAAAACTGGTGATTAATTAAGAGTTCATTAAAAAATTATGAAAATTTGTGATAAGTTGGGACTAGAAAGAACAATATTCGTATGTATATCTACTACTAGACATCTTCTTATTGTATGTCGACGATAAAATAATTGTATAAGTAGTTCAGAGCATAATGATCAACAACTAGTGACTAAAAGTAATTCAAAAAAAAAAAAAAAAAAATGGTAATTCAAAATTATCAAGTCCTAACCTCTCTATGTTTTTTTATTTGGCGGTTACTAATCAACTGAAACTGAGCATACATGCAGGGCAAAGCAATAAGAGTCCACAAAAGCCATCCTTTGCGTAGATTGAATGGTTCCTTTAGATCTGAGATTATAAATGCATACGAATTCTTGATCATTAATGATACGTATATAGATCAAACGAATATAGCCTTGCTCAAAATGATCGTTGAAGATCAAGAGAATAGGAAAAGGGAAGATACACAAAAAGATATACATACCCCAGTAGAAAAGGTCCTTGGGTAGTTGCTGCTGATTGTATCTGGTGACAAATAAAATCACTGCAAATAAAGATGATATGCTGCCAGAGATATCAAATTAATGCAACCAAATGTTAGTTAATTTCTTGTAACACATAGACATTACGATTATTACAAAATCTGTACATGAATTAAAGCAAATATAAATGTAACTAGAGATGTAACTAGAGATGGATAGATCAAGCTCCTAGCATAGCTGGTTCGTAGCCAGGTCAGGTCAGGTCAGGTCAGAACAGGCTACGTGACGTATTACCCATGTAATCCACCAAGTTGTATTAAAGAAACATGCATCCCTACTAAATTCCAAGATATATGATTCCATATGCATATGGTCCAAATGGTGCAAAGTACTCAAAAGCTCTCGACAGTAAATAAAACGTCATAATAAAACTGAATTTGAGAACATAAATACATTCTGATTAATAGCCTAAAATATCAAGTAACCGGAACAATATTATAAACTAAAAGTGATGTTGAAAACCTTATCTTAGCAATGGCCGCTGTCTGTAAAGTTGTACGCAATGACCACGGCACATTCCAGCCTTTTCGAATATTATTCCACTGTCACCCCAGCCGAGTAGTAATTAGTTCGATACAATACTTTAGCATTACTCAGATTTATAATAAGACTTGATCCAACTTTATTGAACCCAACCAATACATCCAAATTATTGACACCTCTAATTGTACCATTTCCATACAATAATATTATAAGTTTTTACTTTTTATGACGGAATAATCTTGTAAATTGAAATTGCAACAAGAATGACCACTATTTAATGGAATTTTGCTATCTACCTCAACATTTTTACTTTGTAGTACCAATTAAATCGTAAAATTAGATGATGATGAATTTTTATTATTTTTCGTAAAAAATCTGTTAATATAGATCAGGTTTAGGTCGGCCTTTTGAGGTTAAACCTAAATTAAGCAGACATAAAATTCAAACAATTCCAAACTAAAGTTCATGCTAGACCCAAATAAGTTCTGGCCAATACCCAAAGTAATCGTGTCTCTCTCTCTCTCTCTTTTTTTTTTAATTGAGAAAAAATTGATTGTCTCTATAATAAAACAATCAATTCCAAAAAAATCTTTCCGTCTTATGTAAGTTGACTCGTTAAACAAAAATAAAAACAGGCAAATGGGGTAAGTAATAAAATTATAAAAATGAAAAATTTACCCTTTTTCAAATTGTAATCATAAGAAATAATAGTTAAACTTTATTGGTAATTAATCACGGGGATGCCCCAATTTCTCATAGTGCGAAATAAATCAACAACTTTATTCAATTGTGTAGTTTATAATAATGAAAAAGTTGTTGATTTATTCACGAATATGCCCCCAAGAAAAACAAAACTAATTATAATTTATATAGTAGTATAAAAGAGATAAATAAAACATAGTTTTGCCTCTCTTCTTCACCAGAGAAGAAAAAAATAAATAAATGGAAGGGCTAAGCAAATGAAGGAAGATAATACCAGGTATGAGTCTGGGTGAGGTTTGTTTTCGGAGGCCGTGCAGTAAGTATTGGAGCGCATTGAAGAAGAAGATAAACCAACACCAACACCAACACCAACATCAAACCTCGGGCGGAAGCAGTAATACGGTGGTAGTTTTATAGGAGGATTAAGGTTGTGATGATGATGTGACAAAAAAGTAGAATTAAGGCGTGAAGTAGAGCCCGTGCTAGTCATTCGAGTCGACGCCATGAGTGTGAGTGTGCACCTCAGAGTGGAGAAACGAGGAGATAGAAAATTCGGCATTGTGTTCTCTTTTCAAAATGATTTCAAGGATGAAGAATGAAGATGAGTTGCTGTTGTATTACCATTTACAAAGCTTGTAGTAGGTGAAGGAGTACTGTACTGTATGTGTGAGGCATAATATAATAGTGACAAGGTTAGAGTACTTGTTAGTTAGCTTTTCATCATTTTGGAATGCTACGGAATTTGTAAAGGATATTTTACGCTTTTTTACGAGGAAGCCCCAGTTTCTCATAGTGAGAAACGAATTCGTTTCTCATGGGGGCATTTTTGTGAATAAATCAACAACTTTTTCAACTGTGGAGCCCACAATAGTGAAAAAGTTGTTGATTTATTCACAAAAATGCCCCCATGAGAAACAACTTTTGTTTCTCACCATGAGAAACAGGGAATTTCCCCTTTTTTACTCCCTTTTTTTTTCTAGACTAAAAAGAATATTTTTCGTTTTTTTTTTAATAAAAAAAAAATTAAAATCCTACTTTCCCTCTCAATTAGTGTCTCAGACTCTCAGTTGTGTTTCCTCAAAAAAAAAAAAAAAAAAAAAAAAAAAAGAAAAACAAAGTGTCTCAGTTGTGTGTGTGAAATCATCTGAGCTTGCATGATATAAAATTGTTCCATTAACATTTTTGGGGATTGAGAGTCATTTTTTACCTTGAGGTTCCAATTTGAGGCCAAAAGTGTTAATAAAATAACCAAAAATGTTTCGAGTTGGCATACCAAGAAACGCATCGGGTTGCATGCCTTAATTTACATGCAAGGATAATGTTCAATAAAGGTTTTGGGAGGTCTTTTATCTCTTAATTAAGGATCAAATTTGATAAAATATAGCCAAAAAACTAATCAAAAACACCCATGAAATGTCTCAATTTGTGTACCTCCATTTTCAAGCAAAGTAAATTGGTCGGTTAAGGTTTTATGCAAGACATAATTTTGATTCTTAATTGTCAAATTTGAGGTCCAACCTACCTAAAAATAACATAATATTTTGATTTTCATGGTCGAATATCCCTCTATTTAACATGTCTAGAGAAAATTGCTTAATTAAGGCTTTAGAGGTTATTTTGATTAAAATTGGCAAAAATTACTTCACATGCATCAATTTGTGTATCATAGGCTCTATTGTTTTTTTTTTTTTTTTTTTTTTTTTTTTTTTTTTTTTTTTTTTTTGGAGGTTAAACAAGGTTAATTGATTTGGGTAGGGAAAAATCCAATTATTCTTTAGTTTGCAGGTACGTAGAGAAACCATGCTGAAAACCATGTCTCTATGCCAGACAATTACATGGACGGAGTGGAATAATTTAGGGTCATAATTGTAAATAGTTACAATGGCTATATTTTTGTTGTATCAATTGAAAAGTTATCAAATACGGAGTAACATTTTTAATTCAATTTGAATGAACATAAAGAGAAGAATAACAAAATTTTGTCACGATAACTTTTCAAAATTTTGGTCCTTTCCGTCAAATATTTGCCTTAACTCGATAGGCTAGCAACTAGCAAGTAGCAACATGATTGGAATTTGGAAAGTGTTTTGTATGAAGAGTGGTGAGATGAAAGCCAGAAAGGGAATAGAGTTCTTACGAGAAATTTATTGCTTGAATGAAAAAGTTCTTTGAAGGAGAGAAAATAGGAGGAAAAACTATACTATCTGCACAAGTGTACACTTCATATATAAAAGGATGTACCAAATACAATTATTTTAGCGTGACAAATTACCTAAATTATAACCAAATTAGGTTATTTGGAACAAATTGATCCAACAACAATATCATAGTCTATATCTTACGAAAAGGAATTAATGGTATGTTCCAAGACTAGATGGAGATTATAGACAACTTCTGCGTTAATAGACGCCTTTAAATGCCAAAAATTCATTAACAAAAAAGTCAATAATAGCCCAAAGTAAATAAAAAGTACATTAAAATCTGAAATTTAATTTTTTTGAGGGCAAAATCTGAAATATAATTTGGCAAATGACAAGTATGAATTCTAGATGTATTTGATCAACTCAATACAACTCTCGAAGATCAGAGAAAACTTGCTATTAAACCATAAGATAGCGTAGGTAGGTGAGCCTCCAAGCAATACGATACAATACAGCTTATACAGTCCATGTTCAATTCAATCAGATTTTTGTAGCTGCATCCTTGTACAGTGGTACAACATTTCACTTGGACAACAGAGAAAAAAAATTTAGAAAAGTCTAGGAAAATAAAAATAAATTACTCGTAAAAAGTTCTTGATCACTAGTGCATATGTTCAAAAACTACTCATATTAGGTTGTGGAACAAACACTGTGTTCGTATACTCGAATTATGAATGATCTATGGACAAAACGTTGAAAGCAGCAATAAATACTAAACAGCATTATTATATGATGAAATAGATCAAAGAGGAGAAAGCAAATAAGATATATATACCATATAGTAACTCATAAGAACGGTGTTGTAGAGACAATGTATCGTGATTGGTGTCAGCAAATTGCGAGTTTGGAGATAAGAGGATCCAACGATAAAACCTGCAAATTATAAGTCCTTTGTGAATTTTAATAGATACAGATAAAAAAGTCTAACTAAAGAACTAGAACTAGAGCAAGGGTGTAAGGGTCGTGACAAGGATGAAGCATAATTACTTAATTCGAGCTATTGACTAGATAACAAAGCTGTATAGAATCATCAAATGAATGTGTAAAGCAACAAGAAATAAACACTAATGTGCACATATGAATATCATTTTAGAGCCAAGACGACCAAAACATGAACAAGATGCTTCCCAAAATATTGTTTACTATACATAACTCTGTGAATTTGCCTTGGAGACTTCTCACATACATGTACTATGTTTTGTTCAAAGATGGTTACCAAAATAAGGTAAATATAGAACAAGGCCTTTTTAACATATTGAAAACATTTAAAATGAGATATAAAAAGTAATTTATACTGAACCAGTCCATAAAAATGCAGAATCCATGCATTACAAATATTAGCAAATGCTTATTGTTGACAGGCAACAGGTAGAATAAATACCGATAATATACTGATTTGGATTTCCTTGGACAATAGCAGATACAACTGCACTAATCCCCACAGCAACCGGTGTGGGAACCCTGCCGATCAAGGGGAAAAAAAAAACAAAAATGTTAAGGACAAGTATGTGACATTGAAGAGACATAACATGACTTGACGCCCACAGCTGGCCTGGCCCCTGGTGGGCTGTGCCTAGGTCGTGTAATTTAAAAATATGGTTGAGCCCTATTTCCCTGAGGGCGGGCACAGCACAAAAATGTAGCAGTGCAGGCAAACTTGATACACTTAGACTAATTACCATTTGGTCAATGATGCCAAGAAAAAACCGCACAGTAACACTTCTTCTACAACCGGACCAATAATACCCTGGCAGACAAACGCGCAAAGGGCACTGCAAATAAATACATTTAATCAACCCACCATCCACATACAAGCTATACAGTTTATGGCTAAATGAAGATCTATTATTCCTTGTAAAGATACCTGAAGTGTGTGCTTTTTAGTAACACATACCACCACTGTTTGCTTATAGTCTGAAATTAAAATATCAAAACTGGTGATTAATTAAGAATATTTGTGATAAGGATAGATGCAAATCATATGACATGATCAGTTGTGACTAGAAAGAGAAATACTCGTAGATCTAATACTAGACATCTTCTTATTGTTGTCGATGATAAAATAATTGTATGAGTAGTTCAGAGCATAATCAACAATTAGTTCAAGACTATCAAGAGTCCTAACCTCTTCATTTGGCATTGTGGCGTAACCAAATTGACACCAAACATAAATGCAGTCCAATGCAATAACAGTCCACAAAATCCATCCTTTGCTTAGATTGAATGGATCCTTTAGATCTAAGATTATAAATGCATACGAATTCTTGATCATTAATGATACATAATAAATCAAACGAATAGCCTTGTTCAAAATGATCGTTGAACATCAAGAGAATAGAAAAGGGGAAGATACACAAAAAGATATACATACCCCAGTAGAAAAGGTCCTTGGGTAGTTGCTGCTGATAGTATCTGTTGACAAATAAAATCACTGCAAAGAAAGATGATGCTGATATGCTGCCAGAGATATCAAATTAATGCAACCAAATGTTAGTTAATTTCTTGTAACAGATAGACGTCATTACGATTATTACAAAATCCGTACATGAATCAAAGCAAATATAAATGTAACTAGAGGTGGATAGATCGAGCTCCTGGCTTGGCAGGTTCAGGATATATATCAACCCGATTGCTAAATCAAAGGGCATGGCATTTCAAAGTTTAGATAGCAAATATTTGGATAGTCAATACACAGGAAAAAAAAAATACTCAGAAGACCAGGAACTAAGAAAATTAATATACACACCGAGATGAAAATATGAAACCAAACTAGCTAGGTTACAAAGTAAGAGTCAATTCAAGCTAAAATCAGTGTGGATGAATTGTATTATTTGAGTCTACAAGTAATGCGCACTCATCAACTTAAGTCTTCACCTTTAACACCAGTACTAAGCAAAATCAGGTTACATATTCATTTCCAAAATCATATTCAAACTTTGAGCTAAGACTTCGTGAAAGCATTATACATCAATACCACTAATGAGCACTTAGTATGCATATCTGACTGTTGGATTCATAAAAATGGCCACATTTGACGAAAACAAGGACAAAAGTCACAAAACTATGGTAAGCCATATACTATAAAACAAAAAATTGAGTAAGAGATTCACCTAAGACATCAAGTTGTAATGCTCATGTTATAATGCACCAAGTTGTATTAAAGAAACATGCATCCCTACTTGTATAAGACATCTAGCAGAATACTTGAATAATAATTTTTTAGAGCATAATAAATTAAATTGAGAAGATTGAAACTTGAAACACAAACTTATTTGGGCAAGTCATAACCATTTTTTTACAAGTATAACTTAAGCAAAGGAAGACACATACCAACTAATTCCAAGATTTATGATTCCATGTGCATTAGGTCCAAATGGTCCAAAGTATTCGCAAGCTCTTGACAGTAAATCAAACGGCATAATAAAACTGGATTTGAGAACATAAATACATACAAATTAATAGCCTAAAATATCTAAGTAATTGGAACAATAAACTAAAAGTGATGTTGAAAACCTTAGCTTAGCAAGGGCCGCAGTCGATAAAGTTGTAGTCAATGACCACGGCACATTCCAGCCTTTTTGAATATTCCACTGTCAACGAGTAGTAATTATAATTACTTGTTAGCTAGAGATGTCAAAAACCGACGCGAAACCTATATGGATACAATAATCTAGATAGTATTACACAAATTTAAAATAGACTTAATTCGACTTTATCGAACCTAACCCATACATCCAAATTACCATTCCTATATAATAATCTTGTAAATTTTTACTTAAAATTGATTGGAAAAAAATTGCAACAAGAATGACCACTGTTTAATGGAATTTTGCTATCTACCTCAAATTTTTTACTTTGTAGTACCAATTAAATTCTAAAATGATATGATAGATGATCATGGAATTTTTTAATTTTTTTAGTAAAAAATCTGTTAAAATAAACCAGGTTAGATTAAACTAAGTCGGCCTTTTGAGGTTAAACCTAAATGAAAAATTGGCAACTAAGCCAAAACCCAAATTGATCGTCTAACAATTATGTATAAGATGAGTCTTATAAATTGAATGGCTGAGATTCACTCATTATAATAGCCACAATTTTAGTGTAGCCATTGTAAAACTATGAAATCACTTGATAAAAACCAATAAATAAAATACATAATAATGCAATGAGGACAATAAATATGAAGGAAGAAAATACCGGGTCTGGGTCTGGTTTAGAATCTGGTTTGTTTTTAGAGACGGTACGACTGTAAGTGTTAGAGCGCTTTGACGAAGAAGAAAAACCAGCAGCAGCACCAACACCAAACCTCGGCCGGCAGCCGTAATGCGGTAGTAATTTAGGAGGATTAAGGTTGTGATGATGATGATGATGATGATGTGACAAAAAAGGGTTGGAATTTGAAGAATTAAGGCGTGAAGTAGAGCCCGTGCTAGTCATTCGAGTCGACGCCATGAGTGTGAGTGTGCGCCTAAGAGTGGAGAAATGAGGAGATAGAAAATTTGGCATTGTTTTTAAAATTGATTTCAAGTATGAAGAATGAAGACGAGGTGTTGTATCAGTACAATTTACAAAGCTTAAATAGTGTATAGCGAGTACGTAGTAGGTGAAGGAGTACTAGGGTGAGTCATAATAGTGACTAGATAAGCCTCGGGTGATGCACGACATAAAAAATTTATTTAAAATAATTATTTACTGGTTGTAAGCGCGTGCGATGCACGGATTTTTATCAAATATTTTTCTATATTTCTATTAATTTGTTAAATTTTTCCTTTTCTATATCTTATAAATAGCTACCTTTAATTTAAAAATTATAATAAAAAAATCATATCTTTTTAATATAAATTTTATCATTCTTTTTTAATCTAATCTCATTTAAAAAAAAAAAAATTATCTATAAGCATTATGTTTTTCTAATTGTGACTTAATGTACTTTAGATATTAATGATAACAATTATCATAGATAATATAAGAGGTCTTTTTTTTTAATTGTAATTTTCTTTTAAATCATAATAATTTTATTATGATTATTTTCTCAATTTAAATTTTTATTCAATATATTTTTAAATTTTCGGTACGATAACATGTTTTAATAATATTTTATTAACTTATGATACAATATATTTATAAGATTAATTAATGATTTGAATTCTCAACTACTATAATTTAATTTCATAAATCTCATTCTTCAATCAATTTTGGACGAAAGTGTGGAACAAAGTTGACTATAATTGAGGCATAAACGTAATCACCCTGTAATTAAAAATAAGAAATAAAGTTAATTTAATATATCCATAAAATTAATTAATTAAAAACTAAAGAGGCTTATAAAAAAAATTTAATAAATGTAAACAATTTATAATAATAACTCCTCATTAAATAGCACCATATCCAAACTTTTTAAATTATCTTATTTACGGAATTTTAGTATGACAAACAGGCAAGAAATTCGTACTTTAATTTTCCAATCATTTTTGCTTAGATCTGCATGTAAAAACAAAATTCAGTAAACAAAACATAAGCATATAACCGTTAAGTATCCCCAAAAAATAAAATTTAAATAATGACGATTACAAACATAAATTTAAAAGGATTTTTAAAATTAAAATAACCTAGCCATTGATTACCTAAAACGACACAAAATTACTTATACAAAATTCTCTTTAGTAATGTATTGATACGAAATTTTGTTGGTGTCGTATGATGCGTCAATTTATAATGGTAGGTATGACAAATTTTAATTTAATTATGATTAATGAACAATTTTTAGTTCTTATCATAAACTCTATCAAAATTTATCTTTAATGGTAATTTATCATTTAAATTTATTACTATTATTTATGGTAAAATAATACATTTTTTTTTATAAATTATCATATAAGCTATTTTTCCTAAATTATCATGTTTTAAATTTATAATTACACGATAACAATCTTTCCCATATAATCATACTTTTTTTTTATTTTTGTAAATTATCATATATGGTTTTTTTTTTTTTTTTTTTTTTTTTTTTTTTTTTTTTTTTGTAAATTTTGATTTTGTAAATAGATATTCAAATTTGAATATCTAAAGTTAATCTTTACTTCTTAAAAAAAGATAATTTTTTTAGTTTTTTTTTTTAATAATTTAGATCCTAAAGTGATTCGTTGTTTTTATCTACGTGTCAAAATTATTAAATCTCATTTTTTTTTTATAAATTATCATATAAGTTATTTTTTCTAAATCATCAGGTGTTAAATTTATAATTACACGATAAAAATCTTTCCCATATAATCATACATTTTTTTTGTAAATTATCATATATGTTTTTTTAAAGTTGTCATATACGTTTTTTATTTTTATTTTTATTTTTATTTTTATTTTTTTTGAAAATTATTATATGCATTTTTTTTTTTTTTGTAAATTTTGATATTCAAATTTGAATATCTAAAGATAATCTTTACTTCTAAAAAAAGATAACTTTTAGTTTTTTAAATAATTTAGATCCTAAAAATCGCTATTCGTTGTTTTCATCTACATGTCAAAATTATTAAATCTCATTCGCCACTTTTGCTTAGATGGCGTAAGAATTTTTTAATTCTAAATAAAATACAAATCTGATTTTTAATTGGTCGAAGTAATACCTATACTTATGTGGCGTGCCAAATGTTCCCTAAAAATGCCTACTTTATTTATATATATTAGATTTTACATATGTCCCTCGTATGAGATAGATTATAAAAACATAATCATTAATTACAACTAGTTTAGGTCCCATGCCACGTATGATAATTTTTTAAAAATAATACTCCGTATCAAAAGGGGGGTGTTAAATACCGCCAACAATTTTTATCAAAATCGCCAACATTTAAGATGAACGGACATCAATACCCTTACTATACCCCCCACCACATCTTCCTATTTCTCTTTTATTTTTTTCTCTCTCTTCACACATAAGGGCCATAACCACCACTTCCCAACCACCATCAATCACAGCAGCCAACTGGAGGCAAAGAGAAGCTGCGGTCGTAAGTTGGCGACGGAGGACAGCGGCGAAGAGGAATGGAGGTGATGAACCAGCATCACGGTGGTCGGGAAAACCAGTTCGTCACCTCGATTCGATTTTTATTTTCAATAATTTCCGGCGTAAATCGCCGGAACGGAAAACGATTGAACATCACGATAATCGGTTTTGGACACCGGTCAACCGTGGACAATCGGTGTGAAAAACCGGTCATCCGGGACGGTAACTGGTTTTGGACACCGGTTACCATGGTCAACCGACGGTGAAAACCGATTACCGTCCCGAGTGACCAATTTTGTGCACCGGTTGTGCTGGTCGTCGAATTTAAAAGAAAACCACCACCTTCCTGGAAGGTGGTGGGTCATTTTTCCGATGGTTGTTGATTGTATGTTATTGGTTCTTTCGAGATTTCGACAACACAAAAAAAAAAATCTGCTACCTCTTAATTGGTGGTTGTGGGTAGTGATGGTGGGTGGTTGTGGGCAGTGATGGTGGGTGACGGTGGGCGTGGCCGTGGTGGCTTGAGTAGTAGTGGCAATTGTGGTTGCTTTAATTTTGTAGTGGTTGACATTTGATATGAGGCTTGTTGCACTTAGGAGAGAGAAAGCAACGTGAGGATGAGTGAGGGTAATTTTGTCCATTTATTAATTTTGTTGTCGGTTTGATAAAAAACGTTGGCGGTATTTAGAAATCCACTTTAAATATAATTGGTTAGTTTACAATAAAATTAAAAATATAAAAAAAATTAACAAATATACACACTATTTGATGTGAATTCTAATAATAAGTGAACAACTATTTTTATTAGAGAAAAAATACGAATACTTCCTTGAAGTAGATTAAAATATGTCGCAAATTATGTTAATATTTTCTACTCTAGTCATAAATGTTGATGTGGAAAGATATATCAAATCTTTTTTATTTAAAGTAATTATCTTTGTTAACTTATATAAGAAATTATTTTTGTATAAGATTTTATACAATAATTAAATATTTTTTCAAAAAAAATAAAATAAAACTAAGGACTCACCAGGAGATGACTCATGTCATTGCTGGTGTGTCTTTTAATATATAGTTATTGATGCTATTTAGATCTAACTAATTTTGAAGAAGAGTATAAATTTAAGTAAATTATGCAATACGAAGTACTCTTTAACTGGGAGTAATTATATTTTGAAGCCAAATAGTAACTCATAAATTCATCATAATATAATATATGGAATATAATATAATATAATAATTGTTTTAAAAAAAAAACTATTGTAATAATTTAAGGTAAAAAATAAAAATAAAAATAAAAATATGATGTCAATAATTAATTTAGGTAGGAAAAATTTTAACCACAACTTGATTTGTGTACAATATGAAAAAGTGATGATGTCAGCGGTTATTGTTTTAGTTTATTTATAGACAAGGTTGGAGATTTTCATCATTTTGGAATTGGAGATTTGCACATAATATTTTTATTTTTGGGTTTTTAAATTCAAGGTGGATCGATCTAGTGTTTTAGGTGCCCACAAACTATTGGGTCAGTCAAGTCTGACCAAACATTTCGTCAGTCCAACTATTATTTGTACGGCAATATATACATACTTCTCACACCCTCATTTCCACTCACCATCACCAACAACACTCTCACTCAATTCTACTTCACTTTCTCTCTCCATTTTCACCTTTAACCCACCCCTATTTTCTCTCTCCTCAACTTTCTGCTAAATTCTTCTATTTTATTTGTCCATGATTTATGCTTGAATTGAAGAGGATGTAGAGGAGAGAGAAAATAAAGATTGTTGATTATATTTATCCATGATTTATGCTTGAATTGACTTGATAATTGATTGAGATTCTCAGATTTTTCGAAAAATGCACAAAAAAATCGATTTGGAGCTTTCATGTGTGATATATAATTGTTGAAATTGATTGTCCTATGTGATTGTATGTTGAATTGTGAGAGTTTTGATAACAAATGCATGTATTTTGGTTGAAAAATGAGCAAGTTATGTTATACCCATGAGCTTAGTACGGGACCTTCAATGGTGGTTCCGCCATTACCTTTTAATTATTTTTATAAAATAAATTCTATTATGTAGATTATATCATTTATAAGTTAAATGATATCCTCCATAAGTTAAATGATATCATGCATTGTAACTATAATATTATCTATACGATGGATGATACCTCTTCTATTACCACAACGATAAATTAAAGGGAAATGTTGCTACTTCACCAAGTGAATTGTATGGGAGAGGTAAGGGGAGGAACCCAACAAGCTATGCCACGCATACGTACCTTCGTCAAAGTGAAGAGTGTATGTGCCCAACGGCATGTCCCTGTCGAGGGATCAAAAACCTTTTTTTTTTATTTTTTATTTTATTTATTTTATTAATTAAAAAAAATACTATATCAATTCTCCTTCAAAATAAAATCCTCTGTTTTTTTTTCAATAATTTTTTAATTAATTAACTTTGTATTTTTGGTTTGCATCAAATAATACATATCATTCAACAAAATTTACATATCCTCTATCAAATAATATATATCATTTAACAAATTATACATACATATCCTCCCTCAAATAATATATATTCTTTAATAAATTGTACATATCATCTATTAAATAATACATATCCTCCAAAAAGTTATACATATCCTCTAACAAGTTGTACATGTACTCTATCAAATAAAATATATCATTTAATAAATTGTACATATCCGCTATCATATACTTCCTCTGTTTTTTTTTTTATTTTTTTTTATATTTTTTTTATTTGCATCACTTGAGAATGCACAAAGTTTTAGGAGAGTAATAAAATATTGTAAGTGGGTGAATAAATTATTATAATAAAAGTAAGATGATGACCGAGAAGGTATATGAGAGAATATTGATATTTTTATTATTTAAGTGGGGACCATGGAAGAGAGAGAAATGATAAAATAATTTGAGTGGGGTTTAAAGTAAAAGAGAGAAATGATAAAATATAATATAAAGTTACCAAATATAGAAGTGATGCATTTAAAAAAAAACACCCATAAAAGGAAAGTGATGCAAATAAAAAAAAACGGAGGGATTACTACATATTCTGTAACAACCTGTTCATATCCTCTATCAAATAATACATATCCTTCAACAAACTGTACATACCCTCTATTAAACAATACATATCATACATAAATTTTGCAAATCCTCCCTCAAATAATATATAACCTTTAATAAATTGTATGTATCCTCTATCAAATAACACATTATCCTCCAACAAGTTATACATATTCTCTATCAAATACCACACATTATCAAAAAATTGTACCTATCCTCTATCAAGTAATACATATCCTCTAATAGACTGTATATACCCTCCATCAAATACTACGTACATATCATCTAACAAACTATATATGTCCTCCATCAAATAATACATATCATCCAACAAATTGTACATATCCTCTATTAAATTATACATATCCTCCAATAAATTATACATATCCTCTAACAAATTGTACGTATCCTTCATCAAATAATTTATATCCTCTAACAAACTGTACATAGCCTCCATCAAATAATTCATATCCTCCAATAAACTTTACATATTTTATATCAAATTATATATATCATCTGATGAACTATACATATTTTCTAACACAGTACATATCCTCTATCAAATAATATATATCCTCCATCAAATAATTTATATCATCTAATAAATTATACATATCCGATCTTCTATTAAAATATATATATATATATATATATATATATATATATATATATATATATATATATATATATATATATATATATATATATATATCCTCTAAGAAATTGTATATATCATACATCATATAATTTATATCCTCTAACAAACAGTATATATCCTCCATAAAATAATTCATATCCTCCAATAAACTTTATATATCCTATATTAATTAGTATTATAAAAAATAAAACAAAAATTTAAGGCCCGTTAGCCCACAGACAAGCCCGACCCGTTTAGTAAGCGGGCATGGACAAAGTATCAGGCCCGCATAAAAGGGTTTGGATTTGCTACATAAAGCCCGTTGGACAAAAAAATAAACATAAGCCCAGCCCGCTACCCGCCCAAGATCGCAAATGATCACCTCTACTATGTTGCATCAGATATTTGCTCCGTATTTTCTAGGTAAACTGTAGACGTTGTAGTGGTTATTTGCGTTTGGGCAGCCTAATTTTGGGTTAATTGTGCTTCGTTGTGGGTGGACTTAGAATTTGTTACATACACCTGGGTGTATCGTATACCTGTATAATTTGCTTATTATTTTTTTCTCATTAAATAATTGAGTAAAATTTATTTACTCATTTATAAAATGAGCATAAATTAATGAGCAAATAACCCGAGTGTACAAAACAGGCAAACTTGTGGACTTATTGTGGTCTTGTGGAGTTGATTTTTTTTTTCTTAGGAATTTTGTGTTTTTCCTTTTAGATGAAAAAGTGAAAAATTTATTACCAATTCTACATTAGATCACTATTAATAATTGTTTAATTTTATCTAATAGATTAGTTTTGTATCCCATGCGATTTCGGGTTGTTTATTGAATTTTAAGATACGGGGAGCCTACGCGCTCGTGGTGCGCGACATAATAAGTTTGTCTAGTGAAGTTGTAATAGTTTGCATTGTCCTAACATTCAAAACTTATTGGGAAGGCTTTTGAACGCAGACTAAAAATAAATCGTTGACAATCATATCCTGAGAAGATAAATGTCGTTATTTGTTATTTAGGTGATATACTATAAGCGGGGGTGAATTGTAGTATGTTCTTAGTGCCTACTTTTCGCGGAATATAAAACTGATTGCTGTTAGGAACTTAGACAATGCAAAGCGGATTTTACGAGGAAACCATCCAGGGCCTAACTGGAAGTAAAACATCGACCCTCCAAGGGATTTCAAGCCAAACCAATCCACTATAATAGGCCAAACACTCCAAGTTACAACCTATTACAATAAGACCTTTCTCACAAGTTCCTGACTGAACTTGCTACACGATAGGACCCTATCCTATCCAATCTATGTCCCGGACTTAGATTCTACTCAATACTCCCAGAGTACTATCCACTCGGCCTCTCACTAGAAGCTCACTCGGCTTCACCCTAGAATCTCACACTTTGCACTCATACAATTATGATAACGAGACTTCTCACGAACTCTCACACCCCAATATATAAAACACTCAAAACTCTTTTTCCTAATTACAAGATCTCAAAGAATAACTCTAAATACACATCAATGAATAAAGAGATAAAACTAATATGCTGGACACTCAAGATCTGTCTGGAACTTACTGGACGAACTGAAACCAAACCCTGACTGGAACTTTGACCCGGAGGTTTGACTTAGCTTCGTGGTGAAGAATTAAACTATTAAGCACAATTACTACACTTTGTCAACCTCGACTTTGAGTGAATACATATGAGCATATTTATAGTACACCCAAATCATTCTTTTCGTAAAAGATAAGTTTTATCAAAAGATATGTTTAAAAGATATTTTCCAAAAATAAGTTTTCCAAAAATATATCTTTTTGTTAAGAATATATTCTGTCAATAATAATAAGATATATTTACTATAAAATCAGATTTTATTTCAAACTTATACTTTTCAAATATAGTAGCTTATCTTTTTCAAAAGATATACTTATCATAAAATCAGATTTTATTCCAAACTTATATTTTCCAAATATACTAGCTTATCTTTTTCAAAGATATACTTATCATAAAAAAAAATAATTTATTCTAAACTTATTTTTGCTTAAAATACTTTCCAAAAATAACTTATCTTTTTCCAAAAGAGATTTATTAGAAAATAAGTATCTTTATTCTGTAAAACCAAAACCCTAAAAAATATGCACGTATTAGGTAAATATATATATCATTAAAACCGACCTTTAAAGACGTGCAGACTTAGGTTCCGATTAGGTTTTGGAACTCTGACAGTCTCTGAGTTCCTGACAAGTCAATAACTCTAATTTCATTGACTGTATGGAGTTCAACCTTGGTTTTATAGACTTGTTCCAGACTGACTTTTATGTCCAACATACTTACATGAATCCTAGAGCGATATACTTCGATTTCTCCGTCTTCATGTTGTTTATGTGAAACTCTTGTTCTGGAATCTTGTATTATTGACGTATTCTAGATCTCGGGGGAATATTCCACATTTGGAACCGCAATCCAAGTTCCTAACTGGAACTTGCTGTCACTATTGTTTATTCCTTATTAGAACTCGCAGACCAGGTTCCTTTCTAGAACTTGTTGTCATCTTCGCAGTCCAAGCTTCACTCTTTAGCTTGCTGTCATGCTTCTGTTAGAAATCTCCTTGTGTGTACCTGTTAGGGAACATGCTCTGGCTCTCGTGGCAAAGCCTACCAAAAGTTCCTTCTGCATCTCGTTGGAGAATATCTTCAGGTTCCTTCATGGTTTAATTCTCGTGGGAGAACCTGCTTTAGTTTCATTCATTCTCTCATGTTTCTCTTGAAGTCATCAAAGTTCCAACCCATTGACTTCACCTAAGTCAGTTCCTGTCTTCACATAGACACTTAAGAGAACATTAGATTGAAGTTTGTTTCTCATAAACAAACTTCAAGTGAGAGAACTAATTAAACTTATAGCAACATAAATACTCCTACACATATACAACTCATGTATGCATAGAGTACTTACCTCATGAAGCTAACATATGCAAACACCTATTTACATATATAGTTACCTTCATGGTTCCTTTGTCATCAACCATAACACTCATCATTGTTCTTGTTCCTCTATTGCTTATCCTATATTGCTCAAGTTCCTTATATATACTTGTCAATACTCTGGTTCCTTGTATCTTGTTTTAAGCATACTTGTTCTTTCTATGCACAACTTAACAAACACGTTAGATAGATAATCATTATTAATTTACAATCATCAAAACCTAATTACTCAACATTATTTCATTTTGAATGAATTTGTAAGCTTTTTGTAGTTACAACATGGCTTTTTTTTTTGAATTATAATGTACATTTTCCATCACTTTTAGTTGCAATATTTGTAAATTTACTTACACTATTCACATTTTTATAATCACTAGTGGAAAAAATGTCATTTGTAACACCCTATTTGTAATGGGCAATAATTTTCTAGTTATAATAAACCTATTTGTAACGGGCAAAATAATAGTTCATTACATTAAAGCAACGTAGTAGTAAGGAAAATATTATTCGTAACGGGCAAAATGATGCCCGTTACAAAAATTGCATTATTTGTAACGGGCAGTATTTTGTCCGATACGAATTATTTGTTGTTTGTAACGGACAGTAGTTGCCCGATACAAATAAATAAGTTAAATGTTACTGTATATTAAAACCCTAAAATGAACTCAGCCGTCACTCACTTTCTCTTTCACTCACCCCCTCTCTTTCTCTCTCCTCTCTAGAACTCACTCTCTTTCACTCGGAAATTATTCTCTTTCACTCTCTTTACCTCCATATTCTAGTTCTCTCCTCCCTCCATTATTGTTGAACCTCCATTCATTCTCCTCACTTCACTCCTGCTTCTTGTGTACAATTTTAATGAAGAAGGTGATACGACGGAGGTTTTGATGTTTTCACTATCATTGCTCCAAAAACTCCCAAGGTAATTTGATCTTTTCTTTTGATTATGCGGTTTTTTTAAAAGAAATTTGGTGAGTTTTTTCTAGATCTGTAACAATTAGATTCGAATTGGTAGAATTTTAGGGTTTTATAATTAGATTTTAATCTGATTTTTATTTGAATGATTTTTGTTAGTTTATTGCATTTTTTTGGTTCAGATCTATTGTTTTATGTTTGTTTGTAGTGGGTTCTTTCAACCTTATTCTCGCTTGATTTTCTTTTGATTTGATGGCATTTATTCTGATTTTGGATCTTTCTTTGCTAGTTTGCGTTTTTTTGGTTCAAATCAATCGGTTTTATATATTAAATTATAATCAATTAGTCTCGTTTCTTGGATTGAAATGACTTTTTTTAGCATGATTCCTGTACGATATTTGGATTGAAGCTACTATCAATAAATTTTAAATGATTTGATTACAAAAAACATGATATACTAGCATATCTTTGACCCATAGACTCAGATCTTGTATGTTATAAGTTTTAAATTATGGCCTTGTTTGACAATTGGCTGTTGGCTGCTGCCTGTTTAACTTGCTTGTTTGACTGGCTGTTAGTATTGGCTGTTTGACCATTTATTGTATGTAAATATGTTTGGTAAAATTAGTTGTTAGCTGTAACTATGCAAAATGACCTTAAAGGACATTATTATGTGTTCTTATTCATTTATTATTGGTATTCTTAATTACAAATTACTAGTTACTAATTTTTAATTATTAATACTAATACAAAATACTAACTACTAACTATTAATTATTAATTATTACTAACTACTAGTTATTAAGTACAAAAAACTAATTATTAATTATATAATACTAATTACTAATTGTTAATTACTAACTATTAATTACTAGGTACTAATAATTACTAATTATTAATGTAACTATTAATTATTAAGTACTAATTATAATTAATTATTAAATATAAAATACTAATTGATTATTGATTATTGATTATTGATTATTAATTATTAACTATTGATTATTAATTATTCATTATAAATTATAAATTATTGACTACTAATTATTAATTATTAATTATTAATTATTGACTACTAATTATTAATTATTAACTACTAATTATTAATTATTAATTATTAATTATTAATTATTGACTACTAATTATTAATTATTAACTACTAATTATTAATTATTAATTATTAATTATTAATTATTGACTACTAACTATTAATTACTAACTACTAATTATTAATAACTAACTACTAATTATTAATCATTAATCATTAATTATTAATTATTATTTACTTATTACTACTGGTAATTACTAATTAACAATTAATAGTTACTAATCACTACTCATTAATTAATAATTAATAGTTACTAATTACTAATTATTAATTAATAATTAATAGTTACTAATCACTAATTACCAATTAATACTCCGTAATTAATAGTTACTAATCTTCAATCACTAATCACTAATTATTAATTATTAATCAAGGATAAAAAAGTAATTTGTTTAATGAAAAGCCAAAAGCCAAAACCAAAAAGCTAGTAAGACCAGCTTTTTGTTTTTGGCGGAAAAGCTGGCCTTTTAGCTAGCTAAAAAGCCATTTACCAAACATGTATTTTAGCTGTTTGACCAAAAGAAAAAGCCAAAAGCCAAAAATCAATCAAAAAGCCAGCCAAAAACCATTTACCAAACAAGGCCTATATAATTATTTTTATTTTTCATAATTCATATTCAATTCGTCCTATATCTCTAAGTTATGCAACTATAGAGCATGATTTATCAAGATCTTATATATATCTAACTTGGGGTTCGGGTTTGATGTGCAAGGGAGTGAATATGGGATAAGGCAGTGAATCTGGGTATCATGGAGATGCAAGTTTGGGTATGGTGATGAGTAAACCGAGAGTATGGCAAGATATGCTACTCAGATCTTCTCCGGCGGCTTCAACAGTTCAACACGGTTGGTAGTGCTGTAGAGTCATTTATTCCTCCAGTTCCTCATCTGCCCCCCTGTTGCTGAAATCACTCCCAAATCAAACAACAACAGCGAACAACCCCAACAACAGGAACAACCCCAGAAAGAACAACAATCTGCTATTGTTGCTGTTGCTGAAACAATTTCAAATTATGAGCAAACAAGAGAGCAATGGATTAAAGAAAACCGTGAACGTTTACAGAAACTTGGCATTGTCGATCTCTCTCTTCAACTTAAGTCCATTGTTGCTACTAAACGAACACCAAGAAGAACTCAGTTTGACCAAAATACCCCTCTCAAGTCTTCGGCTTCGGGTCCCACTAAACGTCGCCGTTCATCCAGGTCTCTTGCCTTCTTCATTCTATCTGATTTTGCTTTGATTCCACAATTAATTTTCTGGGATTTTTTTTTTTGGTATTTTATTAGTGGGGTTTTGAGATTTGATCAGATGGTGTTGAAGATTTAAAGTAGGATTTTTAGTAGACATTATAATTTTGAGAATTTGATGTGGGTTGTGACAATTTTAAGAAATTGTTCAGGTTGATTAATTCGGTTTTATAGATTTAATTTCTTAACAATTTTGGATAAAATTGGTCTTTGAATTGATATAACTATGGGAGTTGATTGATATATTATGCAAGGTAGAAAACCCAATTTGTTTGCCGGATTATTCAAAATTTGAGCTTTTTTTCTAATTGATGGCCATCAATTTCTCTCTCTTATCCTCACTTAATCTCCTCCCATCTCTCCATCTATCATATCCTCCTCACTTAATCTAAATGTAGGTTTTAATGTTATGTTTTAATGTTTAAAACTTTTGACTGAAGTGTATTATTGATCTAAATGCAGGTTTTTATTCCTCTAAGAAATGTCAAGCAAGCCAGCCAAAGTGAGAATGTAAAGAAGATGCCGAAAAAGTACCTACAAGTCACAGCAATTTAGAAAAGTGGTGGAAAATCATTTAAATCTAATCTTAGTCATAGCAATTAGCAAGTGCAGGGCTTGTTTTTAATTTCTTTAATTGATAAAATCATTTTAATTTATGGCTTTTGCTAATTGTATTTGAAGTGTATACTTGCATAAGTTATTATTTAATATTATTTATTTTTTGTAATTGATAAAATCATTAAGCTATCCACTATCCAGCATATATCATTAAGCTATCCACTATCCAGCATATGCTGGATTTTTTTTTTTTTTTTTTAATTGTGACAACACTATTTGTAACGGGCAGATATTATGTCTGTTACTATTAACCCGTTTTCTGTAACTGGCAAAACATGTGTCCGTTACAAATAACAGGGTTATTTGTAACGGGCACTTGTTTTATTTGTAACGGACATTGCCCGTTACAAATAATATAGCCTATCCGTAAAGGCCGCTGCCTGTTACATATAGGTTGTTTTTGCCCGTTACGGATAACTATTTTTCCACTAGTGAATGGACTTTTATTTTTATTGATTTTTTGTTGGGCAAAATAGTCAAATAGGATTTAATTAAATTCATCTCGATTTATATATTTTTTAATTATCTAATTTTTTAGATTTTTATGTATCTATAATTAGAAATATGAATGATTTAAATTATGCATTGGCAAGTGTGAGTTAAAATGTTACAACTTGAAATAAACGAAGAAAATTTCAAAAGAAAATTATCTAATTAGGTGATGAGGTAAGCTCAGAGGGTGTGGTCTTTTTAAAGGAAATTGTAACAAAGTGGGTTATGTCCAGCCTATTCCCCCACCCCTTGAGGAGGATTATTATCAGGTTCAACAATTTTGCCTTCTAACATCTATTTCAACCATCTCCTCCTCTTCCTCTTCTTCTTCACGTGGTTTAACTTCCACTATAAACAAACACAAAAGCATAAATTAACAACAATAAATAAGCTAACATTTCTTCTTAACAAACTGAACAAATTTATCCTTACTCCAGGTATAAGTTGAAAAGGATAATCTTCATGTATAATTAAACATTTTTGTCCAAATAATGTATACTCCTCTACAAAAACAAAGTATAAAGTGGAAAAAACATTTACGGAAATTAGGCAATAAACTAAATAGAGAGATGAATTTTTTGACATATTATCTAAAATACAACTCAATTAGACATTAATTATACAACTTTTAATGCATGATAAAAAAAAATAAAAAAAAAAAATCAAAAGCCCCTCCTTTGTGATACTATCATTAATAGGGTTAAAGTTAATATAAATGGGCATATGAAAAGAATCAAGTACATAAAGCATAAAGTTAACCACAAATGGGCTATAGTATGAGTAAATAAACATTTTTAAGGGTAAAAAAAGTCATCACACTATTCATAAGAGTTTTTTTTGAACTTTTTATAAGGTATGGATTTTTCAATATAAAAAAAAAAATTAGCAAAGTAAGCTTGAAATATTAGATATTTCTATAAAATAGCTAAAATAAATAAAGTACAAAATCTAAAAAACCAACAATCTAATATCATATACTTACTTCCGTTTTTTTAAGTTGACACGTATTTCTTTTTCAGAAGTTTATTTTTAGTTGACACATTTCCTTTTTAGGTACATTTTGTATCTTTCTTTTTTAGTATACCCCACTTGCTTTATCATTTTATCTCACTCTCTCTCCTCTCCTTAATATGCGTGTCTAAATTGAACGTGTCAACTAAATAGAAACGGAGGAAGTATCGTATTATATCATATCACTAATATATAAAGCCAGTCTCGCAGCCAAGCCACGAGACAATGACACTGGTCATTTTAGTTTTTTGCCAAATGTCGGCCACATAAGCGACAACTATACATAAACATGCCACATAAGCGACAACTATACATAGACTTTTAATCTTTTTAGAGTTTTAAATTCCTCTTTTTAAATGATAGAATATATTTAGATAAAATATTGATATCTATCTTGAATATCTAATTAACATAACAATAAATTTTAGTGCTATCGATACACCACATAATTATAATTATATGAGTATCCAATTAATAATAAAATTTTACTCATATCCGAATACACCACATAATTATACTATAAATAAGGTCAAGTATCATTAATGTTTTGGTCTACCATCAAAGCTTTATCAATGAAATATTCTTTATATTGAGTTTTAATATTTTTTTGTGTACAATTATGATTTTGTTTTTGATTTCATTAATTTTGTTTATGCCTTGACTCCTTAATGTATTTAACCGCGGCTTATTCGTATATTGTACTTATAGATTAAATAGTGTACGTTACGTAAATAGATAGTGTATTTTTGTGTACATGTCCTTTCCTTTTACAGGTATCCAAGTACTTCTCAATTCATATCCAATTTCTTAAGATAATTCGATACTAATAGCATAGATGTGATACCAAAAAAAAAAAATGAAATGCATTAACACGAAAATATAATATTAGGCATAGAGTTGGGCATGGGCTGTGCTAGCCGCTGGCCGGCATGGGCCCGGCACGAGATTGGCCTGGCATGATACGAGCCCGCCACGGCACGGTGACCAAGGAGTGGGCCGTGCCGTGAACACGATTTTGAAAAATCCGGCATGAGCACGACACGAACCCGCGGGCGGCACGGTGGCCCACCAGGCATGGTCCGACACCACCATAAAAATAACATAAATAATAATAAAGAACTATAATAATAAAAATAAGAATAATAAAAAGAACAATAGTAATATAATAATAAAAAAACATAAATACAAATTAATAAAATTATTTAAATTGTATATCCATTTTAAAAGTTGTCCAAAAAATATATTGATTTTTTTTTTGAAAAAAATATTATGGGCGGCCTAGTGCCCGGCATGGCACGCCAGACACGTGGGTCGTTCCGTGGGCTGGGGTGTGCCAAATGGTGGTCCAGCACGACACGACACGAGCCACTGCCAGGCACGGTAAGGCACGGCCCACGGCAGCCCAACAGCCAGTACGACCCGATGCCCACCTTTAATTATGCATCTCTTTATAAAAATCATATTTACCCTGTCAATCCTAAAATTATATACCCTGCCTTAGCTCTTCAACGTTTTTGATTTCGATATAATCTAGAGTAGATAATTATTTTCATCCTAATCATATTACTATTGTTTTTTCCGGCTTATTTGAAGAAGAATAAATGCAAAGGTACTACTTATTTTTTGTACTACAATTAGTTTCTATTTTGCTTTTTTGTTTTTTTAAATGTTAACTCAAATTTCTCAAAAACTTCTGTAAAAAACAACAAAAAAAAAAAAACAATCGCAAAAATTATCCGGAATTAAGTAATTTATAATATTCTAACCTAACAATTCAGAGGCATAAAACATCACATGAATCGAGTAGGTCAAGCTAATAGTGCCAAAAGTCCAAATGTGACATTAAAATAATAGAGGCAGACAGGCAATAGTAATTTATTTAAAAGTAACAGAAGTTAAAAATAATTTTCTTCAAAAAAAAAAATTAAAAAAAATAATAATAAACGAAAATCTAAGGCAATGCCCGAGGTATATACTAGTAACTAATAAATAAAGATAAGTTTTTAGCCAGACCACAAGACAGCGACACTTGGCATTCCAATTTTTCACCAAGTGTCGCACCACGTAGACATTAGTACTTCCTCTGTCCCCTCCTTCCCATAATGCTTGACATAGTTATTTGAAACAAAATTGATCTAACCATAAAATCATTGTCTATATCTGTTGAAAAGGAAATAATGATATGTTCCAAGACTAGAAAGCCGATTATAGACGACTTTAAGGGATTTGCATTTATAGACGACTTTAAATTCTAGCAATTTATATAAAAATTAGCTTTTTGGCCTATTCAATGCACGGGTTGTTACTTAGGTTAGTTTTCATTTGTAGGTATACTTTTATACGAAGTAATTGTTTCATTTCTAATACTTAAAAGAAAAAAAGAGTGAGGGTGAATCTGTGAAAGAAGAAGAAGGAATTTAGTTAGATATATATACATGAAGATTGTGGGATATGAAATGACATATTAGTTTAAATTATATTTAACGTTTAGGAGATGAAAAGGCAATTTTTTATTATTATTCATATGTGTATATAATGTGTACTAATTAATTGAAATTTATTTTATTATGGTGGAAATAAAACACTTCATTTTATTAAGGGAGGTGACATGTGGCCGTAGACACTAAAATTGTCTCCCCAAAACCAAACCCAATGATGAACAAGCTTTCACTGTCATTATTGGTCGGGTTGAGTATTTAATCTATGGAGTGCTTAAATCCATATTCAATCCAATACATCTCATAAACCAACCCAATTCTTAGCCCATTTCCCAAACCATAACTTATTTTTCTCTTTTCGTGTCCACATAAAAAACAAGCTAAACTGATTTTGTAGCCCTATAATTTTGATCCAAATATTATTTGGTTGTATAGGCCTTGATATAAGCTTTTCAACGGTATATCATAAGCCCAATTCCGATTTAAAATGAAGAAGATATGAGAAAAACACTAAAACCCAGCCCAAAGCCGATACCCTTGCACTAAAACGGCCATATCGTAAAATATAAAAAATATTTTGATCTGATTTTAATTGTGTTAGAAATTAGACTTGATAAGCTTTCCAACAATATAGTATATGCCTTATTCCGAGTTATAGATCAAAAGTTATCATAGTTTTAAAAACGCGTAAATACTTGAATTTACCGCGCCACGGTAAAAATACCCTATTCTCTCGTCATAAATCCCTTAAGCACTCCCCGAAACACCCGAAGTTCTATACTTAAAACAAGGCATGAAAGGTAGAACCGACTGAGGGTTTGGCCCCAAATCAACTCTACCTTTATTTAATTTGATTTCAATTTGATTTTATAATTTTATTAAAGTTACTAACAATTTATTCATGATGTAGCAATTTAAAGAAACGCGGAACGTGAGTAATTTATTCACTTAATTACTCTTTTTATTATTCTTGTTGCTAGTATCATGATTAGGTTTATTATGATTTGATTTGACTAACATTGTTATGGTTAAATTGCTTCCAATGTTAATGTTAATTTTATTATATTTTATGATCACCATATTGCATGTTAAATTAAATGGAATATGTAATTGAATATAACGCCTAATAAGATAATTAGGACGACCGATTTAAGTTCCTTTTTAATCTTGTTATTAATTAAAGCTAGTGATCACAATATTTTAGAATTGTGTGTTGCATTAACATTCAACCAATTTAGCCTAATATTAGTTTGGAGTAAATTGAATCTTTGTTTGTATGCCTTTGAGATTGCAGGAAATACGTTTCACAATAAGAATCGAGTAGAGGCCAATACGGGTGAATGTGATGACTCACTTCGTATCATCATCCCCGATCCTCTTTTCGTGGTTCTAAACCATATGGAGTTAGTAATCTCATGGATTATGATGGGGTGTAACCTTCACGGGTCAATCGTTGTTGCTTATCGTTGTCCCTTAAATCGTGGTTGCCTTAAAAACTTGTTGGCGGCTCCCTACTTTCCTTGTCCCTAATCGTATTTGTCAATTTCCACTTCCTATGAGTGCTAAGTATATTCACAAGATGTTTAAGGTAGGCGCGCTTTGAATGACGCCTTCAATGGCATATGGGTTAATGAGTGACTTGTGATGCCATGTGTCATATGAAAAATTTGTGGTTTGTGTTTTTAAATACTAAGTATAGATATAGATATAGATAGATCGACTAGTGTGTGTCCCAGGTGATGCCCCGGATTGCTAGTTTGTATTTCTGTAATGTGATAATTATATTCAACTGTTTGTATAGCTAGTGTGTCATCTGAGTGTTGCCTCGGATATTACGGTTTTTTTTTTTTAATCTCTGATGTGTTTATTTTCTAATCTTGTGAAGAATAAATAAATTAAACAACCTCTAATTTAAAAGGAGTATATAATGTTAATTATTTGAATTTTAAAACGCTAATAAAAGTTGGTTGAGATGATAAGTGAATAAGTGTATAACGTTTATTTGTTAGAGGTTGCGGGTACAAGATTGACAAGTATGAATTCCAGGTGTATTTGATAAACTCAATACAACTCTCGAAGATCGAAGAAAACTTACAATTAAACTATAAGATAGCGTAGGTAGGTGAGCCTCCAAGCAATACGGATACGATTCGGCTTATACAGTCATGTCCACTTCAACCACATTTCAGAAACTGCATCCTTGTACAGTGGTACAACATTTTACTTCGACTACAGAAAAACAACAAAAAAAAAAACTTTCGAAGAAAGTCTATGAAAATAGATATAAATCAAATAATTCTTTATCAGTAGTGCATATGCTCAAAAACTACTCATATTAGGTTGTGGAAAAACATTGTGTTCGTGTACTCGAATTATAAATGATTTATGGATCACGTTGAAAGCAACAATCAATACTAAACAGCATTATGATGAAATTTAAGTATGAATATGAGTAGTCAAAGCGATGATTTAACTTAATATGAGTAGTTAAAACGATGATTTAACTTGAAAATAGGTCAAAAAGGAGAAAACAAATAAGATATACCATATAGTAACAGTAATAACTTGTAAGAGCAATGTTGTGGAGACAATGTATCGCGACCGGTGTCAGCAAATTGCGAGTTTGAACATAAGACAATCCCAGAATAATACCTGTAAATTATAATAAGGCACTTGTGAATTTTGGCGGACACAAATAAATCAATTTTTTGCAAGAAAAAAGTCTGTTAAAGGACTAGAGCAAGGCTAAATAGAACTTCACACAAATAAAGGGACAAAGCTTAAATGAGATTAATTCATATTACAAATATTTAATGTCCATAACAAAAGAATGTTTCTACTGTGGTCCACTTTATTTGGACCATCACTATACTGAATTATCATTGGTCGAATTTTTAATTTTTTTTTAACCTTGGTCAACCACTATTTTTAGTATTTTCCTTTTTTAATTCAATTTTTATTTTCCAAAATATAATTACTGAATTTCCGAAAATTATTTTATAATTTTCGAAATTTATTTATTAAAATCAGTTTTTAATTAAATCAAAAAATATTATTAAATTAAAAAAATCAAAATCAAAAAATTGTTCATCAATGTTCTTCATTATTCATCATTGTTCTTCAAGTTTGTTAATCCATGGACGAGATTAACCACCATTATGGTAATATTTGTTCGTAAATACACTCGCACATCAATGAAAATTGAAAATATGCATCGATTTACATATTACATGTGAAGATTTCATTCGAAATTTGGATTCATGTATGAATCTGGGATTGTTTTTAATCCTAAAACAATATATGTTAATTGGATAATCGCAAACAAGGGATGCAAAATCAGTCATTATATGTATGCGAAAATAAAAAAAATTAACAATTTTTCGAAATCTGGGTATGTGAGCAAATTAGAGAAGACAACGATTTTTGTTTTGGAATACTTGTTTGATCTGAAAAAAAAAAAGATATAGTTTTCAATTCTGTTTGCATATAAGGCATTAACCCAAATGCTAATAGGACATTACCTATAAAACGCAATATTATTGTTTATTTGGTCTACGACCATACTTTATTTTGGACATTGCTAATTATTAGTTCATACTGTGCATGCATTAATATCCTAATATTTTTCTTAATTGATAGCAAATAGGATCGTGGTCCTCAATCCTCATTCACTAGCCAAGTCACGATGTACATATACCAAGTTTGATATCAATGATCACTTACATATCAGCTATTGTGGTTTTATTTCTGTATGCATATTTCTCAAAATTAAATTAACCTCTCAATCAAACCACCTTTAGAGCTATTCTAATGGAAACCTAATTGTCAAATTAGATGATTATCTTCTTATCTATCGTTTGACCCAATGGTTGGATTACTTGGATACTAGTTTGTTATTAATTAAAATAATGAACCGTCTTTGGTTATTATTATAATTTTACAATAATTAAGGAGATTGAGACCAATTCTAAATATATGAGTAATGTCATATTCTAATATTGGACGAATCCCATATAATAACCAAATGAAAAAAAAAAAAAAAAACGTGGAGGTGAGCAATCACATGGCAAACTTTTTTTTTTTTTTTTTTCGAAAGAATACACTGACAAATTGTTAAATATAGTAAATCTATTTTTGTATTTATAAATTAGGAAAGCCAATATTCAACCCCTTCTACTAATTACGAGTGTTTCCCGATTTCCAGCCATTATTATTTGCCTTACTATTTTGTGTGAGGTTCTTAGGCGATAGAAGCGATCACTGCCCCCTCCTTCTAGCGCCAAATTGTTTATGACATTACTTCCAACAACCCGAGAGCCCAAGATCCGCGATGCTCCTATCGGTTAGCTGAGAACCTACACAAGAAACAGAGATTAGCTAACCCTGGGGTGATCCGAGGGTAACCACTCCGATGATAAAGTCATAATGTGTTTAAGAAGAAGATAAGAAGCTATGAAGAGAGAAAAAGTAGAGAGAGAGAGAGAGAGAGAGAGAGAGAGTAATAAATGCTAACCTCATTTATGAGGCTAAACCTACTATTTATAATACCTCTTAGTGACAAATGGCTACATGGCATGCAGTGCTTTTCTTGCCAAGTGTCAAGCTGCTGCTGCCACGTGCCGAGTACCGACAAGCCGACATGTCTACTTTATGGAAGATATCTTCCCATTTGATAATTACATTGAGTCTATACCCGTATTTATAAAGATGTCGGCCAGTTTCATATCTTCCCATACAGATGCCAAGAAAAAACCGCGACGCAAAACTTCTTCTGCAACTGAACCAATAATACCCATACACACAAATATGTAGAGAGTGCTGCAAATATATACATTATCAACGGGAAATTCCCTGTTTCTCATGGTGAGAAACGAAATTTGTTTCTCATGGGAGCATTTTCGTGAATAAATCAACAACTTTTTCATTATTGTGGGCTCCACAGTTGAATAAAGTTGTTGGTTTATTTACGAAAATGTCATGTGAGAAACAAAATTTGTTTCTCACCATGAGAAACTGGGGCATCCTCATTATCAACATACAAGCTCAAGAGTTATATATGGAAAAATGAAGAACTATTTCTTGTAAAGATATATATACCTGAAATTTGTGCATTGTAGTAACACATACCACCACTCTTTGCACTCTTTCTGAAATCAAATATTAAAACTGGTGATTAATTGACCATCCATATATCCATATTTACATGGAAATGGTTGTAACGTAGCAGTGTAGCTATTGTGCACTAACTAAAGATGAAGAGTTGATAAAAAAAATTATGAAAATTCGTGATCAGGATGCAAATCATATGAAATGATCAATAGTATTGTATGTATGTCTTTATAAGTATTCAAACTTTGTCCATAATCAACAACTATAGGTAGTTCAAGATCGAGTCCTAACCTTTACATCAGGCAATTTGTAGAAACTAGAAAGACACCACACATAATAGCAGGCCAAAGCAATAATAGTCCACAAAAGCCATCCTTTGCGTTGATTGAATGGTTCCTTTAGTTCTAAGATTATTAGTGCATACTAATTCTTAGTTAAATCATTAATTAGTACGTAAACAATTCAAAATTTATCGTCGAACATAGAAAAGGGAAGATACACAAATACATACTTACCCCAGTAGAAAAGGTCCCTGGGTATTGGCTGATAGGGTCTGGTAGCAAAAACAAATCACTCCAAACAAAACTGATGATGCTATGCTGCATGCCAGAGATATCAAATTAATGCAATCAAATACTACAATGCAAAATCCTTACATGAAACAACAAAAAATGTAACTAGAGGTGGCTAGAGTTCCAGCAGCCAATTGACCAAATTGGTAAATAAAAAAGACCCTTAATGACAATTTGGTAAAAAAATTTACTCAGGCGACAATTTGATAAAAAAAGTTTAACCCGAAGCGACAATTTGGTAAATAAAATTATCTTAAGCTACATTTAACCCAAAAAATTCAAAAATTTCCGACGAAGTACTCGCGAATATTTAAATTAGTTCGTTTTTCATGGTTTTTTTAGCAACTCTTTTTATGGAAATAACAATTTCAAGAAAAAAAACATGCTACGTATCAATTTTTAGTTAAGTTGAGCAATTGGCCGAGTTTATAACCAGTTTGTCGTAGGCCGGCCAGGTCAGGCTATGGGCTAGTTAAGCAATCGGACTGTACATGCTAACGTGTTGCCCAAGTGATGCACCAAGTATTAGATACGACTATACGAGTAAAATAACTAAACAAACATCCCTACTTCACTACTTGTATAAGATATGTTACATGTAGCAGAATACTAGAATAATTTTGTAGAGCATAAATTAAATTTATTTAAAAGATTATAACTTAAGGTTAGGGAGAGACTTACATACCAACAAGTACCAACTTGTATGAGTCCATTTAAATTAGTTCCAGTAACAACGTTAAAGTATTTGCAAACCTTCGTTGCTAAAATAAACGGCATATGAGAACTGGATTTGAGAAAATAAATGCATACTGATTAATTTATTTGAATAAACATACTGATTAATTATTATAGCCTAAAAACTTGAATAAAGTTATAATGTTAACAACCTAAAATCAGCAATGGCCGCTGTGAATAAAGTTGTAGGTAATGACCACGGCACATTCCAGCCTTTTTGAACATTCCCCTGTTAAAAAAAATAGTTTTAGTTCACAATAATCTAGTGAATGAAAGTATAATAAGAAGTTGCAACAAGAATTAAAGGTGTCACAAAGTGACCCAAACCACATGATTTGAAAAAACGAGATTTAGATTTTGACTCGTACAAATACAGACACAATATTTTAGTATGACTCAACTGTAAAATACAGATACAATATTTTAACATGACTCAACTGTAAAATTTTATGTAATTTTGCTATAATAAATTAGTAGCTTATATTTTATACATGTTCATGGTTCGACAAATATCCAATTCAGTTTCATATTCGGATTCAAGTTGGCAATAAAGTCAGGGCCTTTTTTTCAGAAAAAAAAAAAAATTGGACCACGTTAAATTAAGTCGGCCTTTATTTAATTAAGGCTTAGCCTTAATTAGCCCAAAAATTCATTCTAGCTGTACAATTCATACCATTTACTCGAAAAAATTGATATCTTTAGAGCCATACTGGACCCCAAATTTCTGCCCAAGATCGAGATCGTTACTAAAATCAAACAATCACTTCCAAAAAATCTATCCGTTTCATATTAGTTGACACGTTTCTAAAAACAAAAACAGTGATATGGGGCAAGTAAAATAGTAAAATTGAAATCACGTTCATAAACACAGAATTTAACAACAACGTAGACAAAAAATGAAAGGCTTAAGCATATAAAGATATACCATTTCTGGGTCTGATTTAGCATCTCCTTTGTTTTCGGAGGCGGTGCAGTATCTATTGGAGCGCATTGAAGAAGATAAACCAGCACCAACACTAACACCAACGTCGAACCTCGACCGGCAGCAATGCGGTAGTATTGTAGGAGAATTAAGATTGTGATAATGTGATAAAATAGTGTTGGAATTATTGATGGTAAAACTTGATGAAGGATTAAGGCGTGAAGTAGCTCCATTCATTCAAGTGGACGCCATGAGTGTAAGTGTGCGTCTAAGAGTGGAGAAACGAGGAGAAAGAAATTTGGCATTATTGAATTTCGAAGATTATGATTTACAGTAACAATGAAGAAGAGCTGATGTTGTAGTGAGTAGTGAGTAGTGAAGTAGTGAGTACTCGTAGTAGGTAAAGGCGTAATGTCTCGTGTGAGTCAGAATAGTGACAAGGCTCCAGTACTGGGTTAGTTGGAATGTCAGGGGAGTTGTATAGGAGATTTTACATTTTTTTTTTTAGAGATTTATTCTTAATGTTTTTTTAAAGATGGAAAATACCAAGTGATATTGAAATTAGTGTTGAGATTCCTAGCACAAAATTAATATAAGTATGAATCAACTCGAAGAAAAAAAAAATCCAATAGTAATGAAATTATTGATGAAAATATTGAACGAGACTAATATTTTTACATAATACGACATGAACCATATATGGAAAAGGTGGGTTAATGTCAAGTTTTTTTTTTTTTTTTTTTTTAATATGTTTAATTAACATAACACGTTTCATTAAAGGGTTGGTGCTAAGATTTCCCAGCTCATTTAATTTCAAACACGACACGATTGCCATAACTTGAGGTCAAAATTGGGAAAAAAAAAACATGCACACACAAAAAAAAAACACAAAAACTAATGCTCATTTTGCACGCCAAAAACATATTGATTTTCGTGTCATGGGTTAACTACGGGCTAAAGGGTTAATAAAATAGTTCAGTCAAATTAAGCTAGATTATAGAACAATTACGGAGTACAAAACTAATGTTTTTAGGAGAATATAATGCTGGAAAATAATTGTTACCAATGAGAATGTGCAAAAGTACATTGCTACTAAAGAGAATAACTCTAATTATTTTAATCCTATATATAAAGTGAAAGGGGGTTTTGGGTGATAAATTTCACTTTTCCAAAATACCCCTCTCAATTTTGTCTTTTTTTTAAAAAAAATAAAAGCTACAATTCTTAAAAAAGAAAAAAAAAACCATCTAAACAAAATAACTACTATCTGAAGGAAAAAAAAAAAAAAAAAAACCTTCCATCTGAAAAGAAAAAACAGAGAATCGAGCCTGATATATTCACACACATGAATTTTCATATGTCGCTTAGCTTGTAAAAATAACAAGACATAACACAGCTAGAGCTGTGCACCGGTCCAAAACCGGACCCGGAATCGACTTTTTTTGGGGACCGGGACTGGACTGTAATCAACCGGTCCGGTTTCCGGTCCAGACTTGTTTATTGCGGTCTGGTTTTGGACCGGTTATGCTTTTTTTTCTGTTTTTTTTTTGCATTTTAGTATCTTAATATATACATACATTTTTAACGTCTTGTTTTTGTTTGAGTGCTTTCCTATTTTGCACCTAGAATTTATAAATTACAAGTTTTGTACCTAAATTTTTTAGAAATTTAAACATAAAATTTAAAATTTTCACCCAAAAAATTACAAAAATACACTTTCATTTAAAATTTTCACCCAAAAAATTACAAAAATACACTTTCCGGTCTGAAATATTCCGGTTTTTACCCGGACCGGACCGGAAACCCGGAATCGCCAATTTGTGAGGACTGAAGACCGATCCGGAATCCCCGATCCGGTCCAATTCCGGTCAGGTCCCGATCGGTTTTCCAGTCCAAGTCCATTTTTGCACACCCCTAAACACAACTGTGTTTTATTAAAAACGTCATGATAAGCATTCAAATTATTCTAAGATGGAGGTTAATTGGGTTGTCATATTAGGTATGTCTGACGGATTTCATATTGGGATTTGTTGGGTTGGGACATGATAGATTGATAGGTTAGTGTATGAAAATCAAATGTACATTTGGATCAAATACAATTACTTGAAGTTGGGTAACGGAATCGTTCTTAAGTCAAAACAAATTGATTTTATGACTTTTATCAAATTATAGATGGAGGGAGTACTTATTGAATCAACATAAACAAAAAGATTATTCACGCAAATACAACTTTATGTTTTGCTTTAAAAAAAAAATACAACTTTATGTTTGAATAATCATGATCCTAACAATGAACCTAATCGCTAAACCCAATATTATTAATATGTACGAATGGACCTATAATACAAGTGCTCAAATAGAACTCACTATTATTCTAATACATTTTTTTCTTTTTTACTACACTCTATCTTAAATTCATTAAATACAACGCATTATACTCTACTCGATTTCGAGTATACTTTTACAATAAAATATATCCTTCTATCTTCTTTTACATTTACAAATCCAATAAAATAAATTATTAATAACCAAACTACAACTTGTTACCTAAAATTATTTGTCACAATAGGTGTCGAAACTAATGTGGGTAAATAGTAACAAAATTATACAAGTTAATTAAAGTGAATTGCGAGATTATTTCTATAAGACCCTACTCAAATATGTTTTTGCTTACATATTAATGTATATTTTGGCTCTATAGTTAACCAAGACATTTAATGAGGATATTATTTATGTTTTTAAATTTAAAAAGACTGCAACGTAGTAATGAGGATATTTATGTTTTTGCTTGTGTAATGTTCTATTCTGTATGAAGATAGAAAATAACCAACCCTTTAAGCAAATACAAGAATTAAATTTAAATAGATTGACAGGTTAGTATATGAAAATCAAATGTACATTTGGATCAAATAGAATTACTTCAAGTTGGGTAATCGAATCGTTCTTAAGTCAAACCAGATTAGTTTTATCAAATTATAGATGGAGGGAGTACTTATTGAATCAACATAAACAAAAAAGATTATTCACGCAAATACAACTTTATGTTTGAATAATCCAAATCCTAACAATGAACCTAATCGCTAACGCAATTTATATCTTACTCCTGCCATGCACCGTAAAATTCATGTTATTTTGATGTTAATTTCTTATTATTTCAATTTATATATATGTTATTTTCAAATAAATGAATGTTATTTCGCCCTTTTTCTCAGTCATCTTCCTCCCACACTCACTCTCTTTCTTCCTCTCAGCTACTCCAACTCAAAATCACACACTTTCTCTTCCTTTCTTCTTCCAATTTTCTGGATTTCCAGAAATCAACCTCTCATTCTCACTCTCTCTCTTCCTCTCACTACTCCAACTCCAAATCAAAGACACGTTCTCTCTCCTCTGTTCTTCTTCCAATTTTCTGGGTTTCTTAGAAATCAATTGATTTGAAGCCATTTAAGGGTTCAAATGTGTTTATGTCTAGAAATTTAATACCTCCTGAAGTGTTTGATTCTCTTCACGATGTCTTAAATCTCAATGCTGCTAATGTTATTTTGATGTGAACTTATTATTATTCAATTTATATATATGTTATTTTTAAATAAGTATTTGTTATTTTATGGAAATTATAAATAGCATGAGTTGAGGTTGAAGTAGATAAGTAAATAACATATTGTTGTAACAAAATTAAACAACATTTAAGCAAAATAACATAAAGTGTACGCAAAATAAGTCAAAAATATTGTGCAAGGAGTACCATGATCCATAGCAATCCTGGAGTATATAATACTAATTGATCGCTAAACCCAATATTATTAATATGTACGAATAGACCTATAATACAAGTTCTCAAATGGACCTCACTATTATTCTAATGCATTTTTCTTTTTACTACCCTCTATCTTAAATTCATTGAATACAATGCATTATATTCTACTCGATCTCGAGTATACTTTTACAATAAAATATATCCCGCTATCTTCTTTTACATTTACAAATCCAATAAAATAAATTATTGCACAAAGTCTTATATGTGGCCAGCCACTATAAGCCCAATTCGCGCGGCCCAGTTTACTTATTATAACATAGCCCTTTATTTTAATCCCGTTATTGTTTAAAAAAAAAAAAAGGCGGAAACCGCCTTAACTTCCCTCCTTCTCTGTTAACTTCTCTCCTTTTCTTCTTCTTTCATGACTCTCTTTTTCTCTCATCAAATTTCATCTGCAATTCAAATTTGTTCTGCAATTTATTACTCTCTTTCTCTCTCTTCAAATTTGCTCTGCAATTTCTCTCTCCTCCATTGTTGCATTATGGTGAAGATTAAGCTCGTACATCGCGGTGGCAAAAAAGGATCGACTACTTGCGAAGGTCTTGATCGTTCCTTTATTTTTGTAATTCTATTTTTTCAGTTTCTTTTTGTTGTTAATATTTTCTTGTTTTCCATTTTTTTGTTATATTTGTTTCAAATTTGTTGCGATTATGTTTGTTTCAGTAGTTTTACACTTCAATTTGATTATTAACCCTAATTTTTACTTTTTCGTAATTTTATTGTTCAATTTGATGATCTAACCATAACTTTTATTTTTCCTCTTCTACTTGTTTAATTATGTGCTTGATGATGTTCATTGTTGTTTATTGTCATTTTTATGTTCTTATTGTTGTAATTTGTACTATAATTGTGTACTTTGAACATTACATGTGTTATTAGTGTTTAATTTCATCATCTTTTTGATTTTTTTAACCCTAATTTTTACTTTTTTCCCTTTTTCTTGCTGAATTAAGTTCTTCATGATGATTTTTTTTCATATTTTTATATTATTATTGTTGTCTTTTATTTTATAATTCTCTTTTTTTTTCTTTGCATGTGTTATTCTACTTTTTTTCCTTATGAATACTTACCTTTTTCTTTCTTCTAGTTGTCTTATACTTGAAATTTAAAGTGGTTATTTATTAGTTTTCTAGGTGTTACTGTTGTGTTACATATTGGTTACCTTTTAAGTTGTTGAGAAATTTTCCATTTATCAGTCTAATTCATGTGTTTTATAGTTTATTATTTTGTGGTTACTTATTAATTATATAATAGTTACTTATAATTACATAGGGATTACTTTTTGAGTTACTGAGTAATGTTACTGTGTTTCTTTTTGTTTTATAGTTGAAAATTAAAAAGTTACTTATATGTTTCATAGGAGTTACTTATAACTTTCATAGGGATTACTTATAAGTTTCATAGGGGTTACTTATATGTTTCATAGGGGTTACTTATATATTTAAACTTCTTTAAATTTAAAGTGGTTATTTATTAGTTTCCTAGGTGTTACTGTTGTGTTATATATTGGTTACCTTTTAAGTTGTTGAGATATTTTCTATATATCAGTCTTTTTCATGTGTTTTATAGTTTATTATTTTTTGGTTACTTATTAATCACATAATAATTACTTATAAATTTCATAGGGATTACTTTTTGAGTTGCTGAGTAATGTTATAGTGTTTTTTTTGTTTTATAGTTGAAAATTAAAAGGTTACTTATATGTTTCATATGGGTTACTTATAAGTTTCATAGGGGTTACTTATATGTTTCATAGTGGTTACTTATAAGTTTCATAGGGTTTCTATTGTTTTATATTAGTTTGTAGTTATTAAATTTTTGTGTTTCATTTGTAATATTACTTATAAGTAATGTCTATATATTTAATAGGTAATGCAAGTGAAGGAGTTGATCAATCTGAGGAAAGGACCCTTATGGATAGTTCTTCTGCTCTTGTAGAAGGAACACATCAGAGCTTCCTTCTGCTCCTGCTGTAAATGATCCTTCTGTTCATGTTACAGAAGATCCTTATGTTGGTGGTCATTCAGAGAAGGAAGCCTCAAATAAAGACATTCATGATGAAGGTGATAAAAATAGTACTAATGGAAACCAAGGGCAAAACAAAGATGTTTGGACAGACCCTATATCTTCTGTTTTTCCAGAAGCTTCTAAAATTCATCCCAGTAAACATAAGTTAGTTCAATTGTATACTGTTGAAGGTGGGCCTTCTGTAGTTCAATCTGATGATGAAGAAGATGTGAAACCAACTAAAAAGAGAAGGAAGATGGTTATGCATGATGATGAAGAGGATGTCAAGCCGGTTCCTTCAAGAAGGCCTGTAAGATCTTCAAAAGCTCGTTCTGAACCTGTTGAAGTTGTGAATGTTGAAGATGATGGGTACTTTTTCTTATTTTCTAAACTGATATTTCTTATAATTTTAATAATCATTATGTGTTATAAGTTTCTTTTCCATTTTTTTGTATCATTTATGTACTTGAAATTTTTATTAAGAGTGTTTACTTTATAAGTTATCTAGGGGTTACTTATATGTTATATATTGTTTACTTTTATAGTTGCTGAGTAATATTATTTGTTTTTAAAGATGAGGTTTTTACTTTTGATATTGGTTATTTCTTATAAAGGTTATAGTGGTTACTTATTAAAGTTTAGGGTAATTACATATATATATATATATATATATATATATATATATATATATATATATATATATATATATATATATATATATATATATATGTATAGTAGATTGTTTTCTTTTTATAAATTTTGAGTCATATTGTTAAAAAATAATAGGGGTTACTTATTTAGCATTACAATGATTACTTATTCAGATGATAGTGGTTACTCATGTAAGCCTATTGGTTACTTGTTCTATTTTTTATGTATTAAGGGTTATAGGGGTTACTTATAAAAGTTTAAGGGATTACTTGTAAACTTTAAAGGGATTACTTATAAAGTTTAAGGGATTGCTTATAAAGTTTAAAGGGGTTACCTATTAAAGTTTAAAGGGGTTACTTATAAAGTTTGAGAGGGGTTACTTATTAAACGATGTAGGTGTTACTCTTAAGGGTTATACAGATTACTTATTAGTGTTATAGGTGTTACTTTTAATATAATGTGTATTACTTGTTTCCATATCCTGTGGTTACTTGTTGTTATATATTGTGGTTACTTTATACTATAACCTGTGGCTACTTTTTAAGTTTATCTTGACTGTTTACTTTATAAGTCATTTAGAGGTTACTTATATGTTACATATTGGTTACTTTTACAATTGTTGAGTAATATTTCTTGTTTTCTAAGATGATGTTGGTACTTTTCATGTTTTATTTCTGTATTTGTTATTTCTTTTATATGTTTTATTTCTGTTTCTTTTTTTCTTTTTCTTTTTTTTACTGGAATTATTTATATTTTTATTGTGTTTTGTAGGGATGAACTTGAAGTACATGTTAGGTGTTTACCTAAGGGTCTTGTTGATTTAATGAGTGAGTTGACAACTAAGCAATTGCAAGATGGATATTGGTTTTGGAAGTTTATCGCAGATTTGGATGAGTGAATTTCCAAAAGATATGATTAGGTGGCTGTGTAGGTGTTTTGTTCCTAGCAGTCGTATGTTTGTTATGCCGTCGGGTGAGATGTTTCAGTTAATTGCTTGTGATATACATGATGTGTTTGAGATTCCAATTGGACCATTACGTGTTCCAGTTTCAAAGAAAAATTGTGATAATGAGTTGAAGAATTCTTGGAAGGGTTTGTATGGTGGTCAAAAGCGTGAAGTTACTGTTCCTTTGTTGCACGCTGTTATGAAAAGTGATGAGGGTATGCTAGAGGGGAATAATGAATTCAAGAAATGTTTTGTCATGTATGCAATGGTGACTCTTTTTACGCCAACGACCAATAGGACTGCTGATTTGAAGTTAGTTTTGGCTTTGAATGATGTTAGTAAGATTCGACAGTATAACTGGTGCCAATTTGTTTTGGATGATTTGGCTGATAAATTGGCTGGTTATTCCCCAACACAGAAATATGTAGCTGGGTGTGTGTTGTTTCTACAAATATGTTACTTTCATAGGTTGCAATTTAAGGGAAACATTATGCCTTTTACTTTGCCTTTGATTATGCACTGGTCAGATGAAGATATCAAGAATAGGTTGAGTCAGGAAGTTGGAGTGTATGGTAATGAATATGTTGACAAAGTAACATATCCTGTTACTAAGTTGTTGAAGAAGGGTTCTAGTTCGGAAGAAAAAGAGAAGGATGTTTCTGAAAAATTAATTGTTGTGCACCCTTCTACTTTTGGTGTCCAGCCTTCTACTTCTAATGTGCAGCCCTCTATTGTTCAAGCAACTTCCACTTCTGCTGCAGCTGTAAATATTTCTGTAACTGGTTTTCCTCGGGTTGTGACTTTTGAACTTCTTGAAGGACTTAAGTCAAATGAAGAAATTCATCATACATCTAAGAATGTGAGTACAATTTTCTTTATGTTCTGTTTACTTTATAGCAATTACTTTATAGTCTGAGAGGGGTTACTTATTAAAGGTTGTAGGTGTTACTTCTTAAGTGTTATACAGATTACTTATAAGTGTTACAGGTGTTACTTATTAAGTCTATAGGTGTTACTTAATATTAAAATGCCAATTACTTAATAGTGTGAGAGGGGTTACTTAATAGTATTCAATGGATTACTTAATGGTATATTATCAGTTACTTTATAGTCTGAGAAGGGTTACTTATTAAAGGTTGTAGGTGTTACTTCTTAAATGTTATACAGATTACTTATAAGTGTTACAGATGTTACTTATTAAGTCTATAGGTGTTACTTAATATTAAAATGTCAATTACTTAATAGTGTGAGAGGGGTTACTTAATAGTATTCAATGGATTACTTAATGGTATATTATCAATTACTTTATAGTCTGAGAGGGGTTACTTATTAAAGGTTGTAAGTGTTACTTCTTAAGTGTTATACAGATTACTTATAAGTGTTACAGGTGTTACTTATTAAGTCTATAGGCGTTACTTAATATTAAAATACCAATTACTTAATAGTGTGAGAGGGGTTACTTAATAGTATTCAATGGATTACTTAATGGTATATTATCAATTACTTAATAGTATGATAGTTTTTAAATAATAGCATTATAATAGTAATTTCTTAATGGTATAATAGTAATTACTAAATAGTTTGATATGGTTTACTTTATAGCATTAAAAGAATTACTTAATAGTCTGATAAGGTTTACTTAATAGTGTGATATGGTTGACTTAAAAGCATTACTTAATAGTGTGATATGGTTGACTTAAAAGTATTACTTAATAGTTTGATATTGTTTTTTTTATTACCTTGTTGTTATATTTTGGGGTTACTTGTTGTTTTATCTAGGGATTACTTTATATTAAAAAAGTTGGATTACTTGTCAGTTTTTCCTATGATTACTTGTTGTTATATATTGGTGTTACTTGTTGTTTTATGTTGGTGTTACTTGCTGTTTTATGTAGGGATTACATAATATTAAAAAGTGGTGTTACTTGTCTGTTTTCCTGGGGTTACTTTATATCTTTATTGTAAGTTACTTGGTAGTTTATTTGTGGTTACTTGTTGTTATAGTTTGGAGTTACTTTATAGCATAAAATGAAAATACTTGTTTTTATATAGGTTTTTCCTTAGTTTTTTCAGTTTTTTTTTTTTTTTTTTTTTTTTCAGGATGTTGAGGAGAATTATCTGTTGATGAATAGAGACATGAAGCTTCTAACACATCAATTTGAGAAATATGTGAATTTCATAAAGAATCAATCAGAAGCTGTGAAGTTGGATTCAAAACTTCAAGAAAAAGAACGGTCTCCCGTGTTGTCACAGTTGGATCCACTCTTCAATGATTCGAAGTTTTGGAATCAAATTGATAGGATCACTGAACATGCACTTGCAATGAAGAAATTGCAAGAAGAAATGCCTTCATTTGAGCATTTTTCTTACACAAATCCTGATCTGGAAACACCCATATCACCATTGCGTGTAAATAAGGAAATTTTTACTGAACTTTCTCCTCAAGATGTACCTGATATTAATGAGGGTTTGGGTGTTAATCCTGATTTCATTGTTCGGGAAGTGTTGAAATCAACTAATCAACAAGACAATGATGATAATGTTAATGAAGTTATTCAAATTGAAAATCAACATGACAATGTTTCTAAACCTGTACCTGCTGTTTCTGCTGTTGGTGGTCTTTTTGTTGCACCTAGTGTTTCTCTGCCTTCCTCGGCACGTGCTCCTGCTGTTAGTATGCCTTCCTCTATATCTGGTGCTGATGTTCCTCTAATTGCACCTGGTGTTTCTCAGCCTTCCTTGGCACCTGTACCTTCCGTTTCTACTGCTGCTGTTCCTGTTGTTGCATATACTGTTTCTCTGCCTTCCTCGGTACCTGCTTCTGCTTCTACTTCTGTTGTGCCTGTAGCTGTTGCTTCAAAGCAACTTCATAATAAAGATAAACCTGAAAACCAAGAAATGAGTTCTTCTGGCAAACAGAAGGGGAGGCTGAGGAAAGGTCCTACTCAAAAGGAACCGACAACCAAGGCTCTTGAGGAAGGTACTAGGAAGAAGCCAAGAAAACCAAGGAAGGAAGTGATTACTGCTAGTATTGCTGGTCACACTCTAGAGATATTGAAAAAGATTCATGCTGGTGATGATGGTGAGGAGTCTTCTGATAATAGTGGATCTTCTAGTAGTTCTGCAGAGCATTTAATATGTAATATTTACTCTGGTGCTGCTGGTGGTTATAAATTACAGTTATTATCAAGGTTTTTAAGGGTTAAGAACCTTAAAGTTAAAAAGATGAAGAGTATTAGACTTGCAGTTGCTGATTATTGTTTTTCTGAAAACTACGATGGTATTGACAATATGTAAGTGCTTTATTGCTCTTTTTTTTTTTTTTTTTTTTATGGTTTACTTGTACTTTTTATGTATTATAAGTTACTAATAAGAGTTATACGTGTTACTTATTAAAGTTTATATGGTTTTCTTATAATTAGTTTTAGGATTACTTATATAGATTATACTGGTTATTTATTAAAGTTTAAGCTGTTACTTCTTAAGGGTTATACATATTACTTATAAGAATAATAGGGATTACTTATTAAAGTTTATAGGAGTTATTTGTTAAGGGTTATAGGGATTACTTATTTAGAATAACAGTGATTACTTAATCAAATAATAAGGGTTACTTATTTAGCATAACAGTTATTACTTAATCATATGGTATGGGTTACTGATGTAAGAAAATTGGTTACTTATAAGAATAATAGGGATTACTTATTAAAGTTTATAGGAGTTATTTGTTAAGGGCTATGGGGATTACTTATTTAGAATAACATTGATTACTTAATTAAATAATAGTTGTTTCTTATTTAGCATAACAGTTATTACTTTATCATATGATAGGGGTTACTGATGTAAGCAAATTGATTACTTGTTCTATTTTTTTTTATTTTTTTTATAGATTTAGGGTTATAGGGGTTACTTATTATAAGTTTAAGGAATTACTGATAAAGTTTATAGGGGTTACTTATTAAAGGTTGTAGTTGTTATTTCTTAAATGTCGTATAGATTGCTTAAACAATAAAGGTTACTAATTTATTTTTTAAAGTTTACTTACTAGTGTTACAAGGATTACTTACAATGGAAATAGGGGTTACTTATAAGTTATTTATAAGTCACCCCTATTACCATTGTAAGTAATTAGTTTATATTAATTCATTTGTTTATACTTATTCATTTGATTACTTTATTTTGTGAAACATGGAAAATTTAGTTTTTTTTTCTGAAATTTATAATCTGCCTCGTGAAGAACTGATGACATTGGTTGGTGAAGAGTTTATTTCAAGCCGTGTTATGGACTGTTTTTTTATTTTGCTGAATTACTTGGAGGTGCAAAGAAATGATGATGGTATCAAGGTTTATTTTTGTGGAGAATTTTTGGTAATTGACTTATGATCTCTGTTTTTTTATGTTAATTTATATTTGTTTTTCTCATTTGAATTGTTTTATTTTGTGTAGTATCCTTTATTGCGTTTTATATATACTGGACAAGGAAGTTCTGATGAATTAGAAGTTTTTGGAGCTTGGGATCATTGGCTTGAATCTATTCAAACAATGGAGTTTCTAGGTGCTATGCTGGTAGTTATCATTGGCTTGAATAGCTATGGAAATTGATTTTATGTTTTTTTTTATACAGATTTTCATTCCAATTTACTATGGCAATCACTATTCTGTTGTTGTGATAAATTTTTATACCAACACTGTTGATTATTTGGACAACAGAAGGTATTATATGGGTGTTGGAAGGAATTGCACTAAAACTTTTGATGCTCATCATACATATTATTATACATTCACTTGGCACTTGGTATGTATTGTTATAGAATAGTTAGTTAAATTTAATCTTTACTTTTATTTTGTTGTTCTGATTTTTTTTTTTTCTATAATTCACAGAGACTTCTAATGTCAAAATACATGGTTAGGAAGAACCATGATCAAGGTCAACAAGTTAGTGAATTTGATATTCGCATGCTACAACTTGATTCTCAAGATTGTCCAAAGAATACAGATTGTGGGTTTTCTGTCTGTATCATTGTTTGTCATATGAAGGTCAAGATTTTTATTGTAAAAACTTAACTAAGGTAATGTTTTATTATCCTAATTTTTTGTTTATTTATAGTTTTATTTATAACTAATTTATGACTTTGATTTGTTTTGTATTTGTAGGCAGTTGAACGACGTCGATATCGTGCTGAAATATGTGCTTCACTGGTTTTGTGCAACTTGAAACAAGTACGGGATGAGATTGTTAACAAGGTTCAGAAGTTTGCTGATAATAACAAGGAATTGTATGAAGAAGTTATGATAAACGATGAGATTGATCGTCAAGAACAAGTTGCTATTGCAGAAAAAGAAGCTAAGAAAAGGGCATAACTAAAGGAAGAAGAAGAAGCATTAAAAGAGGGTGAACAGAAGAAGCAAACCAAGTCCCAAGCTTCTAAAAAAGTTGGCACTAGCAGAAAGTAAGAATGAGTTTTATATTATGTCAATATTTCTAGATTGATCATAGTTTATGTTTTTTATTTAAGAACAAAGTTATTATATGCTTGTTTGAACAAAGTTTATGTTTTTTTTTATCTTACAGTTGTAATTATATATATATATATATATATATATATATATATATATATATATATATATATATATATATATATATATATATATATATATTTTATTTAATATATATAGTAGATTGTTTTCTTTTTATAATTTTTGAGTCATATTGTTAAAAAATAATAGGGGTTACTTATTTAGCATTACAATGATTACTTATTCATATGATAGTGGTTACTCATGTAAGCCTATTGGTTACTTGTTCTATTTTTTATGTATTAAGGGTTATAGGAGTTACTTATAAGAGTTTAAGGGATTACTTATAAAGTTTAAAGGGGTTACTTATAAAGTTTAAAGGAGTTACTTATTAGTTTGAGAGGGGTTACTTATTAAACGATGTAGGTGTTACTCTTAAGTGTTATACAGATTACTTATTAGTGTTATAGGTGTTACTTATAAGTGTTGTAGGTGTTAATTATTAAGGTTTATATTAAAGTTATAATTACATTGATATATATAGTAGATTGTTTTCTTTTGTTATTTTTGAGTCATATTGTTAAAATAATAGGGGTTACTTATTTAGCATTACTTAATCATATTATAGGGGTTACTCATGTAAACATATTGGTTACTTGTTCTATTTTTAATGGATTAAGGGTTATAGGTGTTGCTTATTATAAGTTTTATGGATAACTTATAAAGTTTATAGGGATTACTTATTAAAGGTTGTAGGTGCTATTTCTTAAATGTCATACATATTATTTATAAGTGTTATAGTTGGTACTTATTAAGGTTTATAGGCGTTACTTAATATTAAAATACCAATTACTTTATAGTTTGAGAGGGGTTACTTCTTAAAGGTTGTTGGTGTTACTTCTTAAGTGTTATAAAGATTACTTATGAGTGTTGTAGGTGTTAGTTATTAAGTTTTATATGTGTTACTTAATATCAAAATACCAGTTACTTAATTGTTGGAGAGGGATTACTTAATAGTGTTCAATGGATTACTTAATGGTATATTATCAACTACTTAAGAGTATGATAGTTTTTAATTAATAGCATTATAATAGCAATTACTTAATGTTATTATAGCAATTACTTAATAGTATGATAAAGTTTACTTTTTAGCATTAGAAGCATTACTTTATATTCTGATATGGTTTACTTAAAAGCATTTGAGTGTATACTTAATAATATGGGTTACTTAATATCATATAATAATAAAATAAGGTCTGAAATTTAAATGTAGAAACATTGTTTATAAGACATAAATATCTTATCATAAAGAACTTAAAATAACTTTGGATTTTGTATTGGTGTGATTGTTCTAAATTCTCTTGTATCTCCCTTTGCTGTCATTGCTTTTGTTTTTTTCTTGTTTCCTTGCTTTCCTTTCTCTAAATGTCCTTTTATTCTCTTGCTTCTTCCCTTGGTGTTTGCTCTTTCTAGATCCATAACAGTAGGAATTTGTTCTTCTATTTCTGTTGTTGCAGTAGTCTTGTTTTGCTGCATTGATTCTGCTTCTTGACTTGTTGCATCTTCTTCTTCCTGCATTAAATAAAAGGTTAAAGTTATATTGGATACATTGGTATGTTTAATTAACAGTTTTGGCTTACCTTTTCCAAGCTGTTTCTTATTTCATCTGCTAGTATATCAAGTTTTTTAAACTCTGACTCTATTAAGTTTTTGGTCTCTATGTGCTGTTGGCATTTCAAAATCAGATTGTAGCCTTTCCTTGCCATAATTTGTCTCCACGGAATGTACTTTATTGGAATTCTTTCATTTGCTGATTCTTCATCCCTTTTTCTCCATACATGTGCCTTTGTATATTTTGTCCACCTCATTATGATATATCTGTGTGGTATTTTGGTGACTGAATGCTGTTGTAACACTCGGATACAGTGATAGCATAACCACCCTACTTCTTCAAAAATTTTGCATGAACATGCTATACTGTTGTCTATCATGTTGAATGTAAATTTTTGCTTTGAAGCTTCATCATTCTCTAATTTTACTTCATAAAAGAAGTAACTTTGAGTTTGATAATGAAGATTTGTTATGCATCCAATTGAAAATTCAAATTCAAAGTCTCTGAATATGGTCTGTGTGTAGACCTCTGCTGCATGCTTTAGCATTCCATAGAATGGTAAATTTGAAGTTGGTTTAGAATTGGAACATTTGAAATCTGCATCAGATTCATTGTTCCTCCACCTAGCCACTGTTTGTTTGAATATCTTGAAAAAATCAGTCAAGCTTGTGTTCTTGTTTGCCTTGAAACCTACAACATTATTTGCACTTTCACTTCTTTGAGAAGAGAGTATTCCTGCTGAAAAAAAGTCTTTACTGAGAGCAGTGCACCATTTTTCTTTCAAGCTGAATAGTCTTTTGAACCATCTGTTATTTTCTAGCTTGTAAGTTTTTATCATGTTTGTCCAACAATGCTCAAACTCTTCTTCTGTTACACAACCTGTTAGACACTTATTAAAAGCATCTTTGAAAGTTGTGTCTCTTTTTAATGCTCCAAATCTTGACACTGCATTCTTAATTAGATGCCATATGCAAAGTTTGTGTCTTGAGTGTGGGAAAACCTGCATTGAATATTTTGTTAGGTTTCCATTTTTTTTTTTTTTTTTTTTTTTTGTGAATTTATATAACATAACTGGTGTTACTAGATAGTACAATATGTGGTTACTTATATTTTGTAGTAGTGTTACTTATAGTCTTTTGTACATTTTAAGGGTTATTTTTAAGCTATATACTTGTTATATCTTAAGGTTTACAGGGGTTACTTATTAAGGGTTATAGGTATAAATTACTATGATTATAGGGGTTACTTATAAGGGTTACAAATTAAAGTGTATAGAGTTATAGGGGTAATTTAATAAGATTTTAATTCTGAATACTTTGGTGTTACTTATTCTGAAATAGGTGTTACTTATGTTGTATAAAAGGGGTTACTTTTGTACTTTAATGGAGTTAGTTATTTTGCAAAACAAATATATTATCAATTACTTAATGGTATATTATCAACTAATTAATAGTTTGAGGGGGGTTACTTAGTAGTATTATATGGATTACTTAATGGTATATTATTAATTACTTAATAGTATAACAAATTTTAATTAATAGCATTATAATAACAATTACTTAATGCCTAATAGCAATTACTTAATAATATGAAAAAGGGTTACTTTATAGAATTAGAAGCATTACTTAATTGTGTGATATGGTTTACTTATTTTGCACAGCAGATATTTTATAATAGAAGTTGTTTGTGTGGCATAATAGTGGTAAATTCATAGCATTAAAAAAGAGGGAAAATGTAAATTTACCTTTTGAATTGCAACTGACATAGCCAAGTCTTGGTCGGTAAAAATTGAAGCTGGCTCACTTCCACCAACTGATTTCTTAAAAGTGGATAGTACCCACTCAAAAGTTTCTATTTTTTCATCAACAATAAAAATACAACCAAACATTACATTCTGCTAATGATTGTTGGCACCCACAATTGGCACACAAATAAGATTATATTTGTTTGTCCTGTATGTGGTGTCAAAAATAGTAACATCTCCATAGATATCAAAATCTTCTTTCATTTCTGAGTCCCTCCAGAAAATGGCAGTAAGTCTGTTTGTTTTTTCTCCTAAATTGAATCTGAAGAAGAAATCTGGTTCCTCTGATTGTCTTTGAGTCAACATGTCTATGACACTTTGTGCATCTCCTCCTTCAATCTCCTTCATTTTCTTTCTTGTTATGTAATTGAAATGGTCTTTCATTGTGTGTGCTAATACATTTTCACCACCAGCTTCATAAGACATTAGACGATAAGATTATGTCGGTCTTAGTCCACTTTCAGCCATTATGTCTATTACTTTTGCTTTATCTTTTGTTATTTTTCCCTTTGATCTTTGTAAATGCTGCCATTCTCTTCTGTTATTTCATGATTGTGTTGCATTACATGTTCTTCTATTTCAAACATACCTTCTTTATTCTTTTTTGCTCTGATGAATGCTTTGCATCCTGTTCTGGTGATTGGAACTTGTTTTTTCTTCTTCTGTTTTTGTCCAGGAATAGGAGGAGGAGGAGTTTTTTGGTTTTACTCTGAAACCTTCTTTTGAACAAACAAAATCTTTTCCTCGTACTTGTTTAGGTTCTGTTTGAGTGTATCTTGTTGTTGATTGTCTTACACCAAATCCAATCACAAAAGCATGTTTTTTATATTCTTCAAATATTTCTTCTAAAGTTGCAGCAGTAAACCCAACAAGGCTCCCTGTATAATCTACTTCATGTTGTTCTCCATATCTGGCATCATCTGTTAAGGTGCTACCACTTAAATCTGTAAAAATATTTTAATTTTGAATTAGTGACTCAGATTATACAGAGTTTTTTAAGAGTTAAATGTCTGGCATTATTGGAGTTAATAGGGATTACTTATTGCACTATACTGATTACTTTTCCACTGTAATAGGGTTACTTATTGCATTATAGTGATTACCTTCACAGTGTAATAGGGTTACTTATTGATTAATAGGGATTACTTATTTCACTATAGGGTTAACTTATTGTTTAACTGGGTTTACTTATTGCATTATAGTAAATACTTTTCCACTATAGGTTACTTATTGCATTATAGGGGTTACCTTCACAATGTAATAGGGGTTACTTATTGCATTATAGGGGTTACCTTCACAGTGTAATAGGGTTACTTATTGCGTAATAGGGATTACTTATTGCACTATAGGGTTTACTTATTGTTTAACTGGATTTACTTGTTGAATTATACTGATTACTTTTCCACTGTAATAGGGTTAGTTATTGCATTATAGTAATTTCCTTCGCAGTGTAATAGGGTTACTTATTGCGTAATAGGGATTACTTATTGCACTATAGGGTTTACTTATTGTTTAACTGGGTTACTTATTGCATTATAGTGATTACTTTTCCACTGTAGGTTACTTATTGCATTATAAGGGTTACCTTCACAGTGTAATAGGGTTACTTATTGCATTATAGGGGTTACCTTCACAGTGTAATAGGGTTACTTATTGCATAATAGGGATTACTTATTGCACTATAGGGTTTACTTATTGCGTAATAGGGTTACTTATTGCATTATAGGGGTTACCTTCACAGTGTAATAGGGTACTTATTGCATTATAGTGATTACCTTCACAGTGTAATAGGGTTACTTATTGTGTAGTAGGGTTACTTTTAATGCAATATGGGTTACTTATTGCGTAATAGGCATTAATTATTACATAATAAAGGATAGATTACTTATTGCTTAATAGGGTTTACCTTTCTATTGTAATAGAATTACTTATTGCATTATAGGTGTTACTTATTAAATAACAGGGTTTACTTATTAAATTATAGGAATTACTTTTTATATAATAGGGGTTACCCTCATATTTTAATAGAGTTACTTATTAGGATTTTAGCTTAAGTGAAAGCACTTTAATAGATTTTAGGGATTATCAATAATAATTTAAAATTTGAATGAGATTAATTTTTACCTTGAATTTCATCGTTTTGTAGAATTTTTTCGAAATCTATGATCTCCAGATTCAACAATGAATCACCTATTTCTTCGATTTCCATTGATTCTTGTGATTCTGGAAAGTTTTGTAATTCTTCAGTCATTGTAGCGCTCTTGTTTATCGCAAATTATGAGATTTTGGTGAAATTCAGAAGTAAATGTGGCGGCTCTAGGGATTTGTGTGAATGACGGCGCTTTTAAGAAGAAATGAATGAGAAGTGCGTGCAAGTGCGTGTTTTTCTCATTCCGTTATTTTTTGACGCGCGTAGCTGACTCCGTTATTTTGCTGAGTTGGACGCTGGCCACACTGTGTGGCCAGCTGCACAGAAGAGGCACTGAAATTATTGATAACCAAACTACAACTTGTTACCTAAAATTATGCGTCATGATAGGTGTCGAAACTATTGTGGATAAATACTAAAAAATTATACAATTATTTATTTATTTATTTATTTTTCTTTTTTTTGACAAGAAGAAAAGGGATTTCATTGATTAAAGATAGTCAAACGATACTTACAAACAATTCCTAAGAAATCTAAAATTCCAACACAAGTACAAATTATCTTAGAAGTAGTTACATCGCAAATTCGATCAATGATCGCCTTAATAAAAAAACTTCATCCGAAGCAATACAATTTGTGAGTTAACACTAATTCAGCTTGAGATCCATGGATGAGTAGTTGTTTGGGTGAAAAAAAACTCACATGGTCTTCTAGATACTTTTCGGAGACGATAAAACCCTAAATCTTCAATCTTTAGCACACACACACAAAAAAAAAAAAAAAAAAAAAAGACTAATTGAATAAACACCATCATAAAAGATGGTATCCATTTAGTGAAAGCAATTACAAAGTTTTTTGGGGCTTACCACCGATAAAAACACCGGTAGAACCCCCTACAAAAATTTACAATTGAGATCAGAAGAAAAAGAGATGGAAGAAAAAGAGAAAAAGAGAAAAAGAGAGAAGAGTGAAGAAAAACCTTAAAAAAATAAAAAAAATAAAAAATAAAAATAAAAATAGCAATGGAGGCTAGAAAAACCCTCTCAAGGGGGTAACCTTAGAGGGAACCAAAAAACCCTCCCATGGAGAAAACCTAGAGGGAACTTGTGATTAAAATTATACAAGTTAATTAAAGTGAATTGCAAGATTATTTCTGCAAGAGCCTACTGGAATATGTTTTTGCTTACATATTAATGTATATTTTGGCTCTATAATTAACCAAGACATTTAATGAGGATATTTATGTTTTTTAATATAAAAAGAGTGCAACTTAGTAATGAAGATATTTATGTTTTTGCTTATTGTAATGTTGATTTTATGTGAATGTAGCAAATAACCAACATTTTAAGCAAATACAAGAATTAAATTTGTGCAAATTTACATTTTGAGGGCCTAATTTAATAACTAGTTTGCTTAATTAAAATTGTCCAAAGCAGTCTTTCTAATCATCATCTCTAATTTGCTTGTGACGGGAAAAGAAAAATACACATTCATAAAGCGCAGTGAATAGTGATATCACCTTAATTAGAAGTATCAAAAACTGAGTTGACCGACTCAAACAAAACTCGATTCAAATTTCGACTTGTATGGACACAAAAAAATCAACCTGATTCAAATGTTATATAGACCTGACCAACCTCACCAAACTTGTCACGAACACCCAAATTAACACCTCTACGCATTGACAGATTTGACACACATAAACAGAAATAGACTAGACCAACCTCACCGAACTTATCCCAAACATCCAATTGACACATCTACACATGACAGATTAGACACACATAAACAAATATAAACAATCCATTATCCATGCATCCAATCCCTTGGTGATTTACATCATGCCTCCTAAATTGCAAGTAAATCCTTTAGACAATGACATCTTAGCATATTCTTTATATCCATATTCCATCATGCCTCCTAAATTTTCGTTACCAATCTATATATATAGAGCACCACATCCACATCACATTTATGTCGGTTTGAGATAAAATAATACCCGTCGTATATGGTGAATGTTTTGCTGGTGTATCTGCCTGTTTTGGCATGCACTCAGTAACAACAACAATACATCAAAGGAGAGAGAAAAACCACCAACAACACTGTGGGTCCCTCAATAAACAAGCTTCTTCCTTTCCTCCTCTCATGGTTTACCGTTATAGGCGGCTCTTCTTCCAAATTACTCCCTCTTTTCTTCCTTTCTCTCCCCTATTTTCTCTCTTTTAATTCAACAAACCAGCTATTTTGGATTTCTTTGCAAATTTTTGTTGTAAATTTCATTGAATAAAGCTGTAATTTTTTTCTCCGGCGAACTTTCACCGGAGCTCCGGCTAACTTTTCCCGGCGACCCTTTAAAATTTCGTACCCAGATCAGATCTGTCGTTAATCTACATTATCATCGTTTTTTAGGGGGTTTTTCAGGAATTTTTTTCTGACATTTAGGAATTTTTCTGGGTTTTTTTTAATTTTAATTTTTGTAATTTAGCACATTGGGTATATATATTTTATTCTGGGTTTTTTTGGGTTGGTTTTTGAAAAATATAAAAATAAAATTTGGGTAGATGTCAAATGTTGATGGAAAAATGAAACAGCAAAAGAAAAAAAGTGGTGGGTTGAAATTCATGGGAATGTGTTTTAGTTCCAGTGAATCTGAACAACAATCTTTGCAAGAGGAACAACATTTGCATAAACAACAACAATACCAACAATATCAACAACATTTACAACACAAACATTATAATCTACATCGCCCACATCAACAAGCTCCTCGGAATAATCAGAGAGGTATCGTCTCGAATCCATCTTTGTTTATGCTTCGATTTTGTTGGGTGTTTGATTTTGTATTAATAATTGAGATTATGTGAATGTGGTTTGTTTTGATGATATAATTGAATAGGGGTTACAATTGTAGAACAATAACAACCCCAAAGCCAAGAAATTAATGTTGATTAATATAATAGTTAATGTGGTTTATATTGTTGGTAGGGGTGTATTTTTTTTGGGAGATTTTACTTTTGTTGGTTGTATTGTTATGTTATTTAAAACTTCTCTTTGAGTTTGCATTGTTTAATTGATTGAATGTATGAGGTTTTTTCATTTTCAGGATGGTTTTCGGTTACATATGCTTTTCAGCTATGAGAATTTGTTAGATTATACTTGTTAGATGAGTCGTTGTTACTTGTTAGATTATCAAACTATGTAAATGCAAATATCTTATATTCTTATGCAATACAATATTAGAGAGTTTGCTCTAGTTTTTGGCTTGTGTTTTGTAGCATTACACTCTACTCAAAAAAGGGTTATTGTAAGCTGCAATATTGACATGCATTGAAGAAGTGGGAAATGTTGGAATCCTTGGAAGAATTTCAAATTAGTCCATTTTTGGAGCATTTAGAATGTTCAGTATACATGACTTTTTGTGCAATTTATCTTCATTTGTATGGTTGGCTGTTATTCAGGTGGTGGTCATCGAGTCGGTCGAATGTCCCCTGTACTAAATCAAGCGACAACTACTTCAACGAGTAAAGATGGATGTAAAGGGGAGCGGCAGGGTAGCAAGAGCCCGAACTTCCTGTTTACCCCAAAAGATGTAAAAGAACTCCGCCAGCATCCTGAATATAGTAAAGTTGACATCTTTTCATTTGAGGAGATGAAGTTGGCTACGAAACACTTTCGGCCAGATCTAATTCTTGGGGAAGGTGGCTTTGGAGTAGTTTATAGAGGAGTTATAGACGAGACTGTGAGGCCAGGCTACAAGACCACAGAGGTGGCCATTAAGCAGCTGAACCCAAATGGTTTTCAAGGAGACAAAGAATGGCTGGTACTTCTTCATACATCTCTTGCTTTTTTGATGCCTTGTATTCATTATCATGCTCATAATATTGCTAGAGCTCTGTCTTGATCTCACTCAAGCACAACCAAGTTGTTGATTTGGAGTTGTCAAAAGATGTTTACTAGAAGCCTAGTCTCTATTTTAGTTTGACTAGATTATGATTGGGGCCTGTTGATAGCAATAGAGAATGAAAATAAGGTGGAATTAACAGCTACATGTTTAGAATTTCTTACAAAAGTTCTTTCAAATAAAAAAAGATTTTCTTACAAAAATGACAATTTTGGGACCTTAACATGCAACTGATGACTTAAGATTCTCTTCTTAAAATCTTAATGCTCAAATTATATTTTCTATTCCTGTCGTCGTAGCAAGACATGATAAAGTAATTACTATTATCTGCTCTTCAACTTAATGTGTTATGTTGTTGGAGACCCAAGTTGATGTAAGGATCCTTATTTGTCTGTCGTAGAACATGATATGCGCTTGTTGCATTGAAATGGTTGTAATGAATATAGATCTTTTATGATGCAGACAGAAGTTAGCTACTTGGGACAGCTTAGCCATCCAAACCTTGTAAAGCTGATTGGGTACTGCTGTGAAGATGAGCACAGGTTGTTGGTTTATGAATATATGGCATCTGCATGCCTGGAGAAGCATCTCTTCCGCAGTAAGTTGCCATTAATAGCTGCAAAGCCTTTTTTTTTTTTTTTTTTTAAATCCAGTTGAATTGAGTATCAATCAATCAATCAATCAAAGCCTTAATCCCAAAAGTGGGGTCGGCTAACATGAACCAAATTTGATTATTCCGTGTAGTCATCAACATAAATCTTTCTCCTCCATCCCTTACGATCCAAAACTTCATCCTCACGTAAATCCATGCACTTCATATCCTTCCTCACTCCTTCCAACCAAGTCATCTTTGGTCTCCCTCTTCCTCGTTTAATCCCTCCATGGTCCCACTCTTCCACTCTTCGCACCGGTGCACCCTCGGGTCTCCGTCTTACATGTCCAAACCAACGCAGACGATTTTCCCTTAATTTATCTACAATGCCCGCCACACCTACTTTCTTGCGAATAACCTCATTTCTGATTCTATCTCTTAAAGTGTTTCCACACATCCACCTTAACATGCGCATTTCCGTAACCTCCATCTTTTTAATATGCTCTTTCTTAGAAGCCCAACATTCTGTACCATAGAGCAACACTGGTCTTATGGCAGTCCTGTAGAATTTTCCCTTCAACTTTAAGGGAATGCTGCGGTCGCATAACACTCCCGTGGCCGCTCTCCATTTAAGCCACCCTGACTTAATCCTGTGGGTCACGTCTTGATCAATGTCACCATTCTTCTGGATGATCGACCCTAGGTACTTAAAACATTCACTCATGGTCAAATCCTTTCCATCCAAACTCACCACTTCATTGCTTGTCCCCCTCTGAGTGCCAAAACGACATACCAAATATTCAGTCTTACTCCGACTTAGCTTAAACCCTCTAGATTCCAACCTTTGCCTCCATTGCTCCAACTTGGCATTAACCCCATCCTTAGTCTCATCCACCAAAACGATATCATCTGCGAACAGCATACACCATGGAACCTCATCTTGAATTGGTCTAGTTAATTCATCTAGAACCGTTGCAAAAAGAAAAGGGCTTAATGCAGACCCTTGATGCAATCCGATTGAATTGAGTATGATGATGATTATTATTTCTTAAGTAGATTCCATGCGAAACACAAAACTAATGATATATGATGTGACTATATTTTACATACAGGATTTTAATGTGCTTATTCTGTTCTCTACATATTAGGACTCATCTCTTGTCTGAAACATCTGGGTAGATATATTTATTCAAAATTTATATGTATACAGGAGTAAATAGAAGTAACTCATTTTTGCCTTTCCAAGCCTTTAAATCTAAGCGTCTATTTTTGTATGTCTACCAGTCATCTTGCTAGATATGTTTTGTCAACTTATGCAAACAATAGGCAATAAATATGGCGATATGTTTTCCCAAAAATTAGAATATTTTATTAGGTGTAGTTGGGTGAGTTTATTACCACTGATTTGGTAGCACTCCAGAAGGGATTTGACATGAGAATGGACCCCTTCATTGAATTATATAGCTATCAGGTAGATGTAATAGGTGAATGAGAACGACATGTTATAGTTAATATGTACATTTGTATTATTCAACACATTTTGTATTTTCCTGAATTGCAAGATAGGAAGACAATCAAAATTCCATACATTTATTGTCTTTAAGCATTGTACTATTAAAAGGCATTGGTCATCCCATTATCTCACCTAGTCCTCCATCTGGCCATGACCCATCTTGCAGGTTTGACTGGCACATACCATGACCATATTAAAAACTTCTAATCAGCAAAATCTCATCATATCTTCATTTAAGTTATGAAAACATGTCTAGCTAAAAATTTAAGAATTTATTGCATTTATTCATATGATAAATATCAAAAAGATTCAAAATAGATGACAAACAACTCTCCTAAATGGCTAAATATGCCAACCATCCTTTAAAAAACAGGACATACCATGCATTACTATGAATAAGAACTAGTGTTATTAACTGAAACCTTTTAAAGTTTTTCGTATATAGTGTACTCACTTAGTATCTCTGCTTTTGCAAGGAATGTCTTCTACCCTCACGTGGTTGAGGCGAATAAAAATTGCTCTTGATGCTGCGAAAGGGCTTGCTTTCCTTCATGGTTTGGAGCGGCAAATCATCTACCGTGATTTTAAGACATCAAATATCTTGCTTGATGCGGTTAGCTGTTGTCCCTTACCTTTTTCTAACTAACTTCGCTTTCATTTTTTAGAAGTACTTTTTAACCAATAATTGCAGAAACATGAGATTTTCTTTTTCGAGTAGCAGTTTGTAGTTATGAAGTACAATTACAGAAAATATATGCTTTGGGTTCTTTTTTGTGTTGGGAACAGTGGGTAGGGTCGTAAGGGTAGATGCTCTGACCTTTTTTTCTTGATATTTTTTTTTTCTGTTTTAATACCCTTTGTAATGTGCACATTTTGCTTCAATAACTTTATTCTTCCTTCTTCGTTTTTTCATTCTTTTTTTATACTTTTAAAAATTTTAATTTTACGGTGAAATAATTAGAAGTTGTCTCATCCTGTTTTGCCTTTGCTATAAAGCTGTGACTTTTCTGATTGATATTTTCTTTTGCAATGTGCAGAATTTTAATGCAAAACTTTCTGACTTTGGGCTTGCTAAGGAAGGTCCAATGGGTGACCAAACACATGTATCAACACGTGTTATGGGTACTTATGGCTATGCAGCTCCAGAATATGTGATGACTGGTAAGGCTTCTAATGTACTGTTAGATTGATAAGTTCATCTTGCTCTTATGGAGGGTATCTTTTTCTCTTTGAGATTTTGATAAATGATTTGCTTCAATTTGAGTTGCATCGTACATTGTACTAGTTTTTAGGCACTGCTTTGCCTTCCAGCTTCTAAAACAGTTTTCATGCATTTCAATTAAGGGTATTTTCAGGGGAAAATCTGGATTACATTTGTCTGAATTTAATTGTCACATTGTTTTAACCACTTATAATTAAGGATATAACTTGATTTCACAAAAGGGACACTTAATAATAGAAGTGTTTTTCCTATCTTTCTGTTATTATTTAATTTAAGTAGTGGCATATTAGGACATTTAATCATAGACCATACTCCCTCTATCCCTAATTATTCATCTGCCCTTTTGGGCCACATAGCTTAATACTTAAATAAGTGTTGGAGAAAGTGGGATGATGTGTCCACTTTTAACTGTGAATAGATAGTAAATAGGACCCAAATTGTGAGGAAAAGGGGGATATTATTGGACAATGCTGACTTAAAAAGGAAAAGTGAAAATAGGAAGAATTAACTAGTGACACCTCAATAGGGAAGGTGGAAAAATAAAAAGGGACAGAGGAATACTATTGTAGTAGGAAAAGTAGTTTCTTTCTAGACATCTTAATAATATACGTGACTATTACTAAGAGAGTAGATGATATGTATTTGTTACACAGCATACCAGTTGTGAGGCTCGATCTGGCTTGGTGGAATCATTAAATTTCAACCAACTGGGTGTCTTCTTAAATTAACACAGATTTAGATTTGGTCCATTACTTCTCTATGAATTGAGAGAGAATGCAAAGAGTGAGAAGCTCGAAAAAAACCGATTAGGCTGTTGAATAGTTTCTATCCCGTTAGATTCTATTCATTCTAACCTTGGATTTTTGGCTTCCAAGCTGTTGTATAAATATTGTGTTGTCTATGCTTTTATTGAGAAACTGATTAGGCCGTTTTAATAGTATCTATCCCGTTAGAGTCTAACCATGAGTCTCATTATTTGTTTTGCTTTGGAGTGTGCCAGTGACACATTCATTATGACACGGTAATATTTAACCTATTGCATATTCTGTCATTATAAATTCTAGTTTTTCTAACTTGGATTGTAGCGTTAGAAAATTTCCGGTTATTGACATCTGCTGATGACATCCCAACTCTTCTTTTATGCAACAATTATACTAAGAGACCTGTCATAATTCTATGTTTGAATTTTATCCTCATCCAAATACTTAATTTAAGTGATGGCATTTTTTTTAGTATGGATGGATGGAATTTTATTGATATACATAGTATGTACATTCTTTTAGTGAGGCCATCAATGTGAAGTTGCCTGTTTTTGTCAGGGCATCTAACGGCACGAAGTGATGTCTATGGTTTTGGAGTTGTGCTGCTTGAGATGCTTATTGGAAGGAGAGCATTAGACAAGAGTAGACCCAGCCGAGAACATAATCTGGTAGAATGGTGTCGCCCTCTCTTGAATAATAACAAGAAACTTCTTCGAATTTTAGATGCAAGAATTGATGGGCAGTATTCAGTTAAGGCTATGATGAAAGTGGCAAGCCTTGGGTACCAATGCCTTAGCCAAAACCCGAAAGGAAGACCTCCGATGAGTCAAGCAGTTGAAACTCTTGAAGCTGTTTATGAGGAGGAGCGAACCCGGGAAACGTCTTTGTCATCTCAAAATGGTGGAGTCACCCTCTATGAAGCTCCTAAAGAAAAACTTAACGTGGACCCTCGAGTAGAGAAGAAAATTCTTGCTAAGAATGAAGAAGAAAGAGTTGGTGTACAGCATGAACGTCGAAGGAGGAGAGAGGGAAGAGCCATGAGTGAGCCTCAAAATGATTTTTATGGCCGCAGTCTTTCCCGCCGCAGTCATTCCCCTGAATTAAGGACTCACAATAGATCTTTCAGAGATCAGATGTCTAAATGAATGTTCAAGCACTACAAAGTGGTGTATTCGTGTAGCTTTCTGATCTCGAAAGCAAGTCTTGTATAAGAGAGAATTGAGGCATTGATTCTCTGAGTAGTAGCTATTTTGTCAAGCCTTCGGTATCAACAGGGAGTAGTAATTAATTTGGATGTAAATAGAGATTCATAATGACATAATCTAACATTTTATATATTCATTTTTATTATAGTCCCCCTATTGTTGTAACCTGTAAATGTCATTTTCTAGTACATCCAACACTTTTTTTTGGTCATTTGGAGAATTCTGAATGAATGATTGATACATACGAAGTATAATTAGACACCATACTCAAATCATTTATGACATCAATCCTTTATTTTTTTAATTGTCACGCAATAAAATGTTATCTATTATGAGTATTATCAAAAGGGAAAGTATATACCATATTTTTACCCTTCACGTTGTATAGCAAAGTGCGTACTTATTATTTTATCAATAAAAAATAATTCATTTGCTCACAAATAATCTTCTTGTATTCTTTTTCAGATTTTTCACGCACAAAAAAAAAGACTTTTAATTGGATAAAATGAGTTTCAACAATTATAAGTTACGTAGTATTCTTTTTAGGATTTTTTCAAATAAAATAAAAAAAAACTTTCTGCAACACAAAATGGATAAATTTTACGCTCAACTCATGTGATGTGGAGAAGCAGGGAGAGGTGAATGCGCTCACGAGATTAACTTTTGTCTCAACAAGAACAAAGATGACAGTTGGAAGATCAAGGTGGCACATATTTATAGGGAAGGCAATTGCGCGGCAGATTAGTTGGCCAATCGTAGAGTCGTTTACGACACAAGTTTTGGTTTAATTAGTTCGGTTCCTATTGAATTTAGTCGTATTATAGCGGAGGATGCTAGGGGAGTGGCTTTACCACGCCTAATACCTCCTTAGTTTTCTAGTTTGCTTTTTGTTTTGTGTTTTGAGTTTCTTTCGTTCTTTTCTTTCTGTTTTGTTCTTTTGTTTATTTGGAATACATTTTCCCCTTTTAGATCAAAAAAAAAAAAAAAAAAAAAAATACTCATGTGATGTAGACCCCTCCACTAACTTTCTTTCTCTCAAACTCTTACTCCACCCAACTATTTTTGAGGAACAGCAGGGGAATTATTATTAAATAAGATCAATTTCCGCCAAAGTTAAAAGACTTTGGGGAAAAGGACCGAGACAAACAAACTCATCACAATTTCTAGTATCCCACCTAGCTACCAAATGAGCTAAGGTATTCCCCGCCCTATTAACATGAGACACGGCAAAAGAATCAAAATACAAAGAGCAAGCAATAATATCATCAACTAAAAGGTCAAAAGGGGAGAGCCCTGCGGCCTTCTGTTTCACACACAAAACAACCTTCAATGCATCACTTTCTACCTCCACCTTCAAGTAACCCAGCCTCCTTGCAAGATTTAGCCCAAACACTATCGCAGCAACAATAATGCTCCCCTGATCCCTAAGCACCACACCCATCTGAACCTCGTTGCCCACCCTTGCATCACAATTAACTTTTATAACACCCGGGTTTGGACAATGCCATGACATATTCCTAGAAGGAGCAGCACGGACCCCCTGTGGGTGGACTTTAACAGCATACGCAATGTAATCTTGGACCAGCTTCGACATCCCGATAGCTACGGCAATAGGATCAAACGGCTCGTCAAACGTTGCCTTGTTTCTGCAATGCCATGCTGCCCAGCAGAGGGAGGTCATTACAGTCAGCTCATCCTTCGAGACCCTATCACACAACCACAACTAGGGCTGTATACAGCTTGGTCTGGACCGTAACCAAACCAGACCAAATCTCATTATAGCGGTTTGGTTTGGTTTACGGTTTGTAAAATACAGCTTGGTTTCGATTTTTTTGTAAATACGGTTTATGGTTTGGTTTGTTTTTAAAAAATTATAAACCAAACCAAACCGTATTTTAATATTTATATAATTTTTTAATAAATTAAAATAATTATTATTATTATAAAATAACTAAAAAAATAAAAATAAAAATAAAAACAAACAAAACATGAAAATTAAAATCAAAAGAAAACTATAAGTGTTATTGTGTTAGCACTTGATTAGTTGATAGTCATATTTATTATAACTTTGTAGTACATTAAATCCCTTTGAGCTAATTAAATAAACTTTATTATAAATTTATTAAGTATTATTTGATAATTTTTAGGAAAAAATATCGTCTCATTATAAACCGCAAACCAAACCGCACCAAATCGTATTATTACGGTTTGGTTTCAATACTAATATGGTTTTAGTTTGGATTGAAAAATTAACCAAACCGTATTTTGCGGTTTGGTTTGGTTTGGTTTGGACTCAAATCGCACCAAATCAGACCATGTTCACCCTTAACTACAACAGCCTTGTGGTGAAGCTCTCACTAGGGCTTGTTCAATTAAGTCCTTGAAATTGCTTGTTGCCCATATATCTTTAGCAGCAGCACAGTCAAAAATGGCGTGGATAAGACTCCTCTCCATTCCCACAAATTGAACAGGTTTTATCCTCAATCAAATGGCGATAAGCAAGTCTTTCTCGAACCACAAGGAATCCCTTACAAGCTCTCCAAAAGAAATGCCTAAGTTTGTGGGGGGGGGGGGGGGGGGCATTCAAATTCCATATTACCTTCCAAACCTTATCCTAAGTATCTCCATTATCAACATACCCGCTGTTTGGGTCCAATTAAGCCTAATTGGGCCTGATCCATAAATGATTCAATTACAAGCCAAGGTCAAGGCCCAAGTCTCCAATCCTGCCAAGTCAGAGTCAAGTCAGCGGCCCAGTCAACATGGTCAGCGCATATGACTCTAAGCCCATTTCTCCTCATTATGCTAAGGTATAAAAACCTTCAATTGCACCATTTATTATGAATTCACATATAGCCTCAAGCAATTAATTCTCTTGCATAGCTATTTCTCTACACATTGTACTGACTTCGGCATCAGAGGGGCATTCCTCGGCACAACCCCCGAGGCCAGTTTACGTGTGTTTGCTGTACAGGAAACCCTCGGCCCAACATCATTCGGACCAAGCCCAGTCTTCACCACTTCTCAGGACCTTCGGCAAGGTCCTATTGTTTTGTCCGAAACAATTTGGCGCCGTCTGTGGGGAAGACTTTTAAAAAAATCTTTAAGCCAATTCCAATCTTGCTCTCACCTTAGTATCCATGGCTAAGAACCGCAAGAACAAAAAATCCGAGGGCGGTCCTTCTTCATCAAAGAGGAGCCGCATAATGATGACAGAGGGAAAGAGGCCCTTGGACCCTCCATCTCCGCCATCTCCACCTTCTCCAAACAGGCATTCCTCCGGGGAAGCCAGCTCGGGAGGGCCATCAAGGGAGAGGTCGCAATTTCCCTCCATCCGTTCGCAGTGTAGGACGAGTCCTCTTCGGTCCAGCGCTGCAGCTCAGACCCAAGGGCTCATTCAACACTCGAAGCCTGCCTTTGAGTATTCATTCTCGCCCCCAAACTCATAGAGGGACCCCTCAAACGGGACCCTCCACCGAGGAAATTGCGCGAGCAGTGGCGGTTTTCATGGAGGCCATGAAGGCCGGCATGATGCTACCACCTCGTGACTAGTCACCTCCGCAAACCAGGCATCAGCGGAAAAAGACCGGGCAAGAGGGGGAGAGACCCCAATCCTTCAAGGAGTTGGAGGAAAATTGGGAAGAGGATACTTGGAGAACCGAGCGAGAAAGACAAAGGAACTCGCATTTCTTCAAGGAGCCTTCTACTCAGCTCACCTTGAGCAAAACTCATAAAAGTAATAGTTCAGCCTGTCGGCCGGATACTATTCGCCGAAGCGTTCACGAGCGCCTCGGCTGCAGGGAACAGAATGTGCAAAGCCGCCTCTCATTCCCGGGACTGAGCCCCAACCTTCTGACCAAGGAACGAAAACCACTTCTACCTCTCTGAGAAGGAGGAGAGTGGTTCCTTCGACCAGAAGAAAGGGCAAAGCTGTGATGCTTCCAACCAGTTCTCCATTCGAGCAATGGATCTTGGAAGAGCATGTGCCGACGGTTAAAATCCCATCGCACATTACTTATGATGGGACTTCGGATCCGAAGGACCATATTGCCTCCTATGAGGGGCATATGCATCTGTGCCCCAGGGCCGAAGCAACCTGGTGCAAATACTTTCCTACCACTCTCAAGGGGGTCGCGCAAGCGTGGATCTCTAAGGGAGTAAAGGAGGGTTCCATAACTGGGTGGGACGACTTGTCCGCCAAATTCAAAAGCAAGTTTTCCACGGCAAACCGCCGAGAGAAAACAACTGCAGAGCTCCTGGGCTTGCAGCAAGGCGAGGTCGAAAGCCTCCGGGACTATCTGACTCGTTTCAGCAACGAGTCATCCAGCATTTCTCGGCTGGATCAAGGGCTGGCCGTTTTCGCTCTTCAGCACGGCCTTCGAACTGGTCCGTTCTCTGACTTCATGGTCATGAATTCACCCCAAACCTTGGAGGAAGCTCTTAGTACCTCGGACAAATTCATCCAAGCCGAGGAATGGAACAAAACGAAAACCCAACCTCAAACTGGGAGTGGGAAACAAAAACAACAATCGACTGAAGGCCAAGGCCAGAAGTCAAAAGGAAAGGAGAAAGCCTCAGAACAAGCTTCGGCCAACGAGCCGAAGAAGGAGAAATATGCGCCGTATCTGGGCAGATACGAATCCTACACTCCGCTCACCCTCCCACGCGCCAAGATCTACAGCGTGACGAAGGGAGAGCAGAGTTACCGAAAGCCGAGACTACTTCCCCAGTGGTATCAGCAGAAAAATAAAAATCTTTGGTGTGAGTTCCACGAGTCATCGGGACACAACACTGAAGAATGTATCCAGCTGAAGGACCAAATCAAGGATATGGTCCGGAAGGGATACTTGAAAAAATATATCGCGGATCATCGCGAGAAAAAAGAGGCTGAGAAGTCTGAGAAAGACTCTCGGCAAGAGCTGGACTTCCCCCGGAAGAACAGCAAGACTTCGGAAGAAAAATTCGCCCCGATACACGTTATATCCGGGGGGATGTGTTCTCGAAGGGACCATAAGCGTCACCTTAGGGCTCTGACCCACCAGGTGAACAATGCTGATGTCCAACCTCCTCAGTCCCCGGCGCCAAACATGACGTTCTCAGCCGCCGACTGCCGGGGGGTGACGTTCCCTCATGAGGATCCCTTGGTGATCGTTGCTACAATTGCCAACCACGATGTGTCCAGGAATCTCGTGGATGGAGGCAGCGGAGCAAACATTTTGTTCCAAAAGGCCTACAACCAAATCAAGCTGAAGCCCAAACACCTAACGCCAGTACCCTACCCGGTTTCTGGATTCAACGGAGCTTCAACTTATCCTAATAGGAAGGTCCTCCTTCCTGTCACTATCGGCCGCGCTGAAGCAGCCAGGAACGTCATGACTGAATTCTTGGTCATTGACACTCCTTCAGTGTACAACGTGATCATGGGGAGACCTATGATTCACGAAATTCAAGGGGTAGTTTCAACATACCATCAAATGATGATATATGTTTCGGATGCTGGCTACCCCGAAAGAATTGAGGGCAGCCAAAAGGAGGCCCGAAGGTGCAACTACCTCAAGCCATCCACTAGTCGTTCGAAAGATGACGACGATGAGGATGAGGAGGAGAAAGAAAAAGAGCCAAGTTCGAAGAAGCCGAAATGCCTAAGTGCTTCGGCCCAAGGTTCTCTGGCCAAAGAAAAACGGTCAGCAAAAGAAAAAGCTGGTTCTTCATCTGAGCCAAGCGACTCAGAAAGCCAGCCGAATAAAAGTGTGGGACGCCTGCTGACATTGACAGCAGGCCAGATGATGAAGAATCCGGCCCCAAATCCATGGAGCTGGATCAGCAGACTGAAACGTTCGAGTTGACAGAAGGAGACGCTGAAAAATGTGTTACAATCGGAATGGACCTTGATCCAAATGTCCGCGTTGAACTCATCCAACTCCTTCGAGACAACCGAGATGTGTTCGCTTTCTCGGCAACTGACATGCCCAGGATAAGTCCAGACCTCATCTCTCACAAGCTTAATGTCGACCCCACGTGTCGGCCAGTTAAGCAAAAGAAGCGGAATTACTCCGCAAGCAAGAACCGAGACATCGCAGCCGAAGTCAAAAAGTTGCTGGATGCAGGCTTCATCGAACCCTGTCAGTACCTAGAATGGCTGGCTAATGTGGTGATGGTTCAGAAGGAAAATGGCACCTGGAGAATGTGCGTTGACTTCACGGATCTGAATAAGGCTTGTCCGAAGGACTTTTACCCCTTGCCGAGGATCGATCAACTAGTCGACTCGACAAGTGGCCATGCCTTGCTTAGTTTCATGGACGCATTCTCGGGCTACCATTAGATCTTCATGCACCCCGACGACCAAGCAAAGACGGCATTCGTCACGAACGTCGGGGTGTACAATTACAAAATGATGCCCTTCGGATTGAAAAATACGGGGGCAACTTACCAAAGGCTGGTGGATCAGGTTTTTGCCGATCAAAAAGGCCACAACATGGAAGTCTATGTTGACGATTCTATCGTCAAAAGAAAAAAGTATGAAGACCATGTTAAGGACCTGGCTGAAACCTTCGCCACCTTAAGAAAGCACCAAATGAAGCTGAATCCGAAGAAGTGTGTCTTCGGCGTGAAGTTTGGAAAATTTCTTGGCTTCATGGTCAGCAAAAGAGGGATTGATGCCAATCACGCAAAGGTGCAAGCAGCGCTCGATCTCCTTGAGCCGAAAACAAAGAGGGATGTTCAGCGGCTCACCGGAAGAATGGCAACCCTCTCAAGGTTCATCTCTAGAGCCTCGGATAAGGGGTAACCTTTCTTCAAAGCCCTGAAACTCCCCAAAACAAAAGAGCTCATCTGGGAAGACGAGCAAAGAGAAGCCTTCAAGCAGCTTCGAGAGCATCTGGCTCAACTCCCAACGCTGGCTAGCCCGGTGGAAGGTGAATCTCTGTACTTGTACGTGGCTCTTAGCCCAGCCACCATCAGTGCAGTGCTGCTGAGGGAATAAAATAAAATTCAGCAGCTGATCTACTTCGTCAGTCACACTCTGACGGATGTCGAGACCCGCTACCCCCTACTTGAGAAAGTTGCATTTGCAGTAGTGGTAGCTGCTCAGAAGCTGAGGCCCTATTTTGATTGCCATCAAATAGTGGTCTTAACTGATCAGCCGCTGGAAAAATTTCTCGGCAAAGTTGAAAAATCTGGTAGGTTGGCCAAGTGGGCTTTCGAGCTCACCGAGTTCAGCATCAGCTACCAGCCGAGAGCAGCCATCAAGGCTCAAGCTCTAGCGGACTTCCTGGCCGAATGCTCGTACTTGGAAACGCTAGATGAAGAAAAGAAAATCTGGACCGTTTTTACGGATGGATCCTCCACCGTAAATGGTTCGGGGGCAGGGGTAGTGATAACCTCTCCCGAGGGTAAATCCTTTGAGTATGCACTCAAATTTTATTTCAAAGCTTCGAACAACGAAGCCGAGTACGAGGCAGCAATTGCTGGCCTAGAACTATGCATTTCTCTGGAAGCCGAACATGTCTGTCTGAAGACAGATTTTCAGCTAGTCGCATATCAGATCGGGGGCAATTATGAGGCCAAAGAACCCTCTATGATAACTTACCTCGCCAAGATCAAATCAGTTATTGCAAAGCTGATAACCTTTGAAGTTCAGCTGATCCCAAGGGGTCAGAATGCCCAAGCCGACGCACTCTCCAAGCTTGCTAGTTCAACTCTTACTGAGCTGAACCGATCTGTTAATGTGGAGGTGCGCCACGAAAGAAGTGTTGACGAAGCACTTGAAGTGTGTTGCGTCGATCAAGAACCCAGCTGGATGGATCCCATCCTAGCTTTCAATCTTCGGGGAGAAATTCCCGAAGACAAAACCTTAGCCTCCAAACTGAAGCGAACCAATTTCAGGTTCATTGTTTTCAATGGAGAGCTGCTGAAAAAATCCTTCTCAGCCCCATTGCTGAAATGTGTGGGCCCAACAGACGCTGATTATATCCTTCGGGAAATCCATCTCGACATCTGTGGAAATCACATTGGGGGAAGGACATTAGCCCATAAAGCTTTAAGAGCAGGGTACTATTGGCCCACCATGATCTCAGATGCTAAGGAGCTGGTCAGAAAATGCGAAAAATGTCAAAAATTTGCACCAGTCATCTATCAGCCGGCCCAGGAGCTTCAGTCAGTCTTAAATCCGCTCCCATTTACCCAATGGGGACTGGATATCCTGGGTCCCTTTCCGGATGCTCCATATCAGAAAAAATGGCTGATAGTCAGCATAAACTATTTCAGCAAATGGATCGAGGCCGAGGCAGCCTCGAACATTACAGAGCAAACTGTCAAAAAATTCATCTGGCAGAACATTATTACTCGTTTCAGCATCCCTAGAGTATTTGTCTTTGATCATGAAAGACAATTCGACAATCTGGCGTTAAAACGGTATACAGATCAGTTCGGCATCAAATTGGCATATTCAACGGTGTGCCATCCGCAAAGTAATGGACAAACCGAAGCTGCAAATAAGCATATTCTTAATGCTCTCAAGAAGAGGGTTGAAGATCAAAAGTCCAAATGGCTGGAAGAACTTCCTGGAACTCTCTGGTCACTTTGGACAACTGAAAAGGAGGCAACGGGCCACTCACCTTTTGAGTTGGTGTATGATGCCGAAGTTGTTCTTCCAGTGGAAATCGGTTCTGAAAGTCTACGAGTGCGCCACTTCTCGGCTGAGAATAAGCAGCTTATGAAGGAATCTCTTGATTTCCTTGACGAAATAAGAGACTCTGCCAGAGATAGAATGGTTGCATACAAGCAGAGAATCAGCAAATTTTATAACCGAAGGGTCCATGCAAGGCCTCTCAGAGTTGGAGACCATGTCCTTCGAAATGCTGCAGCAGTCCAGAAAAGCTGAATCCATGGGAAACTCTCAGCCACTTGGGAGGGACCTTACGAGGTTTATGATGAGCTTCAGCCTGGGACATACCGACTTCGACAGTTGGATGGAACTGAGCTGAAAAATCACCGGAATGCTGATGTACTTAAGAAATATCATGTGTAGACCCTTCCGGGCAAAACAATCTTTGTAAGTACATTTTAAAGTTATTAATGAAAGGCCTCAGAGCCACCATTTCTACAAATAATTGCAATTTTTATTCTTCCATTTTTCTTTATCCTATCTACTCTTTTAAGGGTTTTCTTCAGCCCTGTCTGAAGCCTTCGCCTTTAAGGCACCAGGTTTTAGATTGCTGAAAAACTCGTCTTTTATAGAACACTGGTCTTTCAGCTGAAGTGAAAACTTCAGTAAGACTTGTTCTCCAAGGGAATGAGTCCATGGATGAATTTGGGATATTGCTTTCACTAAGCCCCGTATCCTAGAGGGTCATTGTTTGGGACATTGCCTTAAGTTGGCCTTGTGTCTCACATATCCATTCTTTCAGATAGACAGAAAGCCAAGAATAATCGCATAACAATCAAAAATTTGTTAAATACAAAAAAGTTTCGTCTAAAATCAAGAAAGACAGGCAATCGTCTCAGAAATCCGAAGATTGATCTTTAGAATTCTGGGGGACAACAGGCACTAGGAGTGCAAATTGTCAGCAGCTGAAAACTTCTAAAGCCGAAGCCCTTTTTACTTAGCAAATTTTTCAGAAATTCATCAGATTAATGCGCAAGTTCAAGGCAAAGCAGTAAGAAGAAAAACAGCAAATTCATAACACGAGTAAAAAGCTCGGACAAAGCTAAGTGTTTCATAACATAAAAATAAATATCGACAGCCGCCCAAAAGCGGAAAATTACAGCTGCCGAAGTACGTACAAGGCAAAAAACTAAAATGTTTGTACACCAAGGCAAGCTGAAGCAAAACAGAGGCAAAAAATTCAGAAGCGGCAATTCAGAAGTTAAGCACAAGTTGATCCGCAAGATTCTGAAGACGACTGCCCGAGTCCCTAGGCTTCAGCTGAAGGATCAGGCCTCCCAGCAACGCTGGGCTCCAAGGTGGCATCAATTCCGGCTGCTGAAGAAGCGGGCTGAACTTGAGCTTGAGTTTCGTTCTCTTTGTTCTCAGCTTCCTCAGCTTCAGCATCCTCCATTTCCTCAGCTCGGAGACGGATCTCCAAATCTATCTCAGCCTAGCTGGCGAACTCCATATGAGGATCTTTGGGGTCTTCAGCCCAAATTTCACATTGGTACCAGTCCAGCTCAGGAGCTACATGAAGGGCCAGTCTTCGTGCCACCTTGTACCCGTTGTTGAAAGCCTTCGAGTACTGAGCCGCGGTGTACACCCTCTCAGCGAGCTGAGTCTCAGCATCGGCCAGCTTCTTTTGGACTTCCTCCAAGCTTTTCTGAGAAGCCTCCTGCTGATCCGCCAGTTTCTGCTTGGCCTCGTCTAGTTCCAGCTGAACTCTGTTGGCAGCATCATTGGTGTTGTTCAGCTAGTCCCGGACAAGGCCAATTGTAGTGTTAGCCTGGGTCAAATCATTCTCTTTGGCCTTCAGCCGATTCTCCAAATCTTGAAGCTTCTGATTTTGGGCCTCAACAGCAGCATTGGCCTGAGAGATATGATCATCCTTGGCCTTAATTGCCTCTTTGGCAGTCTTCTCCTTGGCCTCTAGGACCTCTACCCTTGACTGCAGCTCTTGGCTCTAAAGGGCCACCCTTGTGTTGACCTCCTCAGCAATTCGGCGCTCAACAGCAACCCTAAAGCCGGGGATGTCAACGGCCCCGTATTCATTGATGAGCTTCTCCCCTTCAAGCAGAGTGGGGAAGATTTCATTCTGCATGGCCTTGCAAAAGTCCTGGAGAGCCTCGGCAGCCTACTTCTCGTATCTCTGGGCCTCGGCTTGCTTCTCCTCGGCCGCCTTGGCTTTCATCTCGGCCAGCGTTGCCTCAGCTTGGGCAATCTCCAGCTTGTTCTGGAGATTGTCTATCAGCTCTACAATGAGAGTCTGATTGTGCACGGCCTGACAACCAGGGCACAAGTCAGTAAAAAAAAAAAAAAAAAAAAAAAAAAAAAAAAAAAAAAAAAAAAAAAAAACTTAACTGAAGAGCTAAAGTTGCAAGAAATAAATAAAGATAAGCAAGTACCTGCATCAGCAGTCGTTGGTTGTCTACTGCAGGGTCAGGGACCCTTCTGCTGGACTCCCCCATTCCAGCAGTAGCCTTGAGCCTCCACTCCCTTACCCGTTCCACTTCGGACATGCCAGCAAAGTCGCCGAAGAAGGCCGCAGCTTCTTCTCGGCGGCCCCAAATTGTTTCTCGAACACTGTCCGAAACATTGATGAAGGGGGCGTGGAATCCCATGTCTTCAGACCTGAAGGTATGAAATGAAGGAATGGAGGACGAAGGGACTTCAGCGTTCTGCTCCCTCGTCTCTTTAGCAGCGTCCTCCAAGTTAATTATCTCAGCCCCTCCTTCATGCTGGTCCAAAAAAGCATCGACTTCTTGCTGAATTTCAGCAGTGAAGCCCTCATCAATAGTGGTTTCGGCCGCTTTTTCAGTTGCAGCCGCCTCTTCAGCTTCATCACCAGGGAGCTCAGCAACGCTCTCCTGGTTCGGCACCTCCTCCTGGACCCCATCCTTTGGATCGGGAGTCCTCTGGTCCACCTCCATTTCTTGGATTTGGGGAGAGGGAGGGGTTTTCGGGGGAGACGGGATTGGTGGTGGTGGCTGAACTGGGGGTGGAGGACCCCTTGAACCTCTAGGAACCCTGCCCCTGTCTGCGACAGGTTCCCTTATAACTACGCCGGGCATCGGCCTCAGCTCGAAATCATCCGGGCCCACTACAGCTGGACCCGTTCTTCTCCTCTTCCTTTGGACGAGAGGTTGCTCATCCATGTCTTTAGAATCCGAAGACTCAGAAAGATCTTCGGGGCGTACAGGAGCCTTTCCCTCTCTCCTTCTGCTCTCTCCTCAGGCTGCAGAAGTGGGGGGCAAGAAGGGTTTGAGTAGTAAAAAAAAAAAACACAGACTTGCTAAATGCTGAAGAACTTACCGAGGTGCTCAGCCGAGCCTCGTCTGCTGCTACTTCCTCTTCGGCAGCTAGGGAGGTCCCTTCGCCGCCTCCTAAGGCTTCAATTGCCCTGGTAACTTCTTCAGATGTCTGAGCGGCCTCCTCTTCTTCAGGTAGCAAACGTCTCAGAGGGTCCCGCTTAGCCCACCAAGGCTTTTGCTTCAGATAGTCTGCAGTAGCCTCAATCTGAAGGCATGTGGAATGCAGGTGCAACGGACGGTCCTTTGGATCAGTGATCGCTGGGGCTCGGTCGAGTATAACCCTTTCGGCGTTTTCCCCCAGGCGATTGTAGTCAATCCCTGAGTTGCTCTCGTTTATCTCTGAAAAGTAAAAAGAATAAATCAGTGCAATGAAGTGGACGCCAAAAAGCACTGAAATAAGTGCGAAACAAAATAAAAGCAAAGAAATGCTAGTCCTCGGCCCCAGCCGAAGGTGTTTACCGTCTCTAAAATTTCGGCTGAGGTCGACAGCCGCCAACATATTCTCTTCGAAAGCGTAATGGGAGTCAGAGAGCCAAGTCTCCGGTATGTGCTTCAGCCGGCCGATCCCTCCAGGATTTTCCTTCTTCCCGAAAATAAAAGCTTGTTGATAACTGGGATGGGTGGCAGCATCGGGCTCTTCGGGACCCAGGTCTAGCATGTCTGGGTCGGGCTCGAATAGGTAGCGCGGAGCGCCGAAGAAGTAAGGATGTTCGGGGTCTGCGGGTGCCCTAACCCAGACCCATTGACCTCTCCAATCTTTATCCGAGGAATCGTTCGGCCACATGGTTAAATACTGTGGGTGATTCTCAATCCTCCACCAGCTAGAGCCATGCTGACCACACCTGATCTGAGTGTTCGGCACGAGCTTGTGCAGCTTTTTAAAACAGTGCAGATTCGGCTCATGACCGAAGAACCGGCACACCCAAAGATACGTCATCACCCTTCGGATGCTGACAGGCGTTAACTGGCACGGGGAGATCCTGTACTTTCTCAGCAAATCCCTCACGAAGGGATTTAAGGGGAATCGCAGCCCGTATTGCAGTTGCCTAGTGTACACCCCCACATATCCATGAGGTGGACGATGAATCTTGTCTGTGGCCGTGGGCATTCGGCACCAATACCCATCCGCCTCCAGAATGTCGTAGTGCAACTCGAGTTGTTCGGCGAAGTGGTAGGCCTCAGCGTTCCAGACCCACCAGGAATAAGGAATGTTCCCCATCATAGCCGAAATGGCTTCGGGATTCTGCCACTCATTGTACCCATGGAGCAAGCTCCACGGTGCGGCGGCCAGAACTTCCTCCTGCCTAGAGACACCAGCCTCTCCCGTTCCTTGGGGAGGCGCCGAAAACAAAGGGGTTGCTCGGATGCCCCCTTTAGGGTCAGCCCCGACTCTTTCCCCATTCCAAGTGTTGACTCGGTCCCTCGGATCCCGAGCCTGACCAGGTCGTCGGGGTTGACGCGCTCTACCTCTAACCATTGTCAGATTTTTGAAGGAAAAGTCGAAAGAAGGAGAGTGCTTTCAAAATTCAAGAAAAATCGAAAAGAAATCAAAGAAAATTACCTTGATCTGAAGCGGAATTCACCGGTCTACAAGTTCGGAGCAACGAATTTCGGTTTCAAGTTCTTAATCTTGGGAATTTAGTGAAGTTTTGAAGCGGAATCAGGGGTTTTTCGTGAGTTCGAGTGTGAATTTGTGAAGAAGTGAGGAGAGAGAGTGCGAAAACCGGCCTTATATTTTCCAAAAATGGGAAGTTCAAAGGTCCGTGCACTTAATTTCTCTTAAATACCTCACTAAGTAACCGTTAAACACTTCCCTCCAATTAACTGCCCACTATCCGTCCAACTTCCCACTAATTATCCAAATTACAGTTATTTTGTTAATGACTGTTTAAAATTTTAAATCTTTTTTTATTTAATTAAATCATTTATTTCCCTCCATTTTTATTAAATTCAAACCCGACCCGTCATTCTTCCAAATCGGGTCTGGGGGGCAAGTTGTTTGGGTCCAATTAAGCCTAATTGGGCCTGATCCATAAATGATTCAATTACAAACCAAGGTCAAGGCCCAAGTCTCCGATCTTACAAAGTCAGATTCAAGTCAGCGGCCCAGTCAACATGGTCAGCCCATATGACTCCAAGCCCATTTCTCCTCATTATGCTAAGGTATAAAAACCTTCAATTGCACCATTTATCATGAATTCACATATAGCCTCAAGCAATTAATTCTCTTGCATAGCTATTTCTCTACACATTATACTGACTTCGGCATCGGAGGGGCATTCCTCGACACAACCCCCGAGGCCAGTTTACGTGCGTTTGCTGTGCAAGAAACCCTCGGCCCAGCATCATTCGGACCGAGCCCAGTCTTCACCACTTCTCAGGACCTTTGGCAAGGTCCCATTGTTTTGTCCGAAACACCCGCCATTTTTGCAGAGCCAATACCCAGAGCGAACATTATATTCTCCCTTTCTACTAGGCCACCAGTACATGGTATCACTCGGACATCTATTAGACAGGGGAATCGACATAACAAGAGCCCGTTCTTCAGTAATAACGGTGTTGTGCACTGCTTCAATATTCCAGGAATTACAAGAGTGATCAATCAAGTCAATGACCCTTAATTCCATCTCACTATCTACCGACGTGGTCGAAAATAGAGAAGAATTATTTCCCGGTAGCCAACCATCCCTCCACACATTAATCACACTCCCGTTACCAACTCTCCATTTCAACCCATTAAGCAACAAAGATTTAGCACTCCACATACTCCGCCAGGCATAAATAGGATCAAACCCCACATTTGCTTTCAAGACGTCGCAGCTCTTAAAATAGTTTGCTTTAAGGACTGAGTGCAACAAAGATCTCGTGTTATGGTGAAGGCGCCAAAATTGTTTGGCAAGCAAAGCATGGTTGAAGCACCGGAGCTCTCGGAAACCCATACCTCCCTTGCCCTTCGGTTGACATAGGAGATCCCATCTTTGCCAATGCATCTTTCGAGTGGTGTCAGTCGAAGCCCACCAAAATTTTGCAAGAAGGGAGTGGAACTCATCTATCAAAGTGTCCGGGATTTTGAAGATACTCATCATGTATGTTGGAATTGCTTGAGCCACAGCTTTAATAAGTATCTCCTTTCCCGGTCTCGAAAGCAATTTCTCCTTCCACCCTTGTAGTTTCTTCCATAACCTTCTTTCAGTCTTGCAAAAATCACCTTTTTTAATCTTCCAATGATAGTAGGAAGGCCCAAATATTTTTCATGTCTTTCCACCTCCTGTAGACCTAAGATATCAATAATTTCCTCCCTCCGAACAGTACTAACTTTTTTGCTAAAAGTGACCTCAGTCTTGCTTAGATTGACTTTCTGAACCAATGCCCTCTCATACTTACTGATAATATCACCTATAACGGAGCATTCTTGCACATTGGCTCTAGCAAAAAGAATACTGTCATCGGCAAAAAATAAATGTGACATCCGGGGAGCCCCCCTACATATCCTAGCACCGTGAATGAGGTTATTTGTAGCAGCTTTGTTCAATAAATTTGAAAAGGCATCAGCGCAGAGTAGAAATAAGTACAGAGAAATAGGGTCACCTTGTCTCAACCCTCTAGACGGGGTGACAGAACCCGAAATATGGCCATTTATCTTGAATGTGAAGTTGACACTCTCAAGACAATCCATTATTCTACTAAATGCCTATTTGACTCGTTCTTTAGATTACTCAACCCAACTAAATGCCTATTTGACTAACTTTTTGATTGAAAATAAAACTCTAAACTAATAATCTTATTCTAAAATTCTATCCTAATTTGATTAAAAATAGAATTCTTAACTAACTTTTTTATCTTATGAAGCCTATCTAAATCTGTCCAAGGTGACGCGACACTTGACGAAAAGTTAGAATGTCAAGTGTCGTTATCTCGTGACCTGGCTAAAAGTTTAGCTTTATATATTAGTTATATAATATGACCATAATACCAAGTTTAGGTTAGTAGAGATCAATAGTTATACATGTACATGAATAATATATGACTTTTAATAAAACTTGTACCCATAATTTCATCGAACATGTGCATTACGTGAATACTTTATAGATATCATTAATTCAAGAAACTCGACATCAAATTAAATATATCACATGGGAATAAACATGACAAAAATAATGATAATAGGAGAGGAATTTGGGAGCAATTATCATCCGAAAATTTTCATGGGATTTGTATATAAATCAATAATAACATAATATTGTGTATGCGTACCTTTAATTGCAATTAGATTGATTGCGTAGAGTTTATAGTTTGGCTCTATCAAACATAATTATGCTCAACCGGGTCACTATCATCCCAAAATTTTGAGTGAATTTTGATCGCTAATCTATTAGTCGCCACTAAACAAATTCCTTCACCTCCGTGTAGTTAGTTAGCAATAACAATCTTTTAATAAACCAAAATATAAAGTTTTGCCTTATCGAAGGAACTTCCACTATCAAATTATCCATCAAATTTCCATCATGGGAAATCAATTCTTTGCACTTAACCTTTAATAATTTAAGACATGATTTGATCCTAGCCCAGAAAAAATATAGTCTAGCGTATTGTCAAAGGACAAAACATATGGTTTTCATAGAGTATAGCTTTGTCAATTGATGCAAATTAATAAGAACATATTTAATTTACTTCGGTAATATGTCTAAATTACAACAAAAACCTATAGCCAGTAGGACAAATTTGTCGAACAAATCGAATAGCCCATATTTCATATTTAATAACTTTCATACTTCATTTCAATAATAAAGGTACGCAAAGTCGCAAATTACCAATTGAATAAAAAAAATCATAATTTCCTATATTAATTTAAGTATAACAATTATAATCTGAGCACTTCAATGAAATAAGGGGAAAAGAAAAATTGTGACGAGGAACATAGAGATACCGAAAAATAGCTATAAAACTTGAGTGATGCCGTCTCCTCGATTGGATAGGATTGGTTTTCTTTCTGTCTTATTCAATTAGTTTCCTTGTTTCTTTGTAATCTAAGCAATGGTATTGATAACGTGTTATAAAATACAAAGATCGAAAAGTTCTTAGGACATTCTTCAAAAAAAAGTGAAATCACTTTTGTTCATAGCTTTTACCCTAACATTATTATCCTGATATTCCAGAACTTGTACATTAAAAAAAAAAAAAAAAAAAAAATCATCTATATCGACTTTGATATATTAAAAACTGACGTAAAATTCAATTGAAAACAATAAACGCACGCCATAAACTAAGTTTTTCAAAGTTTTTCCAACCTAGATAGTACGGAGAAATCACTTACTCGCACCTTTACAATATTTTCTAGGATAGTGTGGAATAGCAAAGTCTGTTAAAAGTACGTCCACAACCATCAATGCAGTTAAAATGTATGATAAGTTCCTATTTATATCAATTTCCCACTTCTCAAAGTCGGTGACATTGTTGATTGTATGCTTGTAGTGACTATACACTAAATAAGGCCCGAGAGGATAACGTGCTTCATTTGTTGAAGGTTTACTATTATCCGAGGTGTTTTGATTGTCATCCTTAATTTGTGATGAATCAATCTCCATTATAAAAATTGGTTTCATGGTGTCTGCAATGTCAAATGTAAAAACTAAGGGCTAGTTTGGCATTGTTTTTTGTTTTTACTTTTCAGTTTTTTTTTTTAAAACTAAAAACCAAAAACAAGAAACAAGAAAAAGGTGTTTTCACTTTTTTGTTGTCAGTTTTCAAAATTATCATGATTTTAATAAGTTTGACTAATTTTTGATTCATTATATGATATATATCATATGATTTTAAAAAATAAAAAACCAAAAAACAGAAAACCATAGTGATGTCAAACGAACCCTAATTAAGCTCATAAGTTTATAAATAAAATTACATAATACTTGTACTGTAAAAATTTGAATCTTGACGGTATATTTTCAATAATAATAATAATAATATCTATATATTCTTAGCAACACTTATGGAGATTAAAAATCAAAAAATATCAATACGAGGGAGCCCTAGATAATCTAGGAGATTAATTAATCTCCTCTAACAACTTCATGCATTGATTTCTGTGCCGTTTTACTATTTTACTTTTATTATTTAAAAAATAAAAATAAAACGATAAATTATGAGAGGAGATATATATCCATGTTTATCTCAGAGATAAACTTGAATTTTTCCAATCAATACATCACAAATTTAAATCATAAAAAAAAAAAAAAAAAAAACAGCTTGTGTATGAAAAAAAAAATCAAAAGATAAACATAACATAACAAATTTAAATCATAAACATGTTCTTCGTCAATTATTTTTTTTAACTTTTTTTTTTTTTTTAGGAAATGTTCCTCGTCAAATTAAGAAAATCTATACTCTTGTTAATTTAGAGACAATTGATATTGTCAATAATAATATTAAAAAAAAAAAAAAAAGGTAAATATTGCGAATAATTATATAAAAATTGAGATACAAAAATATAAACACAAGAAATAATGAGATGGAGAATTATTGTACCAGAGTAATTGATGAAAAAATATGCTATGATCACTGCCAATACTAGCGCTAACACCTTAACAACGACCTTTATTCTCCGAGTATTCATTAAACAAGTCTGACTGATAAATAAAATTGAGCATATGATAATTAAGATGTATCTATTTATAAAGTCATAATTCTATGAGTTTAACGCGGATTAGGTTTTCGTCAAAAAAAAAAAAAAAAAAAAAAAAAAAAAAACCGGAAAATACTGCAGAGGGTTAATGGCGGTTTAGGGCCTGTTCATATTTATTGAACTGAGCTGAACTGAACTGAACTGATTGAAGCTGAACTGAACTGATTGGAACTGAACTGAACTAAACTGAATTGAGCTGAAATGAATATTTTATGTGAGAGGGAAATTAAGAGCTGAATTGAACTGAACTGAACTGAACTGATTGGAACTGAACTGAACTGAACTGATTGGAACTGAACTGAACTGAACTGAACTGAACTGAAATTAAGTAAATGTGAACAGGCCCTTAGAAGGATATTATTCTGCACCTAAATATGTTTTAAATACTGCAGGCAGAAAGTTAGGCTATTCTTTAAAAAAAAAAAAAAAAAAAAAAATTAAAGTTAGGATATACTTAAAAATACTCCCTTTTAAAAATAAATCCTTTTATAAAAAATACTATCCCTTGTTTTTGGAAAATTTAACAACAATAATTCATGAATGGAACCTATTTGACTCGTCCTTTAGATTACTCCACCCAACTAAATGCCTTAATATGCGTGTTTAAACCCAACAAGAGGATTATTTATGAATAGAGAGAGTATTAATATGGAGTACTCTCAATTCTTGAAAATGAGTTTCAACAATTATAAACATATAATTTTTGTACAACAAAAATAACCAATGTTTGACAAAAAGATAAGTTCACCATAAATAAGTTAAGCAAAAGGTCAGCAAAAATTGATTGAGCAAAAATAAATTTGGGGGATCACATCATGAGGTTTAGTGTGTATTTTCAAATGGAAGAAATGCAAAGGGAAAACTAAGATTAATTTGAAGTGAACTGACTGATTTTGTGAAATAATTTAAAGTTTCTCTGAGTTGTGTTTTCTTTTGTGTACGCCATACTCTCCTTTCTAAACTATTGTCTAAATTTATACTAGTATATGCTGTTCCAATATATAAGTAGAGTTGCCTTTCAAAAAACTATGTAAGTAGAGTTCTTAACTTATTTTGTTTCTGATTAAATTCGCATTTACAATTTTTACAGACATGATAAACAGATAGATCAAAACAGGTCAAGTTCAAGTCATTTTAATTCGTGACAAGCCAGATTCAAGTTATTGAGACGGGTTACAACCTGTGTAACATTTGACAGGTTGATACAATCTATGAAAAACAAGTTTGCTACAATCAGGCAAACTACGTGACAAATGCAATGCAATTGAAACTGAAAATACCAAAGTACTCTGCAGAATGCAGATGAAGCAGATTACTTGATAACAGACCTATTCTGCTAGATGTTGCCCATGGTGGAGGAGTTGGGTGACTCTGCTGGTGTCCAGCGATGGGATTCCAATCCTTACCGGAGGCAGCTGACCATGATAAAACAGATCTTTCATATCCATATGCTTCTTTTTTAGGGTTACAAATACTACGTATAAAGATTGTGAACAATTTGTTAAACTACGGTACGACCATTGGAAGAGAAAGTTAAGCCCTACAGTACAAATTCCAGCTGCAATCATGTTCATTAACAGTAAATCAGCTTCCACAAGTTCGACAAAATTTTTACATACGTGTAATCCAGCTAGTACGACTCAATGTCATCATACAATAAATAAAAATTGCTGCTTACCATTACTTATGAAAATTAACACACTAAATTAGAATCGATCATCCATGCAACATACATGACAAGCAGAAAACTTTCTGATAACATTATGCAAGATGTACAAACTGTTCTACAGGTAGAATCTTAATCTAAGCTTGTGATAAAGATTGACACCTAAAAGATACATACTAACTCCGAGTAGCCGGAGCACTGCCTTAGTCAACGTTGAAGGACACTCATCCTACAAAAGACAACAATCAAAAATCAGCAAATTGACAGCTCACTGACTGTAAAATTTAAAGCAGCTGACAGAAGAACAAAAGGATGGGATTCAAGAAAGAATGGGGAAAGATCAAGTACTCACACAACATAAACAATTACACATCAACAAATTCACATTAAAAAGGAAAGGAAAAAGAAGGGGAAAACTGAATCACATATGATTAATAATATAAAATTAAATAAATAAAAAGAACCAAGATAATTCTAGGTTAGTTCTGATAATGGTTGTTAAGTCTATTTTACTACTAGAATCAATACTGGGGGTACAAAACTATAAATAAACTCAATTAAGGGCCACTAGTTACAGATAAGTGATATGTTTGCAGCCCACCATATTGGAAGAAGAATAGGACCAATGAAAAACAAGAGTCAGCAAATTAGGCTGCAAAATTAAGCTGAATGTATAGTTCAGACAACGGAGAAATTTTCTTTTATTATATGGGAGTCGCTATGTAGGCTGAAACATTAGATTTCTGGAATCTGAGAGTGAAATAAAGCAAAGATTCATTTGGGTCTGAGATATCCTACAATAATGTCAGTTTCTAGTAAGATCTGATGCATCTTCTCAACTACAATGGCAGTAATGAACTTACAAGACCTACTTTTCAGCATGTTCATTTCACAAAACAGTAACTTGAAGAATACCATATGAGATATCTGCCTAACCCCAAATTTGTTGTAATTTCATCGCTAGTTTGGCAACCAATCGTCTCTTTGTAGGATGAGTAACTTCAACATCCAATGCTTCCTGCACTGCCAACAGAATATCTCTCTTCACTTTCAGAGAAAGAGGAACATAGTTTGGTCCGTGCATTGTGCTCAGATCTACTATCTGTAATGAAGAAAGGTCAGCAAGTATGTTCAGGGCAGACTATTTTATGAGAGAATTAATCTGACAAGTAAGATGAAATTCATATTTCCCTAAATATGATAATCTAATAAGTGAGATGAAATTTATGTGACCATATCTTTGTAATGTAGCTTTCTATTAACAAGATATAAATGCTATGCTGGCATATAATACAGTTGTAATGTGAAAAGAAGCATGAAGGTTTATTTTGCATGACCTCCAATAGTTTTCAGGTTCATTGCATTTTACCCGTGACTCCATGAGACAATTATTTGACTCCCATTAAAGGGAAGAAGTCATCACCAAATAGTGATCACTGAACCATTGAAATTTAAGTAACTCTAAGAGTAGATTCATGAAATAACAAGCACTAAGGTTAATCTAAAACAAAATTCTTACTTAAATTTGTGAGGAAGTCACATAAGGTTACCTGCTGCAACCAAGGAATTATAGATTCAACAACTCTGTGTTCCGAGGCACATGATGCTAAAGCAGTAAAGAGATTGTTGATGGTCTCATCTGACAAACTATCCAACACCGGACCAGTTCCATCAATGAGCTCAATCAGAAGTAGTTGATCGCCTGAATAGAGAGCTTCTGTGTAGGCAGAGTCAAGGTCCCTCTCGCACAGAAGACTCTTAACATACTTCCAGAGGTCATTATTATCCACTCTTCCATTTAGCTGAGTATTACCATGAGAAGTTGAAGAAATAATGTCATTTTTACCCACTCTTCCATTCTGCCTAGTACTACCCTGAGAATTTGAAGAAATGATGTCAGTTTTCCTGCTTCGGTGGTAGGTTGTGTTTTGCAGATTTGGCCCAGTACTTTTCTCAGGCCCTTCTCTAATATGATTTCTATTCACCATTGACAATGGTTGTCTTTGAGAGTCCAGACATGGGCTAATAGGATTGCTTTTATTCTTCATCCCTACAGCTTTCCCCTCCCAACTGTTTCTGTTGCTTGAGCATTGTGCAGCAAGATTTCGTTCCTGAGTTTCGATTGATTGCCTAGGAGTGGAATTGTTTGAAATTCCAGAAGAAATAACACTCCGGCCTTTTTCAACAGATCCCCTGCTTGCAAGATCACTATATTTGCCTCCCTGAGCTAGGTCATGCACAATTCTGTCAACAGCATGTTCCAGACTTGAAACCTTTAACTGTATGATAGATAAGGTCTCCATGGTGCTCATTGTAAATTCCTGTCACAAAACAAAGAGCATATTTAACAGCATATGAATAATTTGCAAAATTCTGACAGAAAATTTAACCATGCATTGATGTGCTGACTAGTAGGCCATGTTACCAAGGTTGGCCAGACTCCAAAAATTTTATCTTACAAGAGTCACAAATCACCGTATGATAAAGGAAACAGTGATTTATTACTCTTTTTCAGATATACATCAAATTACAAGAAATTATTAGAGTTCAGTTCTGTTTTTCCTTATCTACTTCTCATATTCATAATGCTTTTAGTATAGGTTGGCCTGTAGTGAAAAAATAAAAAGCTTATACTAGAATAGGGTATTGCCAAAGGTCATTTGAAGAAACTGAAATATAAGAAAATGTCATGTATACTACTGGTGGACAATAGCAGATGGGCAGCACACAAAAGCATACTTAAAGCATCTAAGCAGTTACCTGTAAGATATCCATCAATCTTGACTGCTTGTTTTCTATTTCTATAAGCTGTTTCTGGATAGTGATAATCTCGTTTTCTGTTTGGGGACGATAAACACGCACAGAATGACACTCTTCAGCTTCTGTAACTGTAGAATCAAGACTTCTATGATCTTCCAGCTTTGATATGTATGACTGCTTTTCAGTTTCAACGTCATTTTTTCCCACAGCAAACCTGTTATCTCCTCCTGCTGACTTTGTGATATCACCTCTACGAGAATTGCAATGGAAATCTGACATAAACTTGTTAGTAAAATTATCTGAAACACGGTTAGATGCAGATGAATACTCCTGCTTGTCTTCAATTAGATCATACTCATGCCCAACCTCTTGCATGCTTATGACATCAGCCGTCACTGTTTCTTGTGTCTTACAAACAGAGCTGCTTCCAGATTCATCATTATGAAGATACTGTGGAATACCGGAGTGCATCTTTGGAACAGCAACATCAACATGCCAGTCACTGTTATTAGATTTGCTAGAAATCTCAACAAAATTAGGACTTCCTTTTCTTCTTGATTCAGAAGCTCTATTCCTCACAACATTGGTCTTTGATTCTGTATGAGTGACGCCTTTCCACATAGAGCTTCCAGCAGTAATTAGATCACTGCAATCATCACCGCACAAACTATCTGCAATATGGAAAACCATCGATTAGATTATGCCAGAAAAGGGCTAAATAAGGATTGAGATCATGCTGACAATGAGTTATACATGTTCTTGGAGCAGAAAAATTGTAATGGAATGGGTCAACGGGGTCAAGAAGCCAAGTCAACCACCACTTTTGGTGTACTCAAGGCGCGCAAAACAGGGGCAGCAAGAGTCAAGGGCAACCAGAGACAATGAGCTTCAGGACAAAGTTAATTAAGAGGATTCAAGGAAAGAGAGGAAGCTGCTTTAGCAATGTCATTAGATGGTCTTTCCATTCTTAGCTTAGTAAATCACATGTATTCCTTAAGCTTGAGTATATGTAATGTAGGAAGTCTAATTAGAAAGATATCCAGAAATTTGAGAGAAAACACTAGAGAGAGTTGTGGCCTAAAGCTACTAAGAGATTCATAACCTCATGTTTATCACTTGTATTTCAATCTTCAATCAATCAAGTACTCAAGCATTCAACCTTTAAATTACATTTCCTTGTTCGAATTACATTAATCGGAATTAGTACATAACAAAAATGTTCCAGCAGTATTGCACCACCAAAGAAAATGAAAAATCAGATTAATTGAACATTAGCAGATTTCTCTTCATAAGTACACTTTCTAATACTTCTTAAGTAATCTAACTTAATTCATTAGGGCACTATGACTAGCAGAGTCGGGGAAATTTGGATGATTGACATCATTACCCCAAACCAATCTGGCCTAGTAGTGAAGAATAAAAAAATTCAAAAGGACCCGCCAGGAAAAACCAGAGAAAGGGAAAGAAGTCAAGGTAAAGCACTTGAAATAAAATTAGTCAAGCATAAAGACATGATGATCAAGACCATTAAGGCCCTACCAAACAAGGTCCAACCATGGCACCAGGCATCATTCTTCTGTATCTAGAATTCTAGATGGAGCTTAAATTGTTTATACAACTTTACATATGGAAGACCAGTATCCTTGGCTTGAAAGACATCACAAACCTTTATTTAAAAAGGAGCAAAAATGGTATACCACCTTTGAACTATAGGTCTGTAAAATGGTGCTTTGGCTCCTACTAATCAGGTGCACTTTTTTAGTACAAAGTATAAGTTACCAGCATTCTAATAATAAAAGTTCTTGCTACATGGCTCTTTTCACCAGTTCATTGGCACAATAAAATTCCTTACAGAAATTATGCATTAGATGGCTCTGTCTCTTTCATGAGAAAATATGCAGAAACTTGTCCCTTCAACCTATTTACCTACTTGCTATACGCCAAACTTATTTGAAACCTTTTTATTTTATAACATGCTTCTTTTCATTTTATACTTTTTCCTCTACTTTTTTTACGTAACATAAAAACTCAATGAAGTTTCCTTCATATATATATCAGGATAGTTGGGATAAAAAATTTACTCCTTTTCAAGGACCATGATTCCATACCCCAGCAAACCAGTACTTCACTCTGTCATTATCTTTTTTTTTTTTTATTATTTATTTTATTTACATGAGCCCTTGAACAATCTCCTCAAAAACAAAGGCGTGTTAAAAGAAACTTCAAAAAAATCTAGAATTGTGATTATTTGAGATAGAAAATTCATGCAACTGAAAAATAAGTGCACACATGAATGCAGAAAATAGAAAAAGGCTATATATCAACTTTAGAATTAAGGCCTGTTCTAATTTACTGAACTGAACTGAACTGAACTGAACTGAATATTTTATGAGAGAAGGAAATTAGGAACTGAACTGAACTGATTGGAACAGAACTGAACTGAATTCAACTGAAATAAGCTAAAGAGAACATGCCCTTAGTTTTTTAACAACCCTAAGCTATGATTAGACCATTAAGGCTAAAATGTCCTAGGGTAGGATTAAATCTTCAAATCAAAATCCAAAGCATAATTCTATGGACCACATCAGCTAACCTGAAGGTTCAGGTACATCCTGTTGTCCAATGCTTCTCCAGCAATGCAGTGCTTGTGATACTGTATCTCTTACTGGTTTCACCTGTATAATAGAAGCAGCATAAGTTAAATAAACCTTTTGTATGATGTAGGCTTAATATCTTTTTAAATAGAAGAGTTATTATCAATATTGACCTTATCAAAGCGACATGATTCAAGTGCTTGAATGCAAGAAGCCTTAAAAGGCACCAAGAAGGGTCCTCCACTTGAAGCAATCTCCCCCAATGCTAATGACGCAGCCTTACGAGTTGTCCAATCACTATCCTTTAGAGCTTCTTGTATGCTGCAAATTGCAGTTGATAAAGCACTATGTGACAGAGCACCTCCCGCCTAAGCATCAAGAATATGCACACAACATCAGGGGGACAATAACTCAATAAGCAATATAATAAAATTCTAAAGATAGTTTCTACAATTTGTAAGTCATCAATGTGATGAAATAATCTTTTTCTGCTTCTGTAGTTCTGTGCTTTACATTATGCACTCCTGTAACCATCAAATTGATGAAACAAGAAACTTAGCCTAAATAAACCACATATGCTGGAAGCTAGACTGTCACATATTCTGCAAACATACCCCTCCCCAAAGTTATGCATAATAAGGTGAGCATAGTAAAAAACATAAAAGTATAATGAGATTATGTATACCTCAGAACTAAACTAACCTGAATAAGACTTTTGTTCAATTCAATCACTGCTGGTTTAGCCTTAAAGTGTGGATTCTTCAGCAATTTCATGGTGCGAGCCAACATCTTTTGCAAGATCGACACTGGAGGATCATTCATGTTTTCAATGACCCTGGCTAAACACATTGCAGCACCTGCCTGAATCTGCTTATTCTGATCACCCAAGGCCTCAAACAAGGGCCTCACTAGCAAAACAAAGACACCATCAGTTTCAACTTGACGATTTCCAAATTCTGATGCAAAAACACCCATTGTCTCCACACATGTATCCCTAACAACAGAATCCTGATCCTTGAGTCGTTTTACGATTGAAGCAACCATCTTCCCCAAGTGTGGCCCTAGAAGATTCCCATGCATTTTCACCAAAACCCCCATCATCCTAACACATTCCTTGCGAACTGCACTCTTCTGTTCCGAATCAGAATCCAATATACATGATAAAAATGGGACAAGTCCATCTAGGTTCAAACTTTCAGCTGTTTTTTCCAACTCCTGAACTCCAATTTGGTATGTATCACGGTCTGCAATCTTATTTATAGCAAGAACAACTCGATGCTTGAGTTCATACACAACATGTTGTGGATTAGCCACCTTTTTAGAACCCCTTGATTTCACCTCAGTTCTTCTCTTCATCATCTTCAGTTGTTTCTTTTTCGAAACTCAATCTTCCAATGATAGAAGGATCAAAACGAAACCGATTTCAAGAGGATTAAAAAGCAACTCCAAGCACACCAAGTGCTAGAAATCTGAGTCATTCATAGGTCATTAGACCACTGGAGCTTCCACAACAGCCCTACTTTGTGCTGCAAGACATCAGACAACAAATATGCATCAAACTCACGATAAACAACTTAATGGTGTAAAGAATATTGCTTCACTTTCATTAAGCTCGTGCCAACTAGATTAGTTAGTTAAAGTCTTGGGAGTGCTACTACTTGTACCCATAACCTAACACAAGACCTTAGATCAAACCCCGTCTACATCATTACCCTTTGTGGTTCTCCTTTATTAAGTCGCGGATTCTGTCATATCACTTCAACTAAAACTAACGCAATCCAAATCATATTACTGGCAACCCGAAACCAACAAAAACAATATTACTATTTTTGGCTACCCATTAGCTAATTGTAATTTCTAAATTTACAGAAAATATAAAAATTAACCAGAAATCACAATATAATGAAATCAACACTTATTAACCCACAACCAAATTTTTGAATAACATGCATATTTCACCTAAAGATACCCCCAAACTATTTGTGCTCCCTTCGTCCCGATTTAATTGTCACAACACGGGTTCAAAATAAATTACATATCAACGCGACTATTAATTCGGGACTAACTGAATACCATATAACTTAAAACTTAAAACCCAGAAAACATAAAAGGGTAGAAAGAAAAGAAAAGAAAAAAAAAAAAAAAAAAAAACTTACCATTTATAAATCCTTCAACAAACTCCATAGTTGACGAGCTAGAAGCTCGAGAAGAGGAAGAGGAGAGAGAAAACAACTCATTCCACAGCAGACGTAGTACAACTACAAGTACCTCGAAATGGGGTTTGAAAATTTTGAACTGGGAACAATTCAAAGAATAGTACTTTATTTATTTGAATTTAATAGTAATAATTTGAAAATAAAAAAAAATAGAAATTTGAAAAGGGTAGAATGTGAATAATTTTGAAAATGTAAAAAAGAAATGGAAAAAAACAGTGGAGAAGTCGTAGTTAGAGGAGCAGAAAATGATTAAATTAACAGGGAATCTGAGAGAAATGCTGGAAAATGGGGAAACACGAGAAGAAGACGAAATTCGAGAGTGTGGTGGGTTGTCTTTTTCGCGCTCTTCTGTGTTTTTCGAATTCAGGGGAGCGTTAGTGTTTCAATTTTAGTGGGACCGAATATAAACCCTAACCAAATTTCAGAGTACTTGGGTTTAATACTCCTTAGGGAGTACTACATTTGGGCATGGACAATTGGACATACGTAGGCCCTCTGCAGAATTCTACTAAGCTGTGCTTTGCTCAATTGTTTTGCTATGTTAAAATTTGTTCTGTCCAAAAGCTAAAAAAACAAGGTCGTAAAATAGCAAGGGGGTCAATAACCACGAGGAGGGGGTAACGAGAATCGACCCAGATTAAAGTTGAGGGAATCAAAGCTTGAGCTAAACTTTGCGTTAAGACATGGACATTCATGTAATTATGGTTACTCATACCTTTTTTTTTCTTTTATTAGAGTTAAGCTAAAATACGGTCCCTCAACTTTGCTATTAATAGCACATTTGGTCCATCATCTTTAAAATGAGGCAAAAAGGTGTCTCAACCACCCTTGCCTCACCATTTCTGGTGGAGGATCCCCCTAGTCAGTAAAGTTTAGGGATGTCAATGTCAACTAAGCCAAAATTTAAGGATTTCCAGCGATGAGTCAGCAAAGTTTAAGGACTACACTTATTTTTTTCAAACAAAAGTTTAGGGAGTTGTTATATTATAGTCAATTAATTAAATAAAATACAAACAAAAGGTTTTTTTTTTTTTTTTTTTTTGAAACAATATAAACAAAAGCTTAGGAATTCATAAAGTGGGTTTTTTTAACCAAATATTTATAAAGTGAGTTGGCAAGAATAAAACTTGCTAATAAAATTTGATAATCGTGATATATTTTATATTTTTTTTATCATTTCTTTACTTCCTACCATTTTTTCGTAATCAAATTTTATACAATATATCCCACCTAAACTCATTAACCACACATCCTCAAATCCTAACTCCTAATTAACCCCTTATATATTTCACACACCAAAATAAATTTGAATAAAAATAAATAAAACCTAAAAATATAATGTGTTTTCGAAGTGAGTGAGTAAGACAAAGCCAAACTTTGTAATATAAAACTAAATAAATTTATGAAACTAGAATAAAAATAATACCATCCCACTTTTCTCATTAATTGACAATTTATTTTTTCATGAGTTTATGTTCTAAAAGGTTTTCAATTTTTTGGGTTTTTGAGTGTCAATTTCAAGGTTTTTTTTTTCTATTTGTGTTTGTGTTCTAAATGATTTTCAATTTTTTTGGGTTTTATTTGAGACAATTATAAGGGTTTTCCTTTTTTTTTTTCTTCTTTTTTCTTGTGTTAATTTATAGGAGATAATAATAATAGTTTCCTTAGATTATTAACTAAATGTGTTTAACTGAAGTAAATGGCGACGACCATACATTCACGCGTAAATTATCTCACTTATATATTTTTTAAAAATAAATAATTTTTACTAAAATTAAATTGGTTTAGTTGAAATGAACTTAGTTTAATTGAACTAAATTACACTTAGGGGTTAAAACTTATAATCACTCTTGTATGGGAGCATCATGTATCCCTTTAAGGTCCCTAAAATTTGGCTTATAATAATTACATTAGCCACCTCACCCTATAAGTCCCTAAACTTTCATTTCTAATTTAATAAATGTCAACTCATCAGCTAAAGTTCCCTAAACTTTGTATTTAAAATCATTAAATTTATTGTCACATGTGCACCAAGGTCCCTAAACTATGCTTAGTCAGATAATTTGTACCTGAAAAGTGAGTCATTGGTGGTTGAGGGACCATTTTGCCTCATTTGAAAGTTGAGAGACTAAAATGCTACAAATACCAAAGTTCAAAGACTGTATTTTAACTTAACTCCTTTTTATTGAGATAAAGCGTTAGATGAGCATTTTATTACACCAAATCAAGTTTCGTCGAAGTTACTACCTCCGTTTCATATTATTTGTAACGATTAGATATTTTTCCCCTTTACTTTTAGTCAAATCGTTGCAAATAATATGAAACGAAGGTAGTATAAAATTTTGGGAAAAGTACTCAAACGGTACATATTTAGACTTTATCAATGTTCATCCATGTGAAAGTTAGGTCTCCCCTTCTTCATCGTAATATTTCCCCAGAACGAGTCCTGTCCTAAATCGCGGAGGCTCGCAAGGGCTGTCTCGCAATAAGATGAGCCAAAGTATTTTTCTTCCCTTTGGACATGAATTACTAACAAACGAATAGAAAGCGCATCATAGAATGCATTAACGGAGATATACGGAGCAATTCGGTAATTCCTTTGTTTTCAATTATTGCAATAGAGATATGTGTAGGGTTGTTTTAATTGTCACGATAGCCTTGTGCTAATAAGGAAAAAAAGGTATATGATTATGAAAATGCCAAAATTTTGTAAGGAAATAGTTTTAATTAATTTGACCTACGCAAGAATTAATTTCTAGTTGTTCGTTATGGTCTACAAAAGCAAAGATGCTTAGGTATTCGAATGCATATGTTGAGAGCGATGCTGCAAACATGATAGCAACTATAAAGAATGGGCATTGTGGCTTTATTCTTTCATTTGTTTATTGATGTTATCAAATTGGATAACTTGTTCTTTGATAGTTAAATATTTTTCATGTTGGAAATGCATGTAATAGTATAGCTCACTTAGTGGCTTGGTGAGGCGGGATACGGCCCATGTGTGAACATATATATTAAATTCTTATGCAATTGTTTATTTTTTAATTTTTATGAAATTGTACTCATTTTTTACCCCAAAATTATCAGAATTTGTACATAAGTTTCAAGTTTTTATAAATAATAATTTTAAAGGGTTGACTTGTTTTAAAGTTATTATATTTTATTTTCTAATAAAATATGGTAAGTATTAAAGAGAAATTTTGAATTTTAAAAATTATTATTATTTTCTTAATTAATTAGAATAAGGGCAAAAAGGTCATTTTCTATTATTTATAGAAAAGAAAAAATTACTTTACCCCTCTTTAATAAAAGCTAGTAAATATCCCAATTTCATGAGCATAGTCTTAATCCCCAAATTGAGTGAAGATCCAAAACCCTACAACTTTCTCTCCCCTCTTTTCCTCTCAAATTCATGGCTCTTACTCTCCTCCATGCTCAATTTCTTCGGCCACCGCCTCCAGATTCACCACCATTGACCAATGGCCGCCGCCATGCCAATAGCAACTACGAGCCACTAGTAGCACTGTTAGTCTCCTTACGTGTTCAATTTCAACAAATAAATCATTTAATTTCATAGCTAGAACTTGACATTACAATCTCCTGGCCCTATGCCATTCATCAATGCTTGATTCTTCCCCCAAATTATAGATATCATGTTTTAATTAAATACTAGCCACCACCAATATAATGTATTTATTCTCTTTCTCTTGATTTAGGTCAAAATTGATACTCTACCCATTCAATTTATTGCGAGTGCACACAATTTGTTGGAGTTGTGCTAATCTTGAAGGGTAGTCGTTTGTTGAAGTTTGCACCAGTGCTTCGACGAAATGACTTTTTAGGTTAATTATCTCCCGCGTCATAGCAATTCATAGCCTTCTTCGATCATTTGCACAAAGTAAGATTGTTCTTTTTATTTGTGTTTGTTTGTGTATTCTTGCATGTTTAATTTCAAACAATCAGACCATTTAATTCAATACTCAGAGCTTGACATCATCCACATACATTAATGCTTAATTCTTGCCCAAATTGCATCTAGTAGCAAAAATCAATTAAATAATTACCACCAATACTCTAATTGAACTTTTGTGTGTCCACGTACCCAATTGTCGACGACGTTGTGTTTATCCTGAAGGGTGGTCGTTGCTATGAAAAAAAAATCACTTTTTAGGTTAATGATTTTGCCCATCATAGCAATTCATTGTCTTCTTCATTTTCTAGTAAGATCATTCATTTTTATTTGTGTTTGTATGTTGTGTATCTCCTTGCATGATTTAATAGTTAGAACATGACATTGAAATCCTCCACATACATAAATGCTTGATTCTTGCCTCAAATTACTAATATCATAATGCAATTAAATAATAAACACACCATTATTGCAATATTTTTCATTCTAAATCTCTTAATTTTAGGTCAACATAATTACTCAAATCGACTATTTGTGAGTCCCTACAATTTGTCAGTGTTGTGCTGGGAGTAAAGGATAGCTTAGGTGATTAGATCTTCCCTCTTGATTCCAAGGGATCTTAGGATCGATTCTCATCATCCGCCAATCTTGAAGGAAGGTCGTTGGTGGAATTTTACACACATGCTCCAACAAAATCGACTTTTAGGCTGTGTGATCTCCCACATCATAACAATTCATTATCTTCTCCATTTTCAAGTAAGAACGTGCATTTCATTTGCGTTGGTGTGTGTCTATTTGCATGTTTTGATTATTTTCAACAAATAGACCATTTAGGCAAAATTACACTCATTGACACCAACTATGGGATGCATTATATTTATTGACACCAACTTGTACTACTTGTTGAACTGACATCAACTTGTTAAAAAAAGAACAAAATTAGCATTAATGACATTTTTTTTACAGTGCATTAATGACATTGGAGTGGGCCTAATTGTTCGAAAGTTGATTTTTAAAAAATTTAAATCATGGATTTTTCTAAGTTATGCCCCCCAAGTTATTGAATTTCTAAGCTGTATCCATGCCTTTTCAAACCTATAAGTTGTGCCCTCCACCTCACGTTATTTTATCAACAATAACCTTGGACAGCCACAATAGTTAACGGACAATAGAGAATGTTAAGTGGCGTTACTAAAATCGTTTAATTAAAAAAAAATTAGAACATTAACAAATTAAAACATTAGAAAAAAAAATAAATTTAAAAAGCCAAAATTCTCCAGCCACCTTCCCCCACCTCCAAACCCTAACCCCTCCCCTAAACTTGCCGAAAAACCTGCCGGCACTCCACCTTAACCACCTAAATCGGCCGATCGGTACTCTACCTCCCCATCTGACCCACCCTTAACACCTTCTCTTTCCCCTAACCTGCCGCATCTACCTTCTTTCTCGAAACCCCAACAACCTGACAACGCTTTTCCTTCTTTCCCCCACCTGAAACAACCCTAAATCCCTTTCCCACACCCTAAAACGGCGAGGGAGGGTCGTTTTGAGGTAGGGGAAAGGGATTGTTGGCTGTTTCGTGGTGGTTTAATGGAGGAATGAGGGTGGTCTATTTTTCTGGGTTGGGTTGCGTCACGTGGTTTTGTTCGTGCAGTGTTAAGGAAGGAAGGAGGACGAGGAGGAAAGAGCGGGGGCTCGCCGACGGGAGTAATTGTATGGGCGAGCGTGGGCAGCCAGTTGCCGACGGAGATAACGTGGGCTGATGGGCTGGGTTGTGGTGGTGGGAGGTAGGCCTGTACAAAACTATCTGAGAATCCGAAAATCCGATAATCCGATCCGCAACCGATCCGAATTTTTGGATATCCGATTCGGGTTTTCATTTCGGATCGGATATCCGATCCGAAAAAGCGGATATCGGATGCGGATTTGGATATTAATTTTCATAATTTTGGATATCCGATATCCGAAAGATATCCGAAATATAAAGCCTAAAATAGTGAAATATATATAAAATTGTTAAATTGTTCATATAAAACTAACCCTGTATTATTAACTTATTGTAATATTCTTAATATATTTGATGATAATATTAATTTGCAAAAGGACTACTATTTTTGTTAAAATATTTTGTACAACTTAGCGTTAAAAAAACGATAAAATTAGTGAAATGTAGAAAGTAATCATAACAATATTGGATAATGGATATCCGAAGCATCCGATCCGAAAATTTTGGATATCCGAATATCGGATATCCGAATTTTTCAAATCGGATTTGGATATCAAATTTTGATATCCGATCCGTGAACAGGCCTAGTGGGAGGGGGTGGTTGGTTGTTTTTCTAATTAATTCTTTTTAAAAGTTTTAGACCAATTAGAACATGTGTCCAAAAAAATGCTACTTAACGTTCGTTAATAGATATGGTTGTCAAAAGATATTGTTGATAAAATATTGTAAGGTGGAGGGCACAACTTATAACTTTGAAAAAATATGGGTACAACTTAGAAATTCAATAACTTGGGGGGCATAACTTAAAAAAAAAACCCTTAAATCATTTTCATCATTTATAATTAATTCAAAAATCAAACAAATTATCTTAATGAGTTAAAATTAAAAGGAAAATTCTACATGGTAGCCTCCAAGAATCAAAATTTCTATATGGAAGACAAACTTTTTTCCAATTCTATCAAGTGACACTCTGATTTTGTATAATTAAGTATAGTATCCTTTTTGGGTTTCATGGCTAACTTTTTTGATAAAATGGTTAACATTTTTTTAATTGAAAATTAAATAAAATTAATTTAAAAACAATAACAATTTAAAATTAAAAAAAAAATAAAAAAAAAACCACCACCACCCTTTTCTTCTTCCCAATCAGTCAGCCACCAAATTCGCCATAGCCGCCCAAGCCACTACTGACCTTTATCCGCCCAGCCAGCCCCTCGCCGGCAAAGAGATCTCCTGCGCCAGCGCCCCACTCAGCCCCCTTTCCTCCTTTTTCCTCTTACCTCGACCTCCGATCCTCTTTTCCCCAGCCTCATCTCCTTTTTGCCGATAACCTCCAACAAATCTCCTAAAACCTCGTACCTCTTCCCCCTACCACTGAAACGATAGTGAAAGGGAGGGGGGGAGTTGTTTTGGTGGCAGGGGAAGAGGTGCGAGGGTTTAGAGTTTAGGGGATAGGTAATAGGTTAATGGTCACCGGCAAGGAAAGTGGAGGGATGGGGTGTCGGTGGAGTCGCCGATGGGAAGGGGTAGGGGAGGAGATGGCTGGCCGGCAAGGGGATATGATGGTTGGGAAAAGGATATTGGTGGTGGAGTTAAGGGGGCAGCAGATATGGTGGATTGGTGGTGGTGGTTTTCCTTTTTTTTTTTTTTTTTTTTTTTTGTTGTTGTTTAAAATTATAATTTAATTTTTTTTTAAAACAAAAAACCTAAGGTTAACCATTTTAATTATAAAAGTTAGCCGTAAAACCCAAAAAATGACATTACACTTAATTTTGCAAAACCATAGTGCCACTTGATAGAATTTTGGAATCCTAGAGGCCACCATGTAGAATTTCCCAAATTAACAAAATTTAAATTAAAATACGAAAAAGAACCCAAATTTTCTTTCTATGATATTCTCTTCTTCTGTGTTTTTCATCTTCACTGCCCATTCTTCCATATCTTCCCCATATCTTCATAATCTCTTTTTTAGAAAATCACTTAACAACACATCCCCTATTCACTTAAAAAAAGCCAAAATTTCATTGACATTCAACTATTCAAGTAATTTCATGCTTAGCAATTAAATGTTTCAAACATGAATAAAAATGTTATTGATTCCTTTAAAATTACCTCTTTAAATTTGCGTAAATGACTAACTTTTTTTTAGAGACTAATAAACTTACAATTATCAGACATTGACAACAAATTTCTTCAAAATGATGATGAATTTCGGGAAAGTAAGTACATAGAGAAGGAAACATTAGACGAAAGAGATGAGACATGAGAGAGGTAGGTAGGTGTGCTTATGATGCGAGTCGAGTTCGAGATTGGGGTATCTTAACTCGACTCGTTAACATATCGAGTCGAGCTTAATCGAGTCCAGTTTTGACCGAGCTTTGAGTCGATTTCGAGTAACTTGTTAATTGATTTGGTCTTATTAGAACCCCCTATATAATGTAACATTTGTTCCTTCTCTTTAATTTTGTAGTATAAGAAATATACATGTGACGATATGATTACGTAAATGTTATATATTTATTAAGTATTAATGCAAAATAAAGTTTTTGAATCAAAATATTTTTATTTTTATCAAATATAATAATGCATAAAAGAATTCGAGTTTCTCACGAGTTTTCGAGTTGAGTAGAGTATTGAACTACTCAACTCGACTCATTAACATTTTGAGTCAATCTCAAGCTCGAGTCAAGCTAACTCGAGTCGAGTTTTGACCGAGTCGAGCTCGAGTAGTCCGCGAGTCGTCTCGTCTCATAAGCACTCCTAGAGGCAGGAGGAGATAGGAGAATTGGGGTTTTCTAGATTTAGTTTGGGTTATTAGTTTTTTTATTATTTTAATTTATTAAACAAATTTCTTTTTTGAATTAATTTATAAATGCTGAAATTAAATTTTAATATCGTTAAAATAAAATTCTTGGTCCCTCTCTAATCATTATGTTAATTACATTCTTTTTTTAAACAAGTTGGTTTCATTTTAACAATTGATATAATAAGTTGGTGTCAATATATGCAAAACCCTCCAAAGTTGGTGTTAATGGCTATAATTTTGTCTTTAATTTAATACTATCTCCGTTCTTGAAAGTTTGACTTTCTTACTATTTATGCAGTCAAAACAAAACTTTTTTGACCACATGTTATGATTTATATAGTAGAATAAATTAGCATGAGGTATCTTATATTTCTAGATTCCCCTTATTAAAAAATTTTCAAATATTAACTTTTTATAATTTTCACTTATACACAGCTAAAGATATTCGTGGTCAAAGATATACATTGGAAACTGCGCAAATACAAATAAAGTGAGTCGAACTTTAAGAAATGGAGAGAGTAGTTAGAACTTGATATTAAAATCCTCTACAATCATTAGTGCTAGATTCTTGCCCCAAATTACAAATATCAAAAATTAAAAATCAATTAAATAACCACCACCAATACAATGTTTTTCATTTTCTCTCTTGATTCATGTCAAAACTATTACTCTAACCGTTCTTTGTGAGTGCACACAATTTGCTAATATTGTGCTAATCTGATCTTGAAGGGTGTTCGTTGAATAAAATCAACACCCGTACTCCGATGAAATCACCTTTTTAGGACAATGATGTCCAACGTCATAGCAATTCGTTCTTTTATTTTTTTTCAATTTCAAGTAAGGTTGTTCATTTTTTATTTGCGCTTGTGTGTGTCTCCTTGCATGTTTAATTTCCAATAAAAACGTAGTAGTTATTAGATTTTGACATTGCAAATATATCTATTTGTGATGAAGTCTTAGGGGGTGTTAGGTTCATCAAATTGAAATGGATTGGTATGGAATATCATACTAGAGAGTAGAGAGGTATGCATGGATTCTAAAACCCATAAGAGCAACTCCAATGGCAAGCTAGTTGTCAAATTAGCTTGCCATGCCACATAATTAAGCTTTTAAGCTAATTGTCATTTTAGTTCCAATAGTTAGCTAACAACTTACTATTTAAATAGACCACACATCCTTAATTTAGGTTGATAAATTTCATTTTATTTATTCTAATTTGTTTTAATTTGCTTGGCAAAACTAATTGCATTTTCTAGCTCCAATGGTTAAGTTAATAGCTAGGGATTATTTAATATTGCAAGCAAGTCCCTAGCTACAACCATTGGAATTGCTCTAATAGTCCAAAGTTATTTGGTTTTATTATTTGAACAGATTCTTTTACTTCATTAATAGAATGGATTGTGAATCTTATGGGCAGAGGTGGGTATGGGGAAGAGCTAAGCTAGATTCCCTTGGGTATGAGATTTCATTACTAAAAACTAGAGGGAATGGATTCTAACTCAATTTCAATCCATTCCAAATCATCCAACCAAACAACCCCTTAGTGATGAAGGAACTTTACCAAGGACAAGACTTGGCTAACTTGGTAAGAGACTTACCTTGAATTTTAGAGGTCTGTGCATGGTTTGAATGTTACGAAGTGTTTTTTAGAGAGCTACAAGGGCGGGGGTGAGAATCGAGCCCACGACGGACTTCCAATCTTTTGAATTCTATCAAGTGATAACACTTGAAACTAAAGTTAGGATCCCTTTACTTTTACACACTATTTCAAGTAATCAGATGACCTATAAAAATTGGATAAAAAACTAAGGATTGAGGTCTGATAGAATCGTTCATCCTTACTTTAAAAAACTCATGAACGATACTTAAGTTTGTTTTATTTTAGACGAGTAACCTTTAATAACTTACTTTTTTGTGAAAGTTATTTCATTACAACAAAAGTAGCTTTGTTTCAAATTAAGATTATTATATATCAATATGATATCCCATCAAAACTAACATTTTTAATGATATTCATAATGAATATTAATAAAATAATAGATAATAATGCAAAATATACATGAAAAAAAACCTAAACTTAAATCGCAATAAGTTCTTATTACAAAAATATACTACGTATTTATAAACTTCAGTTTTAATTATTTTATAATAGAATTTCATAGTAAAAGTTAATTTAATTTTATAAAATTGTATGAAAATTTCTTGTTTGAGCAAGGTATTTTTTTTTAATCTTATATATAATTTGAAAGTCATTTTAACGAGAAGCCTCCAAAATTCCAAAACAATAACTACCTATCCCACCACTTCTTTTTTTTTTATTTATTTTTTTTTTATTTTTTTTTATATTAACTAGAATGTACCCATGCTAATGCATGGGCTATGTGTAGAGAAAAAATTAGTATAAGTGAAAGTTATTGATTTTTTTTTGTAAAGGAAGTTATTTTATAATTATTTAGGGTTGTAGGAGTTATTTTGAAGTTATTTTTTTTATTTTTTTTTAAAAAAAAGGGGAGAGAGAGAGAGAGAGTGCATGAGAATTGAAAGTTGAGGGTTTGGAGTGCTGTGAGGAAGAGTTGCAAAAACGTCTCTTAAATTATATAAAAGATTTTGAAAACACTACTAACTTTTATTTTTATTTATTTTTTATTTTTATACGTAGTATAATGTATGCCATACGGGTATAAAATTCCTTTATCAACAATTCACCATATCAATCAAAATCCCCAACCTTTCAATTATATGCATTTTTTCAGGGACTACCCTCCAAAAAACTTCCACTTCCCTAATCATTAAAAAAATAAAATAAAATGTAAGCACGCTTTTTGCGCGACTAGCCTTACCGAATAAGTGCTTGCAAAAGAACAAAGTAACTCCTAAAACACTTATGAAATAACCCCTATGACACTAACTGAGTAACCCTATATAACACTGAATGGGTAATCTCTATAGCTTTAACAAAGTAAACCCCATAATAGCTGGTCATATCGCGTGCCCACCGATGTATAAGAGTAAGACTCTGTTTTTTGAGCTTGTGAGCATAGTAGAGAATATCAGATTTAGTAGAACAGAGCAGAGCAAGTGTCAGTAGGGCAAAACAAGTGCAAAACAAGTGTCATCAAATTATTAATACTCAGTAAAACAAAGTTAAGCAGAGAGCAGACCATACCACAAGTCCACAATAGAGGACAACAACTCAAAAGAACAAGGTCTAAGTTACAAAATCAAAATCAACTTTCCGTATTTTAAATATTGTTTTCTTATATTATACATTTAATTTCTTTCTAATATAATATATATCCCGTGCATAGGTACACTCTAGTTTTACTAATTTTTTAAGTAAACTTATTTGTCTGTAATTATTTTGTCTAAATCATATCATATAACTAATATATAAAGCTAAACTTTTAGCTAGGTCACGAGATTGCGACACTTAGCGTTCCAACTTTTCGCCAAGTGTCGCGCCACGTTAGATAGATTTAAATAAACTTCATAAGATAAAAAGTTAGTTTAGAATTCTATTTGGATAGAATTTTAGGATAAGATTGTTAATTTAGAGTTTTATTATCGATAAAATACCAATTTTTCAGATGTACAAATAAAATTATAATTTTATTCAAAAAAATTATTAGATTATAATTCTAAAAAATTATCATATAAATTTATTTTTTATATCTTAATATTTTTTGGAGCGAAGGAAGTAGTTCAAAGCGTAAAACTTCCATTTATAATATATATTAATCGGTTAAAACCATATACTTCACAATCTAATAGAATTGAGACCTGTTAATTAGGGTTGGGTCATGAGTCATCTCGGATTGGATCACTTCAGGTTACGAGTCAAGAAATGTTCAACCCTTGCCCAAAGTTTTGGGTTCGGGTCAATCTAACGTGCTTTGAACATTTATTTTATTAGTCATGACATGCCTACTATTCCCTCCATTTTTAAATACTTGCTCCATTTCTCCATGCACGGAGTTTTAGGAGAAATTGGAGAAAGTAATAAAATATGGAAGTAGCGGGTAGGTGGAAGAATAATAAATTGTAAAAAAGCAAAAGTAGTGGAGAGAATTGGAGGAGAGAGAATATGAAATTAATAAAATATGATTTATGTTGGGTCCACTAGGCGAGAGAAATATATTAAATATTGTAAAAGCATTCCAAATAAAGGAAATGGAGCAAGTATTTAAAAATTGCCGAAAAAAAAAAGTGGAGCAAGTATTTAAAAACGGAGGGAGTATATAGCAAATCGTCAGAAAAGCACATCAATTCCTAACTAATTTTGTATCAATGATATATTTTAAAATTTGACATATAGATTATAAATTTGTCTTAAAATTCAATAAATAACCGGACATCGCCTGTGCACAAAACTAGTTTATTTAAGCCGGGTCTAAATTTAAATAAAATAAATTAGTGAAAATTAGATAAAACAAGAACATAGCCTACCTCAGTTTTCAATTGTTTTTCTCCTTGGGAACGTTTCACTATAACGTTGCACACTCTCTCTCCTCCATTGAAGCGCTTACTCTGAATTCTTCATTGAAGTGGCTACTGAACTTTCTTTCCTTCATCGAAGCAGCTTTCTGTGGTAAAGAATTTTTCTTTTCTCTTTAGAATCATCAAACATCACTTTTTCAATTTAGGGTTTATCATTAATTTAATTCAGTATTCAATTTAGGGTTCTTCTAAGGTGGATTATTGAATTTTTGGTTTTAATTACTGAATTTGTGAATGATTATAACGATTGATTGTGTTTGCTAGAATTTTGCTATGTGCAATTCAGGTAAATTTTCTTTAGTGAGAAGAATTTTATGTGAATTTTGGAGTCGAATTTGATAATTGAGTCTTGCTAATGTGTCCAGGCCGTTGTTCATAATAATCCTGAATTGTTTAACTGTAAAAATGGACCTTTTCTCCTTGTCTCAGGGCGGTCACCCCTGCCGCCCACCTAGGATATGCCACTGCACAGAAATTGATTGTTTCTTTTAGCAATTGGCATGAATGAATGCATTGTTAGATGATGTGTTGGGTTTTTGATTTTGTGCGATCGGTTTTAATACCCATGATTTTGTTTTTTCAGAAACGGGTTGATTGAAGAGAACCATGGCATCTTCTGAGCATGCATCTCAAGGGGTTCAGGTAAAAATTTGATTTAAAGCTGTATTACAGAATGAAAAGAAAAAAAAAAAAACCAGTTATGGTAGCTGAGTTTGTGGTTCAATTTTGTTATCTGTGGGGGAAGTTGGTTTAAATTAATGCTGGGTTTTGGTGTTTTAAATTGATTAGTGAAGCTTGTATTTTTGTTTTGGATGACGGAAGGTTGGGGGATGGAGGAACATTATGTTGTGGACATTAGAGAAAAATGGTTTGAAGGGTTTTACAATGGATAAACATTTGGAAGGATTTTTAAATTTTGATAGTATAAGAATTTGAGGGTTTTGAATGTTGATAGTTTTGAAGCATGAAGTATGGTATTTAGCTTCAACGCCTTCAAGGTTGTTTGACGATTAAAGCCTGATACTCAAGCAAGCAGGCTTTGGTTTTGATTTTTCAGAGTATAACTAAAATTACTTTTGACTTCTTAGAGAATTGTCTTGTTTCTTTGTTTTTCTTTGATTGAGGCATTGCTTTGGGTGTTGTTAGGGATTGTATTTAGTTGTATATTGTATCCTGAGTATTAATGGGTTGGATGATACTGACATTATTACTGTTTTTAAGATACTAATATATTTGACGTGAATGGTACTGGCTACTTTTTTTTAATAAATTATAAATTTATTGATAAAGTATTTTGTCCCCTTGATGAGGGATCTAAGAAGTAAAAGCTTTATAATTTCAGATATTAGGAGCTAAGTAGTTTGGGCTTAGTTAGGTCAGATGGATACTTTATAAAATATTAAGGGACTAAGGGGGTTAACATTTTCTTAAACTGGATATGGCATCCCATATGATTTCTAGAGCACTCTAATCTTTTGCTTTCAATGTAGCACCAACCATATGACATGATGCATTACATTATGATCTTAATAAACATAGCATCGAAGTTCTGATTCTACGAAAGCAAGGTCATTTCCTAAATAAAATATTCCCTCCGTTTTTGAAATCTGACCCAGTTTTGTTGATAGGAAAGTTTGGAAAGAGTGAGTAGGTATTAGAAAAAAGGTTAATAATGTAAGGGAAATGGAATAAAAAGGTGGGTGGATGTAAGAAAAAAGTGGATATAGATTAAGAAAGAGTGAAGAATGTGTAAATATTGTGAGGTTAGTGGGATAAGGTGGTGATATGGGGTTGCCTAACATAAAAATAAAGTACAAGTAAGTTGAACCTTTTGAAACACATTCATGTTTGGATATCAGTCATATCACACATATTTAACAATGACCTTGTTTATATTGTTATGCTGTATGCATTGTTGAAAGAGAAAGATGACTTAATCCATGTACTAATTGTTGAGTTTGGGAGTTTTTTTTTTTTTAATTTTCATTTAGTGGAGTGATTTACGGGTTTATATTGTTCTGGATAGATTTTGGAATGAATTATCTTGTGGCTTTTTGTGAGATTTGATTTATTGCAATTTGTAATTCTGCACCTGTGTTTTTTTTTTATTTTTTTGAATGTTCCAATTGTTTATGAGGACTTGATTGAACAGGATGTCATGCTGGAGTTTCGTGCTGGTAAAATGCTATTCGAGGGAAAACGTGTAACCCCAGATTCTCGTAAAGGGCTAGTTAGGATTGCCCGGGTATGCTTCACCTAACAACTTTTTGCCCCATTCTTCTTTTATAGTATGTATTACAGCTTGACGTCTGTGGAAAATGTTTTGCATTGGAGCTTAATTTGGAATTTTTCTTCAAATGTTTAAGTGATTTTGCCACATGATGTTTTATTACTGAAATTTTCCTTAGGGTGAGGAGGGCTTGGTCCATTTTATGTGGCTTGATCGGGTGCAAAATGTGATTGAAGATGTATCCTTTAGCCGTGTTTTACATAAATTATGTTCTTAGCTGTGTTCTGATAATGCCTGTGCTGGCACTGTTGGTTGAGCAAATCAGGTATTTTATTGTCTTTGTTCTTAATTCTGACAACTATATATACCCTGTCCATCCCGTATTCCCGTTGTTAATCATTCTAGAATTGATATTTGTACTTCTTTAGGAATTGATTGGAGAACATTACTTAACTATTTATTGGTGTATTGGGAAAGATGTTTGCTGTTTGAAAATGTGAAACAGACTAGCAAAATGGAATGAGGATTGATACATCTGAATCTTTTTCATGAAATGATTGTGTTCTGGCTTGGATGATTTATGCGGTAAAAATAGCTATGTTACACCGACTCGTATTTGAGTGTCATGTCCGACATTCAGAGGGTCCGACACTTCCTTCCAAAATTTTGGCCGACACTTTGACACGGTCAAAGGAGTGTCTTGACTAATTTTTAGGGTACGGCTAATATAGAAAGTGTCCTAAAATTTTCTTCCGACACTTATAAAAAAAAGGATAATTAAAAATTATTTAGATAAGAAAATAATTAGATAAAACAGAAAAATATACTACATATGTCGATGAAATTCAATTACTTCGTATATGATAAACAATATTAAAAACTTTTTAGTTTTCCACACCTAATAGTAAATAGGGACCACTAATAGTAAAGAGGACCATGTTCCAACTTCCAATACACTTTTTAGTCTTCTTTTGTTTCTTTTCCTTTTTTTTTTTAATTAAAAAAACAAGTTGAAGCTCCACGTTCATTTGCCTTCTCTTTCTATTCTTCTCTCTCCTCCATTAAAACGGATGCATGCTTCAAAGTTCAAACTGAATATCTCTTCTTTCTCCTCTTCAAAATTCAAAGGCTGGCATAGTGGCATGTCTTTTCTTTTATTTTTTGTTTACAAACAATTCTTTCATTCTTCCAATAGTCGGCCACCACAACTCGCCGGCGATTTGTACAATGTACCGGAAAACACATCGTTGAAATCAGAATTTTTGGGCGACCAAAAGCCCTATACTTTGATTGTCTATATGAATCTCAAATAGATTATTGATTTAAACTCTAAATCTAAAATTACAAACAAAATTATTGGAAATCGACACTTTTTCCGACCTCCAAGTCGACACTTTTCCGGAGCCTTGTCAAGGGTCGTGTCACGCGTCGTGTCGTGTCATGTCAACACGCGACACCCAAGGCAAAGCGAAGTGTCGGAGAATCATAGAAAAGTAGCCTTTGCATGTTAGTGATTCGGATGAAGGGGCTATTTATACTCCCTCCGTCCCATATTGATGGTCTCTTATGGGCAATTTTCACTGGAATTAATAAACATAAATAAGAATAGTAAAAGTACATTGAAAAGGTAAATTTACATTAGATATGTAAAAGGGTAGAGAGAAAATAATAAAAGTACATGGGAAAACAAAATTTACATGGGAAAGTTACATTTGCACAAATATTGTTGCAAATTGGAGGGAATTTTGGTAAAAAATTAATATCAATGGTTGGTAAAAGTAAATGGGGTGAACATTTTGGGACTAAAATTTGGCCAAAAAGGACTATCAATAAGGGACGGAGGGAGTAGTATATATGTTTCCTTTGGTCCATATATGCATTTTGTGTCTTTTCAAAGTTGCTGATATATTAATCATATAAAGATGGCATTGTTTAGGCCTCGCATGAAAAGCATGGCCCACACCCTAATGTAATTGTCTAACACAATGGCATGACAAAATCTGCCTTAGGCATGTAGGATCGACCATATCCTCTCTGCCCCATTTGAAAAGTGTAGCATGGCACATCCCGTGAATAGTGGGTTGTGCCTAGTCAACCCCTGGCATGATCCAGTAGGAAGAGAATTCACACTATACAGAATTTGCGCCTTCTTTGTATAAGTGTGATAATTAAGATCATGAAGTTGGACAGTGAAATTGCCGGGTCCACCAAGCTAACATTTTTTGTAAGCTTTTGCTGCTTAAATATGACACTTTTGGCATTGATTGTTATTATCTTGTGGAGTTTTACACTTATTACAATGCTCAGTAGGAATCTTGTACTTGCAAGTCATGCAACCTCACTCTTCTTTTTTTAGACCAGTAGAATCACGCAATCTTGGAAACGTAGGGCCACTTACAGGTTAGTTATGTTGGTGGAAGTGATGAAGAAAAGGGTGATTGACTTCACATGTCTTGCGGAAGTGAGTAAGAGAAAAAGTTAGATTATAAGGCCTAGCACTCCGGCACTCCGGAGTCTTGACTAATTAAGACTAGAAATGGATTTGGTGTTATTATCGATGAGTGACTGTTTGAAGATATAGTTGAGGTTTAGTGAAAAGAGGATAAGATCATAAGGGCAAGTCCATTTGTGGTAGAGATTGGGATCGTAGTGCATATACTCCCCAAAGGAAGCTCTTAAGGGAGTGTTTTGTGATACAAGGTATTATACAGTGAGTGAACTAGAGATTTGAATGGTTATCTGGGGATATGTTGCTATGGCTTTTAAATTGTTCATGGAGGATTTTGTCATGGAGTAAGGAATGAAGGGGAGAAACAATCTTGGACTTTGCCCAACCATACGACTATAAGGGTAGTTATTTTGGTTATAAGGTGATATCGGTGAAAAGTGCAACATAGACTTCTAGTCCTTGATATTCACAATAAATTGTGTCTAAAAAGGATTATACTTTTTAATGGGCTAATATTAAGGTTATGAACTTATGATAGATAACTTGTTAAATCTACTAATTGTGTATTGGAGGAGGACCCTTACTCCATTTGTATTTGCATGAGTGGCAAAAGAGGTATTTGTGGAATTTAAGTGGCAAAACCATCAGTGCACAAGGATAACATGGTGGAATGAAGATATCAAAGTAGCTTTTAAGAACAGGGAATGCTACTTAGGTCTTAAGGAAGATGTAGAGATGAAAAATTTGCTAAAAAATATGTGGAAGCTAAGGTTTAATGATAAGGCAAGAGAAGTTGTTCGAGAGGCTAAGACTAAGGTATATAAGGATGTTTACGGCAAATTAGATTCAAATGATGGAGAAAAGGGGATCTATGACCTTTGTATGGTGAAGTTTGTGAAGGACATAAAAAGATAAGATTAAGGATTGATGTTGGTAATACTTTGATGAGTTGTTATATGGAAGCAAAGTGGGTACTAGATGAGATTAGGAAGTTAACCAGGATATATATAAGAGGTAATAGATATGGTATTCATTGCCCACCGGACACCACGCCAACTAGAAAGACACCACGCCAACTGGATAGAAACTACGCCAAACGGGTGGACACTACGCCAACCGGGTGGAACCTACGCCAACCGGTGGAACCTACGCCAACCGGTGGAACCTACGCCAACAAGATCGAACGTACGCTTACTGAACCTACACCAACTGCTAAGACACTACGCCAACTAGAAAGAACTACGCCAACCGCTAAGACACTACGTCAAGCGCTAAGACACTACGTCAATTGGAAAGACACTACGCCAAGAACCTACGCCACCTGGGTTGACACTACGCTAACTGTATCGAACCTTCGCCAACTGGCATCCAGACCTACGCCAACTGCATTGACCATACGCTAACTTTTGCCCTAGCGCCAACTTGTGTTTTTAAAAAGTCATCACAGATAGTAGTTCATAATTACTTACATTTAAAGGCATTAGTAGTTCATAATTACTTACATACAACTCTAAAAAGTTGTTGAAGACCCTAAAGTTCCTAAAGTTCTAGATAGTAATTCATATCTAGTAACTTATACAGAAAATTGTGGTTTAAAACACCACCATCAATCAGAAAATTGTTCCGTAAAGTAGTTAATTGTTTAGAAAATTGTGGTTTAAAACACCACCACGAACCTTGCAACTAAAGAGCAAAAGACATTGAAGCCACCACCACAACCAGCTCAACATTGAAGCCATGAACCAACCAACAAAAGACAGAGATGAACCAACCTTGCAACAACAAAAAAAAAAAAATGAGATAACCATTACGGATAGCTAAAAGAACCAACAACCTAGAAACAACATAAGACCGAAATTAGGATCACTTCCATTTAAGATTTCGCGTCACCATAGGTGGTTTAAAATTGAATACTCCATAGATGTCGCGTCACCACCCACGCCTTGCATCCTAATTTTGGATCATCAATTTCCACTCAAAATGATATCTTTATAGACCCAACGGTAACCGTAAACACCCCACGTAAGCGGGCGTCGATTATTAGTTGAATGCAGTTATCATATTCTCATACTAAGTAACATTATTATCATTAACACTTGGCTTTTTTAGTTATCATTAATATTTCATATTCTCATACTAAGTAACATTATTATCATTAACACTGGGCTTTTTTATTTATCATTAATATTATCATTCTCTTCCTTCATAGGATGCACTGCATTCAACTAATAATCGACACTCGCTTGCGTGGGGTGTTTACGGTTACCGTTGGGTCTATAAAGATATCATTTTGAGTGGAAATTGATGACCCAAAATTAGGATGCAAGGCGTGGGTGGTGACGCGACATCTATGGAGTATTCAGTTTTAAACCACCTATGGTGACGCGGAATCTTAAATGAAACTGATCCTAATTTCAGTTTTATGTTGTTTCTAGGTTGTTGGTTCTTTTGGCTATCTGTAATTGTCATCTCATTTTGTTTTTTTTTTTTTTTTTTTTTAATTTTGTTGCAAGGTTGGTTTATCTCTGTCTTTTGTTGGTTGGTTCATGGCTTCAATGTTCGGCTGGTTGTGGTGGTGGCTTCAATGTGTTTGCTCTTTTGTTGCACGGCTGATTGGTGGTGGTGTTTTAAACCACAATTTTCTGAACAATTAACTACTTTACGGAACAATTTTCTGATTGATGGTGGTGTTTTAAACCACAATTTTTTGTATATGTTACTAGATATGAATTAGTATCTTGAACTTTAGGAACTTTAGGGTCTTGAACAACTTTTTAGAGTTGTATGTAAGTAATTATGAACCACTAATGCCTTTAAAATGAGTAATTATGAACTACTATCTGTGATGACTTTTTGAAAACACGTGTTGGTGCTAGGCAGAAGTTAGCGTGTGGTCAATGCAGTTGGCGTAGGTCCGATCCGGTTGGCGTAGGTTCGACCCAGTTGGCGTAGGTTTGATACAGTTGGTGTAGTGTTTTAGCAGTTGGCGTAGTGTCTTTCCAATTAGTGTAGTGTCATAGCGGATGGCGTAGTCCTTTCCAGTTGGGGTAGTGTCTTAGCAATTTGTGTAGGTTCTACCCAGTGAGCGTAGGTTCAACCTAGTTGGCGTAGGTTCTATCTTGTTGGCGTAGGTTCGATCCAGTTGGTGTAGGTTTGATTTATGTTACTCAGACTCTTCATTTCACCTCACCTCACTTACCCGTGTTGCACCCTCGACACTCGGACATGGGTATGTATGATACCCGGACACTTCACTTTTAGTTCAAAATCAAGGAAATTTTTTCACAAAATAGCCGAGTCGGACGCTTAGTCACGTACCCGTGTCGGACATGGGTACCCGAGTCCAAGTAACATATGGTTCGATCCAGTTGGCGTAGTGTCTTTCCAATTGGCGTAGTTTCTTTCCGGTTGGCGTGGTGTTTTTTCGGTTGGCGTAGTGTCTTAGAAGGTGTATGACAATAGAGAGGTGTATTGGTGGGCAATGAATACCATATCACCCATTAAATGTTTCAACCTAATTATGGACGATGTATTGGGATGTAAAAACAAATGTTTGACAGGAGGTGTATGACAAGAGAGAGGTGTATTGGTGAGCAATGACGAATAATTAATGACAAATAAGTAAATAGGTGGGGTTTTGGAAACGTTTCAAGGTATCAGGAACGGGGAAACCTGAAAAACCAGAAGTTTCTGTACTTTTTAGGTGACAAGTTTGCAAAGTGTTAGCATTTGGAATTAACAATTGATTCTTGCTTCTTTGTCTCAGGCTCACAGCTGTGAAGAAAGCTTAACATTTCACTTCAATGCTGCTAAGTGGAAGGTTCTTATGGACAATGTATTGAGAGGAGGAAACTTATAGGCAGCTATGTGAAAATAAAGATTTGTCAATAGTTTATCTTTTTGGTCATGCTTCAGCCTTTTATATATAGTATTGCAGTTTGTCCTGTTTAGAATGAAGTAGCCGGCATTGCTAGATCTATCAATAAATCTGGTTTCTTTAGTCCTATCTGAATACATGTAAGGAAAAAAGCTGACTATTTTGTTGGGAACATCCTGGTTATTGAGGTTTTTGTATAGGTGGCTTGCAATTATAGATAGCTGTAGCAAAGTGCTTTGAGTGAACACAGTTTGTTTTTTTTCATTTATGGCAGCGTTTTATCAAATGCTTCTTAGTTTTAGGGTTATTGATGCTCCCTTGATCTAGTAAAATGCTGTATGTCATGTTGTGTATGATCCTTGTATCTCAGTATAAATACGACCTAGCATATATTGTTTGTTGCATTGGATTACTATGGATGGAGTGCTTGCAAACCTGAGTAGATCATTGAATCTTGTCAGTTTATAAATGCTTCATTTATACCAGTGTGGTCCATTCACTTGCTAACTTATTTTACATTATATTTTCTAATTATACCAAATGCTTGTACGTTACCAGTCTGTTTGGTAAAAGGCAACATTTATGAATCTATGTGTAATATTTGTAAGAAAAATCCCATGACAATGCTCTTACCACCACTAAGTAATTACTATTCTGCATATATTTCCGTTACCCCACAATACCATCTCTAGAAATGGTTATGAAAATTCATTAGGAACACACACTCAGAGAAACTTGGGGTTACAGTTGCATTACCATGGATATGTAAGAGGCTTTCCTTGTGAAATACATGCATGTTTACTACAAATACTGTTATTGTATTACTGCTACTGCCCACCAAATGAGCTTCTATGCTTTTTTTTTGGTCTTTTCTTTGTCATTGCTGGGATGCCCCTGTTGTTCCTTAATGCAACATAGGACCAGATTGTTTTTCCAGAGGAGGCAGTTTTTGAGAAGGTATGTTTCCTTTTCTTTAATATTGATTCAACTTTTTGGATTTTCTTTTTTCTTAAAAATATACTACATATGTGTAATTTGGTTCCATGGTTACAGTTTAAAGCCTTATATTCAATATGCAGGTTGAACAAGCAGCTGGAAGGGTCTACATATTGAAGTTTAACACCGATGATAGGAAATTCTTTTTCTGGATGCAAGTGAGTTGTACCATTCTTGCATTTGGTGCATTGATGACCGAGGTAGAATTTTTGGTTTAATTTTTTATTCCTTTCTAACTTTTCTTTGCTGAACTATTTCCAGGAGCCAAAAGCCGAGGATGATCAACAACTATGTCGCTCAGTAAATTATCACCTTAATCAACAATTAGGTACTAAATTACCAATTACTATCACTTCTCAGTTTATAGCTCTGTTTTTTTACTTTAAAAGCCTGGATCCCTCTTGGCCCGGAGAAGAAAAATCACATAATCCTATGATAAAAAAAATTTAAATAATCCATGATAATCACATCACCATTAAAAGAAAAAACAGAACTAAAAAAAAAAATTGTTAGATCACATAACCATTTAAAACGAAAAAAGAAAAGTTAATAAAAAAACAACTCACTGGCAAAATGCTACTGTAACGAAAGAAAAAAACTCAAATAACCCATGATAATTACATAACCTTTAAAAAGAAAAAACAATTTTTTTTTTTAAAAAATAAAATCTTAAATCACATAACGTTGGTGGGTCGCCTCCAACAAATGATGTCCATCGCTCATGGAAGGTGATGGGTCGCTATCACTGGTGGGTCACAGTGGTAGTCAATCGTGCCTTCTTCAATGTTTAGGATTTTGAAGAAATCAGAAATCCAAATCAAAGGTAAGTGAATTTGGGTTTTCTTTTTGAGATGGGCTGGGCTTCATACGGGGACGTCAAATAAACAGATTAAATGTCCCCGAAACGTTCTGAGCATCTTCCTTGCCGCCCCCAAATTCGCTTGCCTTGCCACTTTTCAAAGGGATGCCTCGGGGATGTATCTGGGCCGTACCTGTCCCTAATACGTTCCCGGTACCGGAAACGGCAGGAGCTGGCTGTATCTGTGCATCACAGACTCTATTTTTCTTAAATTATATTCCATTTGCCTCTTTTTTTATGCATGTATTTGCCGTTTTATAAATATTTGGTTGGGTGGATTTGTTGAAATAGAAAAGTGGTGAGACCATGTATTCCTTCCTTTTTCTCATGAGGAATGGGGCATACAGTTAGGAGCATTTCAATATGAAAATTGGTGCATACATTGAAGGCTGGAACAGTAAAGAAAGCATGTGAACCCATTCTGTAGACACTCTCTCTCTTGCTTTATTTGGTAGTATTAGAATTCATTTTTGTTTAGAGTGACAGTGAAAAATCTATGTTAACCATGTTGACAAATTATTGAGCTTCATTTTTTTTCATTTATTCATCACTTATTTATTTTTTTTTTTGTAGAATTTCTTGCTGAAGAGGATTCTGGAGCATCTATTCCCATTCAAACCGAGGATATGGTTGAAGATGATATATCATCTAGGTACATTTTTTCTCTGAGAATTTGATGTACTATAGGCTTAGATTCATAGGGGATTTGTACTTCATGATCAACCATTGCAATTTTGCATTGAGAATGAAATGTGCCTATACCTTGCATAAAAAGTGAGAAAAGGGAGAAGGGAAAATTAACGAAAGAAAAATGATAGTAGATGCGTGCTTTCAAGGGATGTCATCATGTATGTATTAATTTTCATACACAGTTGGAATAAGAATACTTGCAGAACTGGGAAACTTATCAATGTTCGAGATGAAAATTCTTCTTAAAAGCTACATTGTTTTGTTGAAGTTAGTATGGTTTTATTTGGTTGATGTTCTAATTCATGGGAGTCTACTTTTCGAAAATCTAGAAGCTTATATTGTTTATGTTGATGTTAATCTATTCTACCCCTTTTTAAAAAAAAAGCTCATATTGTTTGGTTGACATGAGCATAGGAATTGAAACTTAGGAAAATTCTAATTCTCACATAATGAGGGAAATTGCTTACCTAATCCCACCTATATAAATTGAACTTCCCATGGGAATTCCATCTTCCTATGCTCAACCAAACAATATTGCTCAATTTCTAGGAAGTGAAAATACAAAGAATTGCTAATGCTAGGCAAGTGCGTATTTAACCAAATGACCACAATGTTTGCTGTGTTGTGGCCTTTACTTATTAATTTGGTTGTCTAATTTTAACTTCACTCTGCTTATGTCAGTATTTGGGAGTATTACAATGAAGTGCTTCTCTTTCTATTTCAAATGCCCAAAAAGAAAATAAAAAAAAAATAATAGAAAGTGCTTGCTTTTACGAGATGAGATCATGTATATGTTGAAGTTTACAAACCCAAAAATTCAAACAGTACACATTTTTTGCATTAATTTTTCCTGTCTAGGATAACTTGCATAGTTCTGTTCTAGTAAGTTGCGTCCTGGAAAGTTGCCATTGATTTATTGAGTAATTTTTTTTCGTAAGAGCTACTCTCTTTGATATAACACTTCAAGAATTGTCACACATGGCGAATTAGTAAGAGCTACACTTTCTAAACCTTTCTCTCTGCTTCACTGTAACCAGATCTTTCGGTCGCCAGTTTGAGAACACCCAAGCCTTAATTTCTTCTCTACTAAAGTCTTTGTTTCTCCCGTCTTTAAATTTGCCAACCACCATACGGCCTACGTCCGCATGAGCTTTGAGCTTCTCGTCTGTCGTTGGTCTGGTTATTGGTCCCATTTGTCTTAAATTGGAAAAGGCAAAAGGATTATGTTGATTGGGGGAAAATCCCCAACATCTTCCATGAAGTGGTGAAACAGAGAGTGGGGGTGAAGGTAGTGAAGCAGAGAGAAAGGTTTAGAAAGTAAAGTTTAGAACGTAGGTGTTTTGACTTTTTAGAGAGAGATGCTCTGGAATTCTAAGAGAGAAAGGAGCACAATAAGTGTAATGGTTTTTAATGTTGCCTTTGTATCATAGTGCATTTATATTTTGGATGAGAGGAATTGGCTAAAATAACTTATGTTTTGGATAAGTATAATGTTACTTTGAAGTTTATATGCTTGTAGTATTATGGCCTGTAATGGTTCAACTCTAGTAGTATAGATTTGGTAATTTGGACTCTGCTCATGTCAGCATTTCGAAATATTCTGTGATGTCTACCAATGCTGCTCCCTACATAATCGTTTTCCGGTTTCCATAATGGATTTAAAGTCGAGTTTAAGACTATCATCTCTTTGTATTCTTATAAGTTCATATCTTAAGTACTTGTATTTTTTAAAAGTTGCCAAGGACAATAATTGTTAAATGGATGTAGTTTAAATCTTTATATACTTGTTTGTAAATTGCAGAGCTGGTAATTTGATTGGCTCTAGCATGGGAGGTGAAGTAGTGAGTGATGTGACCTCTGCCCCTGGACCAGTAAAAATGTCTGATTTGCAAAGGATCTTAAGTAATCTACAACCTGCAGGTGTCTTTTTCTGAAAACACTGTTGTTTCGATCATCAAATTTTGGCCTCTTCCTTTGTTCACCCCCTCCCCGTCCCCGTCCCCGTCCCCGTCCCCCTAGTTCCTATGATCTCATTTCTAAACTCTTATCTGTTACCTTGCAGGATCTGTAGATGATATGGAAGATCCTGATGGAGGTAACCACGCATTTCATTTAGATTTATATATCACTTACATATGTAGTTGTGCGAATATTTTGGAAATCAAACATTTTAGCTTGAGTCTTTGCTCCTGGTATATGAAGGACTTATCTATATATTTATAGAGTCCGTTCTCTTATTGTTACTGAGTTGTTTTAAGTGATTTATATATCTTATTTTCTCGGTTTATATCGGCTTCGTGTTAAAGAAGCATGACTTATTTTTCTTTTGGATTATCCTGCTATTTTTAGCATTTTGTAAATAAGGTATTGAAGAAAATATTTGTAACTGTAACATCACTAAGGGTAATGCTCATCTCCGATTCAATAAAATGCTTCAAGTGTTACCCAGTCTGATGCATTATCTGCTTCATGGCTGTATATTGATTGTCATTTAAATGGGAAAATCCATTGATGGTTGTTAGTCTTTACCTCATTTTTTTTTTTTTTTTTTTTTTTTTTTTTTTTTTTTTGGGGAAACAGTTGTTAGTCTTTTGTAGCTTAGGGATGCCTTGTTATGTGGGAATCAATTAGCTTTGTGGTTTTTGTTCATCTTTTGCTGCTTGTCTTGTGTACGTCTGATCTCACTGTTGGATAGTATGTGAATACAAGTGTATATCATTCATCAAATCAGATAAAAAGGAACAGTCTTATAATGGCTGTGTCTTATTGTTGCTGTCTGTCTGTTACAGGCTTTGGTTTAGGGGATCTTTTGAAGCCTGATCTGGTATTACCATTGCTTGAGACTTTACCTATTGAAGAACGCCTGGCTTCATATTTGCCAGAGGTAAATATATTTTGGTACTTTTTTAAGCTTACTATATTTCTACAGGGCAATGTTTTATATCCTTGAGATTACAGGGTCAACAGTCGTGTCATGACTTGTTAGAAGTACTACAGTGTGCTCCTTTCCGCCAACAAGTTGATGCTTTCACCTATGTAAGAACATGTCTTCCTGTTCCTTTGATTGAATTATATCATCAAAAGGGTTGCCCTGTTTTCCTTCCCCCACCCCTCTTGCATGTATTGTTATTCACATTCTTTTTTCTGTAGGTTCTGAAGACAGGCCAAATAGATTTGGCTCAATTTGGCATTGACCCGAGTAAATGTGAGCAACCTGCACCCTCCCTTCCTCTGTTGCCTTTCGTTCTTTTGTTTTTCAATCCTGAGGCTTTCTGCTCAACCACTTGTCCGTAGAAAACCAGAAATTTGTCTGAGTAATATATCAGGATATCTGTCTACTGATTAATAACAGTTTTGAATAGTTCAATGATTTTGAGTGCTGCTGTGTGACAAGCTTTAATTATTTTTTTTTTTTTTTTTGGTGATCACGAGGGGCAAGCCCCAGACAAGCTAATTATTGAAGTTGATTGTATTCTTGTTTTCTTCGTACATGCAGACAAGTTTACTGTTCTTTCTTTCCTGGAGGCATTAGAAGACTCCGTTGCAAAAGGCTTGGAACCTGATGCATTGGGGCAAGGAACTGATCAGATGGACGAAGGGCAATAGTGTATGGCATTTTGAGATTGTTTTTTCTTTACTACATTGATCCTGTGGAGCAATAGTTCCCCTTTTATTCTGCCTGGGTAAGAGAGGGGAGGGGTGTTTGGATTTAGAACCAAGTCTTACTCAAGCAATGCAGATAGTCTCTAGTTATTACTAGGATACTTGTTTACATTTAAATAGGCAAGACATCCCTTCAACTAGTAGTATTTTTTCATTTTCTTTTTGTTTAGGGTTTGGATCCGTGGTTGCAAATGAAATTCTTGGAATGGTGTGGATAATTTGTTAATATTGAATATATTCATTGATTCTTCTTGGGTTAGCTGAGCAGAAAGTTGTTGTCATGTTGGTAGCGCTGGGTAGCACGGTCTGCTGTTGTAGGCTTGTGCAGGCTAATCCAAGGGCCTCAGCCTACGGGACACTGCCAGCCCGCAGCACCGTTTTGACAGTTTTGGGTTTTGCATTAAGAGAATTGAGATTGACCATGCTGTTCTGGTGTTTGCAAAATACTGAATTGTCATGAAGGCTATTTACTTAGATTAAAGGCTACAAAAAAGTAAGATAATTACGCACAAATGTTCTTGGCAACGTTTTTTTTTTTTTTTTTTTTTTTTTTTTTTTTCTTCTTCTTTCAGAACGGTTTAAAATTTTCTTTTTGGTAGAAAAATAAATAATAACTTTTTCCCTTACTTTTTACTCACTTGTAGTTAAAGCCTTTAACTACAAGTGAGTAAAAAGTAAGGGAAAAAGTTATTATTTATTTTACAAAAAGAAAATTTTAAATCAACACTGATGAAATTGATGTGAGCATATCAAAATTTTTATAGATACATTGCTAATTTGCCACAACAAAAAGGTTAGGACTAAAAAGACAATGGAATTATCTGTTAATAAAATTGATGTACATACAAAACTCTATTCCAAAGTCGAATTGTATCCAACTCTTAACATAAATCTGAAAAATGTACTATTCTCCCACTTTTTTCATCACAACTTAGCGTATAGCGTAACACCACCTCGGACGCATCCATTTTTTGTTCATCTTTTCATTTTCTTTGGTGGCCAAGAGGCGGTCCACGGGTAGGGAGGACTAGGTGAATTCTAGCCTTCTAGGGAGTTTACATTGATCAAATGTTATAAATTTTACGATTGGAGAACGAGAGAGAGAAATAAAAAGGATTTTATAGATGCTACAATTTTTCTCCTGATGAAGATGAAACACTTGTTTGGCTTCTGTTGCTAGATGCCGTCGATTGCAATGATGGGTTTTCACTATCCTGCGAATACTGAAACCAAACATATCGTTAGTGCTTGTAGCATGTACGCGTTTAGTGACCAAAAATAAAATGTGACATATTATTAGGGGCAGTGTAAAACTTACATTGTTTATGGTCACGACTTGACTTGGCCTATATGACGAGTTTGAAGGTACTGGAGAAAACATGATGGTGGGCATATTTGCTTCACCAAACTCCCTAAATCTGTTAAGTTCAGGAAGTATTTGAATAAGATCAGGTCTATCCTTCCTTCGTAACTCTGCACATTGAAGTGAAAGTTTAGCAAATTGTAAGGCCTCTTCGTAAGGACAATCATGTATGCACGGATCCAACATATCTCGAAAAGTCCCTCTTTCGATAGCCCTTTGTACGTGATGCGTTAGACCCATAGCTGGCTTAGCCGTGATCAGTTGCAAGTACAAGATGCCTAAGGAGTAAATATCCGATTTAGTCCCTAGCATCCCGGTTTGTTGATACTCTGGATCGATGTAACAGAATGTTCCGGCTGCTTGAGTCATCCGATACTGTGTTACTGTGTCGGCTATAGATGGTGGCACCAACCTTGCCAATCCAACGTCACTGATTTTACTCACAAAATTTCGATCTAGTAAAATGTTGGCTGGTTTAAGGTCACGGTGCACTAATGGCTCGGGTTTTGACTGGTGAAGAAAGAGTAATGCTGTTCCGATTTCTGCTGCAATACGGAATCTTAGTTGCCATGGGAGTGGCGGAGTGTTATCTCTACAAAAAAGGCGGTCTTCCAAGCTTCCATTAGACATGTACTCGTAGACTAGGCAACCATACTCGGGACATGCTCCCAAGAGGAGCACCATATTGGGATGTCTTATGCAACTTAGAATTTCAACCTGCAACATCACATGAAATATTGCACATATTATAGTCTTTTGTGGCATAACTTTGAGCAGGCTGTAGTTGTATAGTATTTATGATAGACCAGTCAATATAGTTAGCATTTTTTTTTTGGGGTAAGATAGACCTTTCTAACCAACACCTCTCACAAGTCAGTCATTTTAGCTATACAAGTCAACGCTTGAGAAAAGAGGGGGGAGGTAAGGGAATATAGTTAGCATTTTGGCCCTAATATATTGGTGTATACGAACATTTATTCTATTTTAGGCCGTCCCAAAATAATAAGCTAAAGCTCAATATTTTTTAACACATCCTATAATCATTTGCACAAATTATATTATTCACCTGAGAGCACGAGACTTACCTCTTGTTGAAATTGAGCCTCTCCCTGCGCGGCATCAGGCCTAAGAACCTTAATGGCAACAAGTGTATGATCAAGAGTGCTCTTATAAACAGGACCATAACCACCTTCACCAATCTTAAGTGATTCAGAAAAGTAAGAAGTAGCAGCTTCAATCTCTTTGATGCTATATTTCCTATACCTAACATCATTGTGATTCAAAGCTTCAAGTGCTGCCTTCTTCTCTTCTGCTTCTTTGGTGGCTTTCTTTTCTGCTAACTCTCTCTTTTGTGATTCGAGATCTGCCAATCTCTGAGCGGCTTCGGCTGCTTTCATTGCCGCTCTACACTTGGCTTTCTCTTGCTCCGCGATTGCTCGTGCTGTTTCCTCTGCGTAACGTGCCTCTTCTAACCTGTGATCTTCTTCTATCCTTGATCTTTGAAGCTCACTTGCCTGAGGATAAAATTGGCAAACAAACAAATTATTAGTGTGCTTTATATTACATATTTTCGGGCTCAAATATATGTGGTTGCATGAAAACGGATAAACAAGACACAACACACAATACTTCAGGGAAATTAAACTAGGAAACGTAAGTTTTGAAGAAGAGGAAAATCAGGGTAATGAAACATTATTTAAGAGTGTTTCGGGTATGAAAGCGTGTCCAAAATGGAAATGTTGAATCCAAACAAAGTTTTCGTGTATCATATTGTGTCTACTACGTTCATCTATGTTAACGGGTTGAATCATCAATATTAGCCACATTAATTTTTGGGTAGGTTACGATCATGTCAATTTTAGATTGAGTCGAAATAAGTCATGTAATTTTAGATTCGATCCGAGTAATCGGACACGTGTTATATGACACATGCATTGTTTCCATTTTAAGTGTTCCTTTTTATTCTTTACATTTAGTATCTTTCCTTTTTTAGCCATAAATTTTGGACTAATTTACCCTTGCTTTACAATTTTAATATTCAAATGTCCTCTAATTTTCTATGTGCAATTGTACTTTTTGTACTATTTAGTTGGTTTTCCAATACTCATTATTACTTTCTCTAACCTCTCTCTTCTAATTTCTTCAACTCACATGTACAATTTCCTTTTTAGGAAGAATTGTACTTTTAATGATTCAATTATTCCAAAATACTTCTATTTTACACAATTTCTTAATAACCGCGCATAATTCCAAACGTCAAAAACAAATTGGAATGGAGGGAGTAGTAAACAAATATTTCAGTACCTTTTGTTTTGCAGTTAGTGCTTCCTTGCAAGCTGCATTATACATGTCCATAGTTTTCTTGAGCTCCATTCTCAATCTTCTCATCTCAGACTCAAAATCTTCCTGTCAAATTCATTCAAAATCAAACTTTTAATCAATTTTTACTATGGTTTACATAGACAATGAGATCTAATCCTTCAATTTTGTTAGATGTCTTACTGAAGATGATGAAAAACCACCAGCATTTGAAGAGGAATACTCAAGTAAGGCATTCTGATCGATTGATTTCCTGTCTGTCACTGAACCAATACTCATACGATCTGCATCCGATCCACTCGAAGGCCGAGGCGCGAGACCCCAGTCCATTGCATCAAAGGAAGGACGATCAATACTAACTCTAGGCTCATTGGTTGGCCAAGAAGGGTTTACAAATGATATGTCAGAATCTGGCATACCAATTTCACCATATGCCCTGCCATTTGCTGCTCTTCCTCTAGTAAATGGTGACCTATTGCCAAAAAAAATAAAGATCATGGTTAAATGGTTGTTGTTTACATATATGGTATGTTGTAGAAAATATCTGATGCAACCGTTGTAAAAATCATGCACTTGCCTTATTGAGTCCATTTCTTCAATGCTCCTATTTGGGTTAAAATGACTCTTTTCTCTATCTGTTGTACAAAAAAAAAAAAAAAAAAATAAAAAAAAAATTAATTTGATATAAGGTATGTTTATTTCAACTTAATATTAATGAAAGTCGATCTAAATAGGTGTAACAATTAAATGAAAAGAGCACGGCCTAAATGATGATTGTACCTCTTGGAACATAACCACCAGGACGGATGGGGGACTCGTATATAGGGATACCATTGGGGATGGGTTGGCGATGAGGCGGGCTTCGGCTAGAAGGCCTTGGGAGAGGACGAGTGGCAGATCGACTTTGTAACATTTTGCCCTTGGAGATCACATAAACAGAGCAAAATTCAGGGCAACCTTTGAATAGATTTGTTGCAACATCTGGGCCTTTGAACCTCCTGCTCCAAACAAAAGAAGCACATGACATAAAAAGTCTAATATGCCTAATAGATTAGGCAATTAATAGAGGGCAAAATATCGTAAATGCCCTTAGTGAACAAACTATAGTACGTGAGACTCATGTAAGACAACCATCGACATTTTGCCCCCTATTGATTGTCTAATCGTCCAAGCATTAACTACCGATATTGATCCAAAATACACGATTCTTAACACTGTTATGTCTAATCGTTAACGTATACAAATATTACCTCATCAATTGATTCCTTGATGAAGCACTTACAACCATGACCTCAATCGCGTTATGTTGACAATATTCTATCAAAGCTTTCGAAATGTCCATGTCTTCCAAAATAACCTCATTACATATAACCTAAGGATAAAAAAATCATGCATAAGATTGTAATTAAGCTTAAAGAAAGTTAATTTTGTACCTAAGAAGAGCATATCAATAGATAGCTTAAAAGACAAGGTAAAGAAAACGAACATCTTTACGACTGCAGAAACATCGAAAAGGAAGGAAGATTTCCCGAGCTTGAGTTTCAGCGTAGTACTTGGCGGATCTAACAACATCTTCATGACTATCAGAGAGGGGCGCCGGCGAATCTGTAATTGCACAAGACATTGTTAATAAGGCAAGTGAGCAACACATTGTAAATTAAACAACCACATTTATTTTTTTTTTGTTAAGAGGAAATTATATCTTTTTATGTACGATGTGATATACTTCCTCTTTTTTTTTTTTTTTTTAGTTGCAACTGTTTGACTTTTACACTATTTATGTATTTCACTTTGACTAGCTTTAACGATTTATACTTAAGTAAAAATATAATCATGTGGGATCTTGTTAGATTCGTCTCGACTTATACAATTTTAATATCTAAGGTTTATAATTTTTACATATTGGTAATTAAAGATATTAATGATTAAAAACATGCATCGGCAAGCGTGAAAAGAGAATTGTTGCAAATATAAAAAAACAGAAGAAGTATTAATTATGAATTTTTTGATATATATTTAAACAACCAACAAATAATGAAATCATTAAGCATCATTAATATACCGTTACATTATTTTGTACTACGTATCATATTATGGTATATGAAAAAAGGCTTATTAAATAGTCAAAATTGTTATGATATAATGTTGTTTTGTTTCTTTTCGTGATGGTTAAAGTAACAAGTAATAGCCATACAACGTACATTTCAAATGGTTCATAATTAACCATTTAACACCTCTTTCTATAGAAATCCAAGCAGGGTTCACCTTAAAAACACATTTTTATTCTGAGATTTCTACCCAAACATGGTAAAATAGGTCTGTTAGGCCAAAATACCCTAAGAACATAACGACCTTAAACACCCCACGCCAAAGGCCAAAAATTAAAAAGTTCGACTTTCAACCCAACCCAAACCTAGGAGAGAGCCATATATGTATATATGGAAAAAATAATGTTATGTTTGGCATGTTTATAATGCACAAAAACATAAATAAATGAATGTAGAGAAACAAATTAAACAATTACATACTTATAAAGGAATTGGTAGGGTTTCTTTGCTTAACATGGAGCAAAGTAACAGTTTGACCCTTGTTAAGAACATGGTCAACAGCCCATTTTAGGGCATATTGGCTTCCTTTATCCTTATCAATTGCAACAGCAACTTCACCATTTTTCTTAACCTCACCAACAACATTATTTTGTGGTGGTGGTAATAGTTTTTGTTGAAGGTGGTGTTGTTGTTCGCGGTTCCACATCATATATTATCAATTTAACCTTCTTTGTTCGCGGTTGCCTTAATTAATTCTTAACCCCTCTCTTCTTCCTCTTTGTGTGTATTCTTCTTATGTTGTACCTCCTCCGCGCCTCGATTCCTCGAAAGGAGAACGCAGAGGAGATGTAGGATAAGAAGAATCACTTAGAGAAATCGTATAATTATGTAAGAAATCAAATTATAAAAACCAATTCAAGCTTCCATATATTTATCTCAAAGTTTGTTTGTTTTTTTCCTCTCCCTCTTTTTCCTTTCTGTTTATTTGTTAAGGGTTGTTTTTCATTTGATCAAATGGCAATATTTCTCTCTCTTCTACTTATTTACAACCTTGAAATAATCTAATTTGAGTATATAGGTGTGCTAGTAAAATCTAGAGCCTTTCGCAATATTTGCTTGATTTCTAACCTTTCCCTTAATTAACGGATAACCCTCTTTTCTTTTGTTTATTTACCCATCTCAAGTTAATAATATACAGCATGACGTTTCAATCTCAATAACATAAAGTATATTTAATCTAATCTACAAAGAATTATAATTTATAATTTTATAAGTTGTGTAACAAATATATGCTTGATTTATACTATTCTTTGACTAATTGAACCGTAATAATGAATAAAGATATTAATACAAGGTTATAAAAGTGGGTATCAAAAAAAAAAAAAAAAAAAAAATCCTTATTGTAATTAATTGTATTAGTAATCTTAGAGTAAGTCTTGTGTGTGGTGGTCACATTGATTTATAAGAATAATCCTTATTTATATATATGAGTAATTTCATTTTTTCATAAGAGTAACCCCATGTTATCCATAAAAGTAACTCAAATTCATTATACAAGTGAAATCAAGTAATTTAGTAATAAGTAAGCCCATTTGTTCATTGAAGTAACCCCTATTCTTTTGTTTTAAAAAATGAAAGAATAATTCCACTTATTTAAAAGAGTAACCCTTTTTTCTCATTCAAGTAACCTACATACGTTCGGTAACTCCATTTGCTCATCACTGTAACCCCATATTACTTAATTAATTGTCTTATATGTAATTGTGTGAAGTGGCCACACCATGTGGCTAGCCACATATAAAACGTTGCGGTAATCTTATCTTACATGTAAAATAGATGTTTTTTAATATACAGTATAGACAAAGGTATAAATAAAGCAGGTTTACTATAATTATCGTACATTTATTTGAGTGTAAATTAAAGTTGCTAATTTAATTTACAAGAAAATTATCTTGTAAAAATCACTTAAAATGTACAAAATAAATCATCATACATGTTATAACTTATTATAAGCCCTTCAAAAGTCAGGTTAAAATTACCCTACTAAGGGCCTGTTCACATTTACTGAACTGAACTGATGGGAGCTGAATTCAACTGAATAGAGCTGAAATGAATATTTTATGAGAGAAGGAAATTAGGAGCTAAAGTGAACTGATTTGAGCTGAACTGAACTGAAGTGAAATTAAGGTGAAGTGAACAGACCCTAAATAAAGTTTTTGAACCAAAATATAGAGTTGAAGTCTAATTGTAATTGAGTCTTTAATATCTGAAAATATATAGAGACTCCATTATTTAAGGTGTTATTTGGTTGAAATACGAAATATAATAAGAAGATACAATTCCTAGGAATTAGAATTTTTTTTGTTGTATTTGGTTGACAAATATTCCATGGAAAGTAGAAATCCGTAGAAAATTTCACTTCTCACAAAATGGTTTTGGAGAACTAAATTACCCAATGAGACCTACGTAAGTGAGCATTTCCATGATTAACCAAACAATATTTAACCTTTTTTAGAAAATACTTTTATTTTGAGAAATTTTTTTTAGGATAGGTTCATGGTAGATATAGAGACTTAGTGCTTCTTTGGTTGAATGTAGGAAGTGCTAATTCCTTGAAAAGTTTTATTTTTATTTTTTTAGGAAATACAATTACATGAAAATAAAACTTTTCAAGGAATTAACCGTTCCTACGTTGAACCAAACAACTACTAAGTCTCTATATCTAACATTAACCTACTCAATTGATCAATACTACTAAATTTTTTTTATTTTAGGTCTTAAATCTTGTAAGATAAATGCCATGTCATCATTGCAAAATCCATGTCTTTAGTGCATAGTGTAATGTTTCTAGCTATCATCATTAAGTTTATCTATGTATTTTAATTTTTATGAAAATAAACACTATTTATATATAATTATATCTCTTAGACAATTACATGGCATGCTAAGGTGGCAAACTTCATGCTCTTGAAAAAGTTTTTCTATTCTTATTGAAACGAACTTTACTTTGTCCATTTCATAATAAATTAAATATCCTATTTATCAATGTTAGTGATTTATATGTAAGAAAAAAATGTAGTTATGTAAGTATTTTTTACAAATTTACAATCGTCTTTTTATAATTTATATTAATTAATATTTAAAATATATTAGTGGCCAAAACTCTCTATTTACATATTTGCTTAGTTATATTGGATATTTATTTTGAAACAAAGGGAGTATTTCATTTCAATTTCAATTATGAATTTAGGACACGACGTCCTTATGTGGCATGCATTATATATGCGAAAGATCCTCCCTTCATATTAGGCTAGTTTTTATGATGCATGAATAAAAAAACACACACACACACTGAATTTAAAAAAAAAATATATTTTTTTGGTTAGGGCTCAATCTAATGTGCCGTTAGTTTTCAATTTTCAGAATTGTATACGAATTATATACTTATATAAAAACGTGTAAAATGATGATACATACGAAGAAGGCATGGAAAATTGTCTGTTAATAATTTAATAACCATCGTAGTTTGATTAAATTGAAATTTATTGAATCCAATATGAAACGAGAATGTATTTGCTAGATTATGATTTCAATTGTAGATGTCATATGCCTTCCAATTAATAGAATGATATTATTAGATTTAAAAAGAAAATATAAATCATGTCAAACTATAAAAGAGATATCATCAAATTCAAAAGAAAAATTGCTTTGTCAAAAACAAAAAGAGGAAAAGTGTTGCTCATAAATAGCAAAAAAATGTAACTGTAAATCCTTGTCTAATTGAAAGGCTAACCGGATATATCTCAAGTAACACAACTACATACACAATATTCATGGAAAAAACAAAGAAAAACATTAATCCTCTACCATTACCATATTTCCAATTCCTTATCTTCCTCAATTTTCAATTTTATTGCTAATATCTTCTATTCTTAGCCTCTTTTTGTTTTTTCATTTTTCTCTCTCCCCTTTCATCCCTTTCTTTGTGTTCTTCCCTTATGCCATCAAAATTATTGTTTTTGCCTTTGACCTTTCTCTTTTGGAAGAGAGGTCTAGGTCATACATTCCAATCACTATCCTTCTTGTAAAGGGCGGTATCATCTGCCCTTTACACACCACAATCTACATGATCATATGGCTTCTATGCAAAACCAACCGCGCCATTCTCTTATTTTCTTGTTCATTATCTTCCTCCACATTGCCATTTCTTATAGCGCGTCTTCCTCATCAGACGATGCAAATGCCCTACTAACGTTCAAGAAAACCCTAAAGGACGAGTCTAATGCTCTTTCGAGTTGGAATCTCTCTACATCTCCATGTTTCGAGAATAGGAATAATTGGGTTGGTATCATTTGCTTGCGAGCTGGTAATATTTGGGGGTTAAGGCTCGAAAACATGGGCTTATCTGGATCCATCGACGTTGATTCCCTAGTCAAATTATCAAAATTACGGTCCATTAGCCTTATGCACAATAGTTTTAGTGGTGAATTGCCTGATTTTAGGAAGCTAAGAATGTTGAAAGCATTGTTTTTGTCATATAACAACTTTGAAGGTGTTATTCCTCCTAATGCATTTGATGGGATAAGACGTTTAAGGAAAATTCATTTATCATTTAACAACTTTAGTGGTGAAATTCCTAATTCTTTGGCAACATTACAAAAACTTGTGGAGGTAACTCTCCAGGGTAACCAATTTCAAGGGAATATTCCAGATCTTAAATCAACACAAACTCTTCAAGTTTTTAATGTTTCTAATAATCAATTACAAGGTTCTGTTCCTGCTAATCTTTCCAAATTTGATCCAAGTGCTTTTTCAGGTATATTTTGTTCTTTATTTCATTTATTAATTTATATACAAATATAAAATTGTTGTTTTTAATAAGATAATAGATCTATTATATGTACACGTGACGTGATGTGTTCATGAAATTTTATACATAAAAAATGTACAATAGTTCATACTATATTTGGGAATTTTATTTTGAAATTTATTTAGACATCAGGTCTCAAGAATTAACTTATACAATTGAGATTATATGTTTCTTATGCATACTAATTAATACGTTTACATGTACATATTATTTATAATCACAAGAAATACAATTAATTTTCTATCTAAAAAATTAGTGTCTATCCTAATCGAATTTTGTTTATCTATTGTTATGTTTTAAATCATAATTACCCGCAATAAGGTTGAGTCCCTATTAATTAATAGTGTCTCAATGTAAATTCATGAAGGAATATTGGGTACAAATTAAACACGTGTAACATAATGATTTTTTTCCCTTGTCTCTATACTTGAATGCAAGGTATCAACAGAGTTGAGTTGATTATTTTACCGTGGACATAAATAATTTTACATAATTTATATACAAATTCAATAATATGTATGAAATATATTTTTCCATCATCTATCAAATGATAAATATATTGACATAAACTTAAATTTTGTATTTTTGAATAGGTAACAAAGATTTATGTGGACCGCCTCTAAATGCATGCCCACCGTCGTCGTCGTCCTCTGACCGGAAGATAAACACAGCACAACCATCACCGGCGAAATCATCAGATAAACCAGTTCCAATTGCAATCATAGCAGTTGGAGTAGGAATGGCAATTATTTTGGCAATTTTAATCATTTTAATTGTCGTTGGCATTAATCGATCAAGGAAGAACAACAACAACAACAATAACAACAACAACGATAACAACAACATGCCTTCTTTAACATCGAATTTACCAAAGAAAAGCATGGTGGAACACGGCGAAGAAGAAGGCCCTAATAAAAGCACAAACATTGTAGGTGGTGGTGTAGGCCGAAACAATAAAAGCGGCGAAAATGTTGGGAAATTAACATTTGTAAGGGATGATAGGGAGAAATTTGACTTATCAGATTTACTAAAAGCTTCAGCTGAAATATTAGGAAGTGGGAGCTTTGGATCTTCGTATAAGGCGACGTTGAATAATGGAAATTCGGTTGTTGTGAAGAGGTTTAAGCAAATGAATAATGTTGGAAGAGAAGAATTTCAAGAACATATGAGAAGATTAGGGAGGTTATCACACCCTAATTTACTTCCTCTTGTGGCTTATTATTATAGAAAAGAAGAGAAACTCTTTGTTAGTGATCCTGTTCAAAAGGGTAGCCTTGCTCTCCTCCTTCATGGTACGTCTTTCTTTTGTCTATCCGATCCATGCACTACCCTAACAACATATTGGTGTAGCAGATATTATAAATTGTGGGAATGGTAATGAATTTGTGTGTAATAAATTTGTGAAAAAATGTTGTTCGTCATTACCAAGGGTGATGTGAGCCTATTTTGAGGTCATCTATATACAATATACCATATTTTCTTCATAAACTTTCATTACCATTAGTAAGGTGGTATTGAATGGTAATGAAAATTAACGAAGAAATTCACCTGCATGGGGATGAATTGAAGTTATTGTTTTTAAATTGACCTAGAAATTCGTTACCATTCCCATTATTTATAACCACTAACCAAACAGGTCATAAGTATCTAACCAGTTGCTAATTAGAGTAACTAAGCACGTACATACACTTAGCTTATTAAGCAAAGGTAATCTCGATGATTCAATATTCACAAGGTAATCATGAATTAATATTATTTCCCCATAGATATGATGTGATTTAATGAGCTCTTTTCTATTAAAAATGTACTTAATTACGTACATTTACTATACTTTTCATTATAGTCTAAGGTAGCTTAAAAATTTAAATAGAGAAATGGAATGTGTGGGATTAAAAAAGAGGAACTTAGCTTGTAAAACAAAGAAGTATGGTTCAAAGAAGTAATAAGAATATGTATAAATCTTGTGAGTCATGTGTTTTAAATTGAAATTTTGTTAAAAGGTCAAAAGTCAATTTTTTAATAGGAGGTACTATATACCTTTAGATAACTTCTTTACTTTCGTGCAACTTTTAAACAATCTCAAAAATATGTAAATTTTGAACCTTTAAATATTTTCTTACTTATTTGCTATGTAAATTATAGGTCAAACTCGAGGAACACCAACCTTAGATTGGCCAACACGATTGAAGGTAATCAAGGGAGTAGCAAGGGGTCTTTCCTACCTATACAAAGAGCTAGCTTGCTTAGTTGCACCTCATGGCCACCTTAAGTCATCAAATGTACTCCTAAACGCCTCCTATGAGCCTCTACTTGGAGATTATGCACTAATCCCTCTCATTAACCAAGAAACCGTGCAAGAAATGATGATAGCCTACAAATCACTCGAGTATTTCAACAACGGCCGCATCACCAAGAAAACCGACGTGTGGTCACTAGGGATCTTAATCATAGAAGTGTTGACGGGTAAATTTCCGGCGTCATACTTGCAACAAGGGAGTGAAGTTGATATGACAATTTGGGTAAGGTCAGTGATAAATGATGGATATGACAAAAATATGGGACTGACAAAAAATAGTGAGGGTGAAATGCAAAAATTACTAAACATTGGAATGGCTTGTTGTGAAAGAAATGTTGATAAGAGGTTGGATATTAAGGAAGCTTGTGTAAGGCTAGAGGAGGTACGAGAACGAGACCGCGACGACGACGATTTTCACTCGACGTGTGCTAGTACGGAAGCTGATCATCGTTCTTCTAGAGGGACGTCCGAAGACTTTGCTGTGATTATCAATTAGATGTTTTCCTAACATGCATACTCCTCGTATATCAAAAGGGCTAGACGTTAGATGTTACACTTATCGCGAAATCCAAATCTTATGTCCCACTTTTTATGTTCCACAATTGTGTTCTTACTTGTTGGTACACACAACTATTCAAGCCCTAACCCTTATTTGATTAATTTTATGAAAATATTAAAATGAACCAATTTGAATGAACGGCGGCATACAGGTAATACTACATCAAAAGTGGGACAAAGATTTTGTTAAGTAGTTATTGTAAATATTAATTCTTTGTCTTTTTTTCATTGTATGTATTTAAATCAGTTCGTTTCGATAATTTTTAGCGAATTATGTTAGTTTTAGTGCTACGAATTATCTTAATTTTAAAAGCAAGTTGATATATTTGCCTATAAATTTGACTACCTTTGCCCCTTCTTTGAGTTCATAAGGGTTTTATCGAATATTTGAAGGGATTTAGATTTTGTCATTGGAAGTGAGCAATAGGCATCTTGGGTATCATCTGGCCCAAATCCTTGAGAAACCCAAAAGCATTCTTCATGCTTCTAATTTTCAAAAGAGTATGTCGGTGCACACACTCAACAATTCTCTTGATTTTTCTAGAAGATGGTCAACTTACAATATTATAAGCAAATCTAGAGAATCCTGCCTGAAATATCATCGACATCCCACCGACCTCAACAAGTATAAATAGTTGAGGTTTGGCTCATATATAACCCATTCACATAATGGTCATTCCCAAATATATTGTCATACCACAAACTACTTAAAAGCCTCCCTACAAACCACCTCCTTATTCATATTTCCTTCTTGGTAAAAGTTAGCTAAATTGGGATAGCGATTATATATCACGTACTATAATCATCCGTTCTTAAAATTTAGTTGATGTGTTTTAATTTCAGCTTTATTATATACTTGCATATATACACTAGTAACACTATTTTGATTATAATTTATGATTTCAAGACATAAACAATAATTCGTTCGATTCGTGATAGTTTTTCAAAACATAAAGCTTTTTATCTGTTAATAATAAGAAGGATTTACAGTTAATTAACAAATTTTGTATTAATAAAGGTAATTAATAATTAACAAGTTTTAGAGAAAGATTTGATGCATCCAACTCAGCCTCACAAGTCACAAGCAGCCTTTACCTTGGCATATAAGGATAAATGTATGTTAATTGAAAAAACTACATACGATTTATTACAAAATCAATAAAATTGAACAATTTCAAACGATATTCCAAGAGGGCATTATTTATATTGTTTCCGTACAAATAATGGTATTAAACCCTAATTAAATGTTACCTGGTTAACTAAACCATTATAAAGTTTAACGTATTCGGAGGACTTGAACGTAAAGTTTAACGTATTCGGAGGACTTGAACGATGGACAATTGATTCAGCATTGGTCGAGTCTGACATTGTTACTACCTTTGGGTTTAGTTGTTAGTGTACGATGGAAAGTTTTTGTGAGATCAAGACAATATTATTGGTTGGTTTACATAAGAGGAGTTGAGGTAGCTTGATCAACAAGATAAGGTTAAAGATTGATTGTGTTTTGGTTGCAATGTCAATTTATTAATCCTACAAAGATTGTATTTACTTATTCTAGGTTGCAATGTCAATTTATTAATCCTACAAAGATTGTATTTACTTATTCTAAATGTTTTACTTTTGATTTTTTATCAATTGATTATAGAATTTTCGTAAACCAAATTGAATTACATAAGATCATAGTTATCTATTCAATAAGATAGATAGCTTGTCAATAAAAGAATACTAACTTCTAATCTAATTTAGGTATTATTATTAATCAATTTTTTTTATTTATACTTAAAATTACAAAGTGAATATTTAGAAATAAAATAATAAAAAAAAGTAATATGATTATCTTATGCATTATGATTGATTTTTACCAAGTCAACTAGCTTAAATCCTATGCCATGTATGGTTTTACTAAATTTTATTGTAAATCAATAATATCAATAATATAATACTAAAACAGACACCGGGATGACACATGTCACTTCCTGGTTTCGTTTTTTCCCTCCCAAAATCGTTTTTTTAAAATTTCTAACTTTATTTTTCTTTTTATATCTTATTGATTGACAACTTATTTAAGTCAATAAAATTATACTATATATATATTTTATTTATATATTATAATCAAAATTAAATATTCTAATTATAATATTAATATTATATGTAATTTTTTTTCCCTTATACATTACAATCACATGGATTTTATTTATAGTATGAAAAAAAAACTTTATATTGCATCAAATTGACTTTAGCACATAATTCTATAACTATAACTATGTATTATAATAAAGGTGAAATCAGGAATGACATGTGTTAACTCTTTTATAAATAATTCCGCGCCTTTTTTTTTTTTTTTTTTTTTCTGCCAAAGCTTCTTCTTAGAGAATATTTTATACTATGCATGGAAAAATATCATTACTATTTGGTAATTATATTTCATTTATAACAACAAAATATTATTTGTTTATTTATCAATATGGAGTAATATTTTCCTACATATAACTTTGTGGCATAATCCATAATTATTATATTAGTCGTGCATGTAATACTCACACTATTTTTGGTAGTATGATATAATTAATTGTTTATTTGTAATAACGAAATTTTATCTTATTTTGCAATTTGATAATTATTATAATAAATATAGTATTAAACTAATTAAGTAGTGAAAATTACCATGCATGGAACGGGACCTAATCTAGTTGTATTATAGTAATTATGTACCAAAAAAAGTTACGAAGTATACTTTAAAGGAAACAAAATAGCAAGAATTTTAATCAATAACATAATACTAAAACAGACGTGTCATTCTTGGTGCTGTCATTTTTCCTCCAAAACCATCCTCCATCTTTTCTTGTCAAAAACGTTTTAGAGAATATTTATATAACATGATTTGTTTTTATTGGTTTTCTTATATTATATTCTATATATACACATTTAACTAAAATTTTATTTTAAATATTATAATTCGTATCTTTTCTTGACAAAATCTTTTAAAAGAATATTTGTATAATATGATCGATTTCCTATTTGGTCGTCATTTTTTTGGATAATTATGTTTTTTTATATGATGAGATGCATTTAATATTTAATGAGATGCATTTTCCATTGTATTGGGAAAAATAAATAAATGTAACTATTTTCTTTTCTCCAAAAAATTGCAAGATCACTTTGACTATCAACTAAATACCATTTCCTCTATTTAATCTCATTTTACCATATCACATCCCTATTTTGTTTGTTTTTCTTTTTCACTTCGAATGTACCATTGAATTAAGGACTAGATTATCAAACATTATCATTATTATAATTATTGTTGTAGTAAGTTACGTATTGATTTTAAAACTATTTCAATAATATACAACTTTTATTCAAGCAAAATTAATCTTTTTTGTTAATTCCGTACATCGCACGGGCGCTAATCTAGTGTATACTCATATCAAAGATGTCAAGATTATTGATGCAAAAGACTTAACAAATAAAATAAAATGAAAGACATTTATGGACTATGAGGTTTTATTTCCTTTACAAAAAATGAAAATTTTAGCTTAGTACCATACGATACACACATACATGAATATACCCTTTGTTCCTAATTTGTTAACATACTATGTTTGATAGTAATTGACACAATGTTTTATGCAAATTAATTTGATTTTATTTACTTTGTGATAATTAATAACCATTTTTTATTTAGAGTTATTGAGTTTTTAGGGCTTTTTACTTAGCATATGAGTAGTATATATAAATTTTTATTAATATAATAATATTTGTTTAATCAATTTTTTATGGGTTATTGCAAACAATATTATGTTGAAGTAGGGAGGGAAAAATTGTATTACCCTTCGTTCCTAATTTGTTAACGTACTTTGTTCGACACAGTGTTTTATGCAAATTTATTTGATTTTATTTTACTTTGTGATAATTAATAACCATTTTTTTTATTTAGAGTTATTGAGTTTTCAAGGCTTTTTACATATCATATGAGTAGTATATATAAATTTTTATTAATATACTACGTAATAACATTATTTGTTTAAACCTGTCAAAAAGAACATCATTTGTTTAATCAATTTTTTATGGGTTATTGCAAACAGTATTATGTTGAAGTAGGGAGGGAAAAATTGTATTCCCGACAAATTATATGGTGTTGTAATACGCATCGTATTGCGTAATATGAACGGATTAAGGATACCGCCAAACATTATCGTTTAGCTTCCTATGCAAAAGTAATTATTGCCGCTCAAAACCTCATGCTCGATTAGACATTTCATTGAATGTTTAATATATCGAGTAAACACTGTTCATGCAAGGGTACTATAAATCCCCGCATAATCCCGCATAATCTGAACGAAATATACACAACAATTATCGGAGTATCTAAAAGCTTTCTTTTGATCTCTTTGAAATCCTTTGTTGCAAATCACGTTATCAGCACCAATTTGCTCAAATTACTCAAAAGGTAGTTTTGCTTTTTCAAATTTTAAATTTAACTACCAAAATTATTCATTACTCAAAAATGGAACACTAATATAATGGCGTTAATACATTTTTGAATAATATATCACTTTTACATATATATTTCGTAGTAGAGCGTAATGACATACCTTGTGGTACAATACAACCAGCCCGAGGAAGTACAAATCAAGCCCGAAACACTAACACCGCTGAAGCCGTCAAAATTCCACAAGTTGTCCCTAACCTCAATGAAAATCCCCCAGTACCACCAACCGAAACCGAACCCCCTCCCCCAAATACTAATAAAAGAGGAAGAGATGAAACAGATACCGCCACCACTGCTACTACTCGTAGTAAACGTCGGCAAGGCGACTAATTGACCACTTTAAGCAAATTAGCCACCTTTATGGAGGGCAAGATTTGCATTTTAAGTCGCCTATATGGACGGGCCAAACTCTCAAAATGTCGACTTGATGGTCGGCTTACGTTTTATTTTGAGAATAAGGCCATCTAAAATGGTAGGCAATTTATGGTCGGAAGTACGAAGACAAATTTCTGTTTATTACATGAATTTAATTTTGCCTATTATTTCATGAAGCAAATTTATTTTTGACTATAAGCAATTTTCTTCTCCTAATTATTTTGTATGAATATTTTTTTTTTTAAGGAGGAAGAAAGAGAATTAAGATATTAGTAAGAAGGAAGAAAAAGAATAGGATGACTATAGACGCATGAATGACTGATACCTACCTTTAGAGTTCACAGTTAAGAGATAAGGATGAAATTACATGCATACTCATCTACATGTGGCAAATATATTAGAAGACATGAAATAAATAGCTGATACATGTTACAAGCCTTTCGGATTTTGCATGTACATGCAAATCTGACCAAAAAAAAAAAAAAAAAAAAACCAATAAAGAACTATTGAAATGCATGTAAATAGGATTATCAAGTTTTTGATGTTGGAGAATTTGGTTGGCTGCATGCCAACGGTTATCTTAGTTATTGGGGTTTTTTTTGTTTTTAACAAAAGTAGTAATCAGGTTTATGGGGAATGATTTGATAAGTATAATATTAATTAAACTTTAGTTACTGGGTTTTTTGAAATTTATTTTAGTCATTTTATGTTTCGAGTATTATTCTTGTTCATTGCTCGGATAACTGATATTGTATAAAAATAATAAGTACCATATTAATTAAAGTTAATAAAAAAAATATATGCAGCCTTTATTTGTAACACCCTAGAAATTCCTTTCTTTTAAAATACCTGTTTTGCTCTGTTTAAAAACTTTAATTAGGAATATCTAAGATATTACCGCCACTGTGATTACAGCTAAGGCAACTATCAAAGATACACAGCGGAAGACTAATTTCAAACCCTTTCAAAACAAGTCAACTTAAAAAGTAAATCAACAAAAGTAAAGTCAAACCAAAGTCAAACGAAATAAAATAAAATCAACCTACAACTTGGAACCATTATAGGCCCTTATTAAAACCAAACCAAATTCAAAACCTTTTCGTTAGTCACGCATAATAATATTATCATAAATAATTAAAGCGATAAGCACATCATAAACTTATGGAAACTAGCATGATACGCTCTTCACTCATGCCCATTCATGAATATGCTTCAACACCAAAAAAGCTTATCTCTACCTATTTCCACTACTCTCCATTATAAATGGGTCATCATATGGCCAAGATAAAGACAAGGCCAACAAACACACAATCAGCAAAGTTGAGTACATAAGCGTAATTAACACACTAACATACAATTTCCTATCACACACTACTTACCTTGTTGCACCTGTTTTTCAAGCATACCACAATCAATAAAAATTCTCACTAGACACTAAATAATTTATTTAGCATTGATTACGCATCGAACGGGTTTCCCCCTAGCCTCCCCCAATAAATTGAGGTTACTGACACGGGAGCTAACCGTGCCAGCATAAAAAACCACACATAGGTAGCGGAATTCATGCGCATAATAATAATAATAAAAAGGAATATACAGCGTCCTGTACTCCATTAGAAGTTATGGTTAAATATAAAACTCCATAACTCCCCCCATATGTTCATACTCAAGGTATATACGTTCCAAGAGTTTTGGTGCGTAATCTCTTTCACTTTACGTTATTTACCGATTATTAAACTTGGTGATGACTCTCAAACCATAATCATTCAACCAACAATAATTATTCAAACAATCAAATATATCAATTTAATTCTTGAATAATTAGTGACCACATAATATTTAATGTTGAACCCTTTTTAATTCTACCTCGGTGCCAATGACACCTTAAACGCATAAAGCGCCACAAATCCTATCCCTCGATGTTAAAAACATCTTAAGTGCACTAAGGCACCAACATACAATTTATTCCTCGTGTACATAGACACTTATATAGCTCATTTCTCATGCTTAAAGCATCAATAAAAATTATATGAACCATAATAAAATTCCTTTTCATTATTCCAAACCAAATTAAACATTTAGTTTAATCAAACATGCTCTCTATCGTGCCATAAATAAATATGTGGTTCATAAATAATATTCCAAACTATTATTTCCATCCAATATTCCATTAGAAATAAATCATGCTTCATAATCCAATCACCAATAACATCCAAATCATAATTCCAATCCAAACCTAGCATGATACTACTTGTAATCAATCAAACACATTTAGCATGCTATTACATCGACATAATTATGCTAAGTACGCGAACGTACCTTGAATACGATCTTAATATCGCCACAATTAATAGAAATCACTCACTTCAAAGTCTCCTATAATTTAAAATCATAAAAGAATATTAAAACCCACTCTACACAAATTTCTAGCAATATATACTATTATAAAACCCCTCATAATTTATTTAAAATAAGCTGAAATTATATTTAAAACATCATAATTAAATCTCAATTAATGGGTAATTAAAATTTCTTAAAGAAACTTGATTTCTAATGCTTTACCAAAAATTCCAGCACTTTATTTTAATTAAATCTTGCTGTAATTTGGTCTTAAAACACTTTAATCAAAGGTTTACACCATTATATATATCATAATCCTTCAATAATTTATAAATCAAGAACCTAGGGTTTCAAAAATTGGGGCTTTTTAATTAAAAACATAATCTGAAAATTAATTAATATAATACTTTTAATCAAACATCAAAATCAAATCACAAAACCCATAATTAATATTTAGATCTAGGATTAAATTGATTTTTAAAACAAAATTAATAATTAAATTTTTTTTTATTCGAAAAAAAGAGAGAGAAGAAGAAGGTAGCAGCCACCATGCCGGCTGCCGACGCCGGTGGCCGCCTGCTGCCGGTGGCTAGCAGTGGTGGTGGGGGTGGCCGAAAAAAAGAAGGGGAAGGAGAAAAAGGAAAAAGAAAAAAAAAAGGAAAAGGAGAGAGAAGTTTACCTTGGGTTTTCTCCACTCTGGGCAAAGTTTGATTTGCCTCATATGTGGGATATTTATACCCCTTCTCTAAAACCCTTCTCCCTAAACTTTCCCTTTTTTTTTTCCTAATCCCATCCCTAATAAAACTTTACTAAAATAAACTTTCCTAAATTAAACCCCTACTTAATTAAAATAATTAATTAAATAAACTTTCCTTTTATAAAATATTTCCAACTTATTAAAATAAATAAATAAAATACTTTAAATAAAACATTTAAATTCAATTAAATACTTCTCAAAATACTTATTTTAAATAAAATACGTATAAAAATACGAGGTATTACATTATTAATTTTGCGGGGTTTATGCTTTTACCAAGTTTCGAACCCCTAACCTCTTATTTGTAAGTTGGGTACTCGGATCACCACGACTTGCATTCCATAGTGATATTTTCTAATCTTTAAAACCTTATATATGAAATACAAAAATATTTGACTTCCCTTTTACTAATCTCTAAAAATTTTCGTGTAATCAGAAATGGCTCGAATTGCAAACCGGGACTTTGAAATTTTAGACATTTTCGGAGGAAGATACCTGGAATGGCAGGTGGACACAAAAGCCTACCTAAGGGCACAAAGCCTAAAACACGCTATCGTCGAAGAGGGAAACCCTACTCCTCTAGAACAAGCTAAAGCTTTGGTGTATATCAAACACCACATTCATGACGAATTAAAAACTGAGTATATTCTCATTGAGGATCCCAGAGAACTTTGGGTTTGCCTCCAAGACAGATTCGAACACTTACAGAGAATAATTGGGCCAAAGGCCCAGCATGAATGGTCTACCTTGAGACTTTAAGATTTCAGCTCAGTAAGTGAATATAACTCTGCTATACTCCGCATAACTTCACAATTGAGATTATGTGGAGAACCAATCTTTGAAAGAGCCATGATCGAGAAAACTCTCACTACAATGCACGCAAATAATATAGTACAACAAGAACAGTACCGAGAAAGGCGTTGTGAAAGGTTTTGTAACTTAATTTCCATACTGTTAGTTGCAGAACAAAACAGTCAAATCCTGCTGTCTAATCATAATCAGAGACCAGCAGGTACCAGTGCAATACCAGAAACAAATGCCACAAAAACAGGCAGGCGCTGGAACAACAATATTGTACGAGGAGGTTTTCAGGGCAGAGGTCAGTACCACAATAGGGGTAGAGGAAGGGGCAGAGGACGTCAAAACTGGCGTCAAAATACTTCCAATACTCCCACCCTGAGAGGTAAAGGTAGAGGAAGAGGCGGTAGAGGAAGGGGAAATTTTCAAAACCAAGGAAGGCCACAAGAAAAGTGTTTTAAATGCGGAATACAAGGCCATTAGGCTAAGGATTGATGTACGACAAAACACCTTGTGTACCTTTATGTTGCCTCAAGAGGAGGACAAGGAAAACAAGCAGAAACTAATTTTGTCACACAAAGTTCCCCTAACCCAGAACTCGATGTAGTTGATTATCTTGTTGATGACATAGAAAATGTCTAGACTACATTGATCATGTGCTTGTCCTGTGGTGTTTGCTTCATCGACATTGTCATATATTTTTCGAGTTGTTTGTCCGTTGTATTTGTTTTTCCTTTTCATCCAGAATCCTAAGTTTTCTTTAAGCATGTTTTTCCTAGTATCAAGTGTGTTTTAATATTGTAAAATATGCTATAATAAAGATGTGTTTTCTCATACGTGTTTTTATAGATGATAGTTTTACTAATTCTTTCTTTATTCATGTGAAGACAATGGAAAATAACAACACAAATGCTGAAAAATGCCTGATTGATAGCGCAACCACACACATCATTTTGAGCAACAAGTCATACTTTACTCATATCAAGCCAATAAATACCAATCTCAACATAATTGCCGGCACCGTCAATATGGTTAAGGGCTCAGGAAAAGCTTGCGTAATATTACCAAAAGGTACAAAGTAACAATAAAAAACGCATTATACTCTAGCAAAACACGACGTAATCTATTGAGCTTCAAAGATTTACGTCTGAATGGTTATCACATGGAAACCGTTAATGAAAATAAAAGGGAATATTTGTACCTCATCAAAAGAAAATCTGGCAATAACGAGACTCTTGAAAAATTAGAAGCATACTCCTCAGGATTGTACTTTACTTATATCAGCCCAATTGAAACATATTTGGTGTCTAACCACAAGGTAGACAACCAGGAAATGTTTAATATATGGCATGACCGCTTAGGTCATCCTGGAACAAGCATGATGATAAAAATCATTAAAAGTTTAAATGGACATCCGTTAAATAATATACGGATCCCACAATCAAATGAACTTCATTGTAAAGCTTGTTCACTTGGCAAACTGATCATTAGACCTTCAAAAAGTAAACTTGAAGGTGAAAATCTTGCATTCCTAGAAAGAATACAAGGAGACATTTGCGGGCCAATACACCCGACATGTGGACCATTCAGATATTTCCTCGTGTTAATTGATGCCTCAACACGTTGGTCACATGTTAGTTTTCTCTCCACCAGGAATGTTGCATTTGCAAAACTTCTTGCGCAAATCACACGTCTAAGGGCTCAATTCCCAGATTATCCGATCAAAAGGATTAGGCTAGATAATGCCGGAGAATTTACATCCCGAACATTTAATGACTATTGTATGTCAATTGGGATAGACGTGGAACACCCAGTAGCCCATGTTCATACACAAAATGGCCTTGCAGAATCATTAATAAAGCGATTACAATTAGTCGCTAGGCCATTACTCATGAAATCAAGACTCCCATCTTCTGCATGGGGACATGCAATAATACATGCCGCTACTCTGCTACGACTAAGACCGAGCGCGACACATAAGTTATCTCCAATGCAACTAGTAGTTGGAAAGGAACCTAGCTTGACACATCTAAAAACATTCGGATGTGCAGTCTATGTTCCCATAGCACCACCCCAACGTACTAAAATGGGCCCACAAAGAAGGTTGGGAATCTATGTTGGCTATGAATCACCTTCCATCACACGATATCTCGAACCATTGACTGGTGATCTTTTCACAGCTCGGTTCGCAGATTGTCACTTTAATGAGACATTCTTCCCAACCTTAGGGGGAGATAAAGAGGGCTCATGCTGGAAAGAAATGTCATGGAATGCCCAAGATCTATCATACCTTGATCCAAGGACAAATGCGTGCGAATAAGAAGTGCAAAAGATAATACATTTGCAAAACATCGCAAATCAATTGCCAGACGCATTCACTGATACAAAAGGAGTGACAAAGTCACATATACCTTCAGTGAATGCCCCTGCTAGGGTTGAAATCCCAACAAAGAAAATGGATAATCCACTTTTAGATAAAATTACAGCACGCAAAAGACGTGGCAGACCCCTCGGAGCTAAAGATCTAAAGCCGAGAAAATCCAAAAGAGTGGAAATGAGGAATAAAAAGAGTGAAAACTCCTCAAATAGAGTGGATCAAATCCAAAATGATGAAAATATAATCAACCCCCAAGATGAATCTAAAGAGTCAGATGGTACATCTGAGGGGTAGCGCGAAAACGAAATCGTCGACAATCATGAAATTTTAATAAATTACGTCCACACTAGAAAACAGTGGGATAGAGTAAAAACCTATGTCAATGATGTATTCGCATACTCAATTGCCACAGAAATCATCACTGATGTTGAGGACACCGAGCCATCATCTGTTGATGAATGTCGACGAAGGTGTGATTGGCCAAAATGGAAAGAAGCCATTCAAATTGAATTAAAATCTCTCGCAAAATGCGAAGTTTTCAGTCCTGCAGTCCAGATTCCAAAAGGAGTAAAACCCGTCGGGTATAGATGGGTGTTCATACGAAAAAGAAATGAAAAGGACGAAATTGTAAGGTACAAGGATAGACTTGTAGCCCAAGGTTTCTCTCAAAGACAGCATATCGACTATGAGGAAACATATTCACCTGTGGTAGATGCCACGACACTAAGGTTCCTCATAAGTGTATCAGCATGCAAAGGACTACAAATGCGTTTGATGGATGTTGTGACTGCATACCTTTATGGGTCACTTGATACCGACATCTATATGAGAGTCCCCGAAGGACTTAAACTACCTGAACCTTTGAGGTCACAAACTCGAAAGCTACATTCCATAAAATTGAAAAAATCACTCTACGGTTTAAAGCAATCTGGGAGGATGTGGTTTAACCGTTTAAGTGAGTACCTACTCAAAGGAGGGTATAAGAACGACCAAATTTGTCCATGTATATTCATCAAAAGGTCCGAAAATGGTTTTGTCATAATAGCGGTGTATGTTGATGATTTAAACATCATCGGAACACATAACGAAATCGAAGAAACCGCTAAATGTGTGATGAAAGAATTTGAAATGAAAGACCTTGGAAGAACAAAATTTTGTCTCGGGTTACAAATTGAACTTCTAAGAGATGGTATCTTAATTCAACAATCCAATTATGCCGAGAAAGTATTAAAAAGATTCTATATGGACAAAGCACACCCATTGAATTCACCAATGATTGTTCGTGCTCTAAACATCAAAGATGATCCTTTTCGACCCTGAGAAGAAGGTGAAGCTGTACTTGGTCCAGAGGTGCCATACCTAAGTGCAATAGGAGCTTTGATGTACCTGACCATCAACACTGGGCCAGACATTGCATTTTTGGTGAACTTATTAGCAAGGTATAGCTTTGTACCTACAAGCAGACACTGGAATGGAGTGAAGCACCTACTTCACTATATACGTGGAACAATCGATTTAGGGCTCTTCTATCCGAGAAATGGAAATCCTACTCTCATGGGATATGCTGATGCAGGTTACCTATCAGATCCAGTAAAATAAAAATCACAAACTGGTTATCTTTTTAGCTATGGCAATACAACGATCTCTTGGAAGTCAACCAAGCAGACACTAACAACAACTTCATCAAACCAAGCAGAATTGATTGCCCTTTATGAAGCTGGTAGGGAATGTATATGGTTGCGATCTGTGACCCAACATATACTAAAAGAAAGCGGCATCAAAACAGTCGAAGAAGACCCAACTACAATTTTTAAAGACAACACTGCTTGCATCTCACAAATTAAAGGAGGCTACATCAAGGGTGATAGAACAAAACACATCGACCCCAAGTTCTTTTCTACTCATGATTTGGAAAAAGAAGGCAAGATCGATGTCAAGTAGATCCAGTCATGCAACAACTTAGTCGATCTATTCACAAAGGCATTACCACCTAGCAAATTTCTAGAACTCGTGCATATGACCGACATGCGTCGTCTTTGTGATATGTGCTAACTTAGGAGGAGCCCTATATGTGCTGTACTCTTTTCCCTTCGTCCAAGTTTTTATCCCACAGGGTTTTTCTTGGCAAGGTTTTAATGAGGCAGATAAACATATAGGTACAATAGCAGTAATATTTATTGTTTTTTTGTTTTTTTATTTTTTTTTATCATAAATGTAAATTTTAGATAGGAGTCATCCTATAGAAATCCGTTCAAGGAGGAGTGTTGTAATACGCATCGTATTGCGTAATATGAACGGATTAAGGATACCGCCAAACATCACCGTTTAGCTTCCCATGAAAAAGTAAATATTGCCGCTCAAAACCTCATGCTCAATTAGACATTTCACTGAATGTTTAATATATCGAGTAAACACTGTTCATTCAAGGGTACAATAAATCCCCGCATAATCTGAAGGAAATATACACAACACTTATCGGAGTATCTAAAAGCTATATTTTGATCTCTTTGAAATCCTTTGTTGCAAAACATATGGAGTATTTTTTATTGATTAGTTAAGATTGTACTGTTGTACGTATTATAATATTATAATTTTCTTAGTTGAAAATATCTTTGCACAAAATTTTGACACATGATATTATTAATATGAAGAGTAGAAAATTATAGAATATATATTTATATATGTTATAAAAATATTTTCTTCTCTAATTGAAATAGACTTTATTGCCAAAATTAATAAAGTTGGAGAAAAAGAAAAGAATAATTATACACCGTCGTCCTTGGCTAAATATACTATTCTAATTATATAGTTCTTTAAAGGAAAATTTGGAATTTAGTACCTCAAAAATGGGGGGTGTTGAATTTTGGTCCCATTTAATTTTATTTATTTATTTATTTATTTTTTTTATATTGATACCCATCAAACTTAATATAGGTTTTGATACTTCTGTTAGTCTTCTATTAAATTTGCTGTTAGTGGGCTCCTCATATTTAACTAACCTCCTTTTACCCTTCTCTCTCCTCGATTTTAACTATGTACTCTCTCTCTCTCTCTCTCTCTCTCTCTCTCTCTCTCTCTCTCTCTCTCTCTCTCTCTCTCTCTCTCCTTCTTCCTCCATCATCAATTACTCCAACTAATTCATTAACTCCATTGTTCAATCTCAACCACATTTTCTTTCTCGCTCCCCTGGCAACGTAAAGCCCTAGTTGAAGTAAGTTTATTTCTCCATTTGACTAGTGCGTGGATCTTGTGGACTGAAAAAATAGTCGTTGGTAATGGGGCCCACTAACGACAAATCTAACAGAAGAATAATAGAAGTATCAAAACCTATACTTTTAAATTTGATGGGTATCAACATAAAAAAAATTTAAGAAAATTTTGACATTTACTACCAATAAAAACACCATGTTTCATATTTGCCACCTGTTTAATATTTTGTTTTTACTTTACTACCACCTAAATCAGAGTTTGTTAAAAATAACTACCACTTAATAGAATCTGTTAGGGTTCCGTTATGTTTATTCAAAAAAAAAAATAAATGAAAAAAAAAACCCAGCCACCCTCAATAGCTAGCCTCCTCCCGTTAGCCACCCCTCCCCTCTGCCGGCGGCCGGAGGCCGGCGGCCAAAGCTTCGGCCGGCGCCGGCGACCCTACCATCCTCCCTTTTCCCCAACCTATGCAACCCACCCCCCTTCTCTTTTCCCCTTCTTACTGCCTCATCCCTTCTTGCTAACATTCCAATCAAGAGATCAATCAAAGCTTTTTTCGCCCTGCGAATTTGACCTTCACCTAAACTCTTATGATTATCAAGAGCACAAATCACAATTTCCAACAATTTCTCCCATTGTCTAACCTGTTCAATTCCATCTCTAATTACATTACAAACATCAAGAGCTTTAACACTTCTTTCATAAAATTGCTCTGCTACTTGTTTTTGAAACGTTTCGAGCTCGAATTCTTGATTTGTTGGGTCATGTGAACCCTCCATTGTTGAATGAACTTGACCTTGATCACGTCTTTTACTCAAAATCGAACGGCCGAAATTCGTCAACGGACTTCCTGAACCTTGGTAATCTGTTGCGGGAATTTCTCAGAGAAAATACGCACTAATTTTTTTTGATTTGGGTATCAATTAAATTCAATCAATAACGATTTTTTTTTTTGATTTGGGTGTTAGAAAAATTCATCAAAATCTAATCTTTTGCCGACATTTCACAAATTTTTTGATTTGGGTGTTGGAAAAATTGCTAAAAGATGTCTAAAAATGGTGAAATTTGTGAAAATTGGAGAAATTAAGAAATACCCAGAAAAGAAAAAATGAAGAAAAATGAAAAGAGAGGTTCAAAAATGAAGAAAAGATTGAAGATTGTAGAAAATTTAGTTTAGAGAAAATGGGGGTGGGGTGGAAGGTGGCTGGATGGTGGAGTTGACCCCACTGACGGAAACAATATCAGAATAAGGTACGTGGTAGTTATTTTTAACAAACTCTGATTTATGAGGTATTAAAGTAAAAAAAAATTTAAACAGGTAATAAATATGAAATATAGTGTTTTTAATGGTAGCAAATGTCAAAATTTCCTAAATTTAAATATAAAATATAGGTGATTTTTACTCCATTATATAGCAAAATAAATCTATCTAATTTATACTTATGCAATGTGTGGTTCAATATGGACATTTTTCAAACGCAAACTCACCTGCACCCAGGTGTTTGTGTGTTCGATCTTCGAAGACGACGATGATGACAATGGTGGATGACGACAATGAAGGCGATTTAAACCCTAGAGAAAGTGGCGTGAGGATTGGTGAGTGGGGTTTTGGTGAACCCTTCATTAAACGGGAGGAGAGAGAAAGTGGTGAAATGAATGGCTGATATGTTTTTGTAATGGCTTATACTTCGTTCTTTATTTTTTGTTGTTGTTAAAGAGCATATCAGCCAAGAGGAGAGAGAAGGAAATGAAAATATATTGTATGTTATTAATTATATTAGCCAATAAATGACGTATATCAGCCATTAAAATGAATATATCAGCCAATTGATGTTTGATATTAGTCAACATTGGGGACATATCATACATTAATAAATACGTATCAACCAACATAAGAAATATATCAGCCAACAAAAGATGCATACCATACCAGCCAACAAGAGGAGTATATCAGTCAACAAAAGGTACTTATCAGCCAATAAAAGGAACATATCAGCCAACAAAGGATGCATATAAGTCAATAAAAGGATGATCAGCAAACAAAAGTAACAGATAAGCCAACAAAATAAACATATCAACAAACAAAATGAAACATATAAGCCAACAATTAAAATATACATATCAACCAACAAAATAAATATATCAGCCAACTAAAGAAATATATAAGCCAATTGATGTCTGATATCAGACAACAAAAGGGAAAAAAAAAAAAAAACATATGAGCCAACAAAAGAAATATATTAGCCAATCCAAAAACCATATAAGCTAACAAATGAAACATATCAGCCAACAAGTGAAATATATCAGTCAAGCCTCCCGCACCAAACAGTTCGTGTGTCCGTCCGCACGCAATAACTTCTGAAAAATGACCCCATACTAATAACAAAAACTAAATGTTTAAATCGTAATTACATGTTATAATGCCTTAAGGACATGTAATTGTATATTTGTATTCGTATGTACTAGCTATTTTATCTAGGGTGTGCATGGCATGCACACGCCTTCACATGTATGTCTCAAGTGCGACAACACAAAACACACTCTTGCACCACCTTGTTTTTTACAATTTTAAGGAGTTTGACAAACATGACATGTACTTTAACTTAAGAAAATTGATTACAATATAAAAGGACTAGAAAAACTATAAATGAGTTAGCTATTAAGCAATTTCACCACATACAAAACGAACAACTATATTTCTTTTCCATCAACTCATAACTAACTAATCACTACATTAAAATATAATTTAGCATTACAAATGAATGATACATGAATTTGATCTCTGAGGTATAAATTGTTATATCCATTCTCGAAGATCGATTAAGTCGGGGAGCTTTGAGCTTAAGATCTAATTGATTTTCTTGCTTGTAAATGACGATATTCTCCAAGAGCCCATATGGGGAAGATATTTCCATATGAAGAATAATTTAGGGTGCAAGTCTTCATGAATACTCCAGTGATTTCCTATTACAAATTGGCATTGTTATAGTTTCACATGCATAAAAAACACATGAATCTAATTTGTAAACATAAAATTAAAACCCAACATAAGAATTTTATTTAAATTAGGGAATTCATATTGGAGAATAAATTTTTTACTTAGTTTACATATCTTTTAATATACAAATTATCTTAGCATTTAGAAAAAAAAAATGATATTACGTAGTTTAGTTTTGCAAAATTACCTGTTGTGGAAAGTCTCCATCATCCATCTGTGAGTTTATTAAAACTCTTATTCCTCGTTCTATGGGAGTTGGATCTATATCACTCTGTTGTATTGGCAAATAATATAAGTAAAAGGTTATGTTAAAATAATAACTCAATTTTTATTGATAAAACAATTAATATTAAAAGTTTATATTAGAATGAGCATTATGCTTTTTCTTTAGGAATTGTGATATAAGAATGGACATAGTGATTTTATTTTACATTAGGTATACATTAGGAGATGCATGTAACATTAAGTTTACTAGTCTAATAAGCCCAATATATGAGTAGGCAAAGCAAGACTAGTTGTGTGTTATGAGTGTGATTATTAGTGGATGTCACAAAAATGACCAAAGTATAAGAAAGAAAAATACTCACAAATCCTGCTTTAATAAGGGACAACAATGCCCACGAAGTTTGCACCAAATTCGACTTGTTCCCTTCTAAATTCGTGTAAACCTGTTCCATATACACCCAAATACGTCAATTGTTCATTAAAAAGATGATATTGTAAAACTAATTATACATAATAATCCTCAAAATTTTAAAGTAACTTATTTTTATTTTATCAACAATAATTAAGAAAATTACTAGTACCTTGTTTGGACTAGAGAGGTAATTCTCCCCCCAACCACCATCAGGTAATTGCTTTGATAGCAAAAAATGACAAGCCTTGCGCAATGCAAGGCTATTGTTGTAGTTCTTCCCAGAACACACTAATGCCTCAACTCCAAACCATGTTCCATATGTATAACAGATTCCCCAACAACCATACCTACACTCATTGATGAATAATTTTTGAAAATTTCGTTATTTTCTCGGGATTATTAATGTTTTATATTTTGAACCAAAAATAATAATCGATTGAGTAATAAATGGGAAATAACTTACCAAGAACCATCAGAGTTTTGTGTCTCTTCAACGTAGCGTATCCCTTTAGCAATGCTCTTTTCTATTTCTTTCTTTCTATGTCCAGGGTATAGCTTCTTGAAGAGTGTTAAACCTTGGATTGCTGAAGAAGTGCACTCAACATACCTACATTAAAATTATGGAATGATTATTAGTTGAATTTAAAAGTAAAGACTAAAATGTGTTGCATGTTTTATGTAGTGCATTAGGATTTACCCTCTAGTTTCTATATCGTCAGATTTTTTTTTTTTTTTTTTTGAAAGATTCTATATCGTCCAATTACTAGAATGAGAGCTAGGGAAAGGAGATATTGAATCCAAAAAAAAAAAAAGATTTTTTCTTTCTCTAAATTTTCGTATTTTAGTTGTATACTATAACTGAGTAAAAAATAAAATTTAGTACATACGTACTCTCACTGTATTTTTACCAATCTAAACTTGTATGAGTTAATTTTCCCTTGAACATATAGATTATTCATAATTCATAAACTCTCATTTGAACTTATCAAAATTTACTATATATATCAAATTACCTATCCATATAATTATTCCATAATGGATTACATAATTTTGCAAAATTTAAGTGTTATTCCATAAATTTAATTTTCATGAAGAAGATGGAATGTGGAACCATTAACTTACTCTCTTTCGATAAGAACATCTTCAAAGAACTCCGTAGGATTGAATTTCTTAAAAAAAAAAAAAAAATGTTCTTATAAGAAATAAATCTTCCCAATATTGCTGCAAATGCCAAAATACCATTACATACATTGAAAATTATTATACTATACTTATTTTATATATACGTACCTCAAGCCAACGAAAAGCTCTCTTGGGCTCCCAAGCAGGAAAACCACCATTTTCACTCTTAAAAAAATGTACCAAAATATATCATTTTAATTATTTACATGCAGTGGTAAAAATAGATGATGAAAAGTAGATAAAAGTCATTAATTACATGCGGTGGTAAAAGTAGATAAAAGTCATTAATTAAACAAATAATTAAACACTTACTTGAAGGGAAAGAATGACATTAAGAGCATCATACAAGCGTTCTGCTTCAATTTTTTCACCCACAACTTCGGAGGGATATCTTGAGAATAGAAGTGCAACCTATGAAATATTCAAACACGTGACGAAGATGTCTAAGACCTTGTTTTGCTAACAATATTTTACTTGTAAAAGTTCAGATATGATAAGTTTAGAAAAAAATGCATTTAATTTTTGTAAGTAAATAGGAAAAGTAAGTTAAGATACATTTTAATTTACCACGAACATAAATTTTAATTTATTTCAAATAAGTTTGAGGGATGTTTATATAAATTAAAGACTATTACAAATTAACAAGTACCTTGAACCCTTCAGCAGTGCAATCAGAGACCTGCCAACCATGATCTTGTATTGAAAAAGTCCATGCACCTTTTGAAATATGTCTATACATCTCCCTGAAGTTTCCAGAAGGATTTTCTTTGACCTAATACAAATAGGTGGATTGAGTTTGTTTAATCGACTTTGTACCAAAATGGTCATGGTGAGGGTCGGGGGAAGTTTATAACAGGCGTGTGCACACACACAAACATTAAAGATAATATACCTGGGAGGCTTTTAAAAAATAGTGTGCTTTCTTCAATGTAGGTGCATAATCTTGTGTAAGACCACTTGCAAATATTGCTTGGATTGCAAAGGCTGCATCCCACATTTGGGAACCAAAACTCTGTTTTTTTTTTAACATAAACTTAGATATTAGAAATCAATAGCTACTATTTGTTACTTGAGATTTTCTTGAAATTTTATTTTGCCTATAATTACCTGCATTTTCATCCCATCTTCTGCAAGCCAGAAGTAATCTGGAATTCGCGCTAGATGTTTCTTGTATGCATCAGAATTTGAATCTTCTACCCAACAAGCTAGCATACAAAGAACCTGTTACAAGTTTTATTTGGTAATATAAGTTATTATGTAACAACATTTTCTTTATTAGTAAATGTAATAATGCAATGGTATAAAACCTTTTCCACACAACCAATGCAGAGGTATCTACTATTAATGTCCTCATAGTGTACATGTTCCATAGCGATCTTCATCGACTTCTCTCTCAATTTCGAGAAGGGCCAACGGTTGAGTACTGGCTCGACAAAGTTGTGAAGGAATCCCCATACCATGTCTTGTACTAGGGGATGTGGGTAGTAAAGGTCCTCCTACAAAACATTGGTTTTTTTTAGTATGTTCACTTTCATATAGTAATCATATTGTTGTAGGATGTATATATTTACCTTAGCACAAGTGTTTCTAGCCTTGTTCCAATTTATTTCATTGTAAGGTTCATTGTAAAGCTCCCTTCTTAGTGACTGAATGAGTGGAGTAATTGGACCAACAAATCTCTTACCATAAAGAAAAGACATTGGCATATACACCAACCTACAATAGCACAACATTTTCCCTGCAATTTTGACCATAATTTCCCATAAATTAACTTTATTGAATTTAATTTAGTTCAAAAAAAGATGTTGCACTAGAAAAGATTAAGTTTAGCCAATTTGGAACCTGGATGCATAGGTGAAATCTCAGGGAGTAGCCAAAATTCTGGTGGCATTGGGTTGCACCCATCCCACTCGTACGCTCCAAGCACCTACATATAAAACGAGCTCATTGTATAAACAACCACTCTATATATATATCCTATTGATTATTCCCTTCGTTTTAATTTGATAGTCTCATTTTAACTTTTTATAGTCAAACTTTAAAAAATTTGACTAAACTCACATTAATATTAATATAAATATAAAAAATATAATCATGTAAGATGAGTATTACATTTGGCTCAATGTGAAGATTTATAATATCAGATTTTATAAAATTTACTCTTGAAAATTGTATAAAATTAGGAATTCATGACAAAAACACGCGTAAATCAGTGTAATTAGTGTTTATATTTTTATGATTTTTTAACTTTTTACGATTTTCAAGTGTAAATTTAATACTTATATGTAGCCCTAAGGGCTTTGTATAACATTTTCTATTTTTTAATAGATAATTAAAAATAATGATGGTCAAAAATACATATTAAATACCGAGCAAAGTCAAATTTTGACTATCAAATTGAAATAGAGATAGTATTAATTATGTGCCTTATACATTATGAATCTTATTCGTAAGTCTAATAATGACAAATGACTAACCGTGAGCCAAAATTTTCCCCAAGATGGGATGGCAGTGGCACCACCATGGTCAAGGATCCATTGACGAGCCCTTGCAACCGCGTTATCTTCACCATCATCGGGGCCTTCTCCGAGCAGCCTAAGGGCAATGTAGCTAATTACAGAACCAAACATTGTGCTATTGCCTTCTATGTGAAGTCCCCATCCTCCATCTTCATTCTGCCAATATTTTCCACATTTTGTAATGTAAGACTTAAGTTTATTTCACCAAATAAATGAGAGTTAAATTAGTTATGGTTGAACCTGGTGATTGTAGATGTAACGCTTGATTTCCTTTTGGTGCTCAGAAGATAATATTATATTTGTTGCTCCTGTAATGTGCAGGGCTATTACCTGAAATTTTGAAATATTACATTTTTGAGATGAAGTTGGTAATGAATCATATTAATACCGGCCATATTAGTGTAACGGATGTAGATTAGTTAGTTAAACTTTTGAGGGTGACACGCAAGTCTTAGGATCCAATCTTATCTGCATTATTGCCTTTACGACTGTCTCTACACCCAAAGAAACATGACAGCCCTTTAAAATGTGCAAGAAATGATCTTTGAAAGTTTAACTTAATCTTTTAAGAAAGTAAATTTCCATGAATATCATATAACAAAATTGTCATTCATTGATTATCCAAAAAAAATAACAATGTATTTTTTCAATGTGTTCCAACTAGTTCATTCTTCCATTATTATGTAACATAATGAGCTATTCCTTTATTTTTTAGCGAAAACAATTGCACTTCAAAGCTTGACAATGCACAATTTGAACAAGTAATATATTTAACTATTTAAGAAAAAAATAAGCCTTAACAACACCAACTATAACTTGAGTACCATGAATAGCACCACCTATACGTAATAGCCAGAACAACACCAACTTTTGTAATAGGCCAGGTGTAACATGTGTAATAATAATAAATTAATGAATAAAACTTACAAGTGGAGGGAGGAAGAATAATGGGCCGGCAGATTCAGCGGGCCAGTGACCATCATGGGCCTGTATACTGGAGAAGAAATTGATGGATCTTTTGAGTGTTGTATCCATTGCTTCCTCTGTTATCTCCTCTGTTTCCTTCAATTTGATTCTTTGAGGTATTGGCAAACTTGTGTTTTCTTTTCTCAACTGTTCCAAGTATTTGTTCCCCATACTTTAGTTTGTACTAGGAATATATTAAACCATTTACTTGTACATATTTTTTATTACAACAATATTACTTGTCATTTGTTTACCTTGCCAATTCCTCTAGATACAATAATAATTATAACGAAAAAGTTGTGTGTAAAATCGTGACTTTCAGGTGTGAGTTCCAACAAAATTATACATATTATTTGATCCCGTTTAATTTCTTTATGTATATTAAAAACGCCGGTCAGAGCTTTTTAATATTTATTTGATGAAGGTTCCTATAATTTAAATACAATATGGTAATTTGGCCAAATGAATACTTAGATTTAGTAGGTCATATTTTATATATAGTGCAATAAATGTATTGGCTATAAGCCTATGACTTGAAACTTTGTAGTAAGTGGTATATATGTACAAACTATAACAAAGGAAATGTATTAACCTGCATTCTCATTAAGAGATCAGAACTTTGCCTATTCTTGAACCGATTCCTCTTGAATTCCTCCCTAACCATCTCGACCTCAGCTCGTTCCTCCGGTGTTCCAGCCTCATGATCAAACTCCCAATGTTGTCGACCAACGTGATCGTTTATGCTCACTAGCCATGGATCCTTTCCTTCTGCTATCTTTAGCTTCCACATTATTATCAGCTCTTATAAAAATATACTACTATATTCTTGTTTCTTTTGGCAAGAAGTGTAATTCTCTAGTTTTTTTTTTTTTTAAATAAACTTTTTCAAGAGTAAAAAGGGAGCAAATTAAGAAAATGGTGTATTTGAAGAAGAGTTTGCATGAGCCTCCTCTATCCTATTTATAATACTGCATTCAATTCAGATTTCAGAACAAAAATAATTAACTAATTACTGTGTATGATCTTTAATTAATCTTTGATGATTTTGGGCATGGAAATATATAATCAAGTGACGTTGACTTATAGATCATGTAAATATACATAATATAGTTGTTCATTAAAAATTTAAAATAGTTTTAGTATCCCCTATACATCAGAAAATATTGCACTTAGCTAATTATAGTGTATAATGACATTTTTTCCATTAGATTATAAGTTCAAACTATAATCTAATATATAATCTATTAATTTAAGATGTCAAAAGACTTGGATCATCGTTTTTTCTAGTTTGACCAAATCAACATATTACGATATAATCTTATACGTGGGTATAATTGTGAAAAGAACCTAAGTTTGACCTGTTTTAAAGTTCTTTACATTATTTTGAACCTTCACAGTATCAGCTATAAGATTCTTTGTTAAATTGTGCATGTTTCAACAGTTTAACAAAGAATCTTATAGCTGATATATACAGACTTACAAAAGATAAGGTTAAGGAGATTCGAACACCCAACCTTTTACTTAACCGTCTAAGCCAATTAACAACCACGTTATCAATATGTAAAAAAAAAAAAAAAAAAAAAAAAAAAAAAAAAAAAAAAAAAAAGTATATAACTGAAAAGCACAAATTTCAATTTTTTTTTTTTTTAAATAAGATACTCAAAAAATAAAAATTCAATAAATATTCAATATGACTATTATCTCATACCACCTAGGGACGGAAAGGCAACAAATTCATCTCTATAAGTATAATACATGAAAACTATAATATAATAATATATAACGTATGTTGCGGGGCATCTCCTGGCTAAACACTTGTGAAATATAGTAAAGAAGGTATGAATAGTACAGTATTGGGTAGAGGGGTAAGTGAGTCAATCTTTTTGAATAAACTCAAAATTTTTAACAAAAGTTATAGATGTTGTTCCATTTAATGCTCCATGCGTGATAAGCACATGTATGTTCAATCTAGTCGAATTCTAAGAGAGTAACTCATAATTTTAGGTTATTCGATCTCAATTTTCAAACTATATATGTTTATAATTTGTACTTGTAATTGTAATTGATGATTAATTACACTTTTTCTTTTTTTCGCTTATGCACTTATAACTACCTGTATTTAACATGTTTAAAGCTTGTAGAAGTTAATTTGCACGAGAATGAAAAAAATAGGAACGCTTATAGGAGAGAATTCAAGTTTATCTCCTGGATAAACTTGAAGTGTTTATTCAGACCTAGTTTTGGAATTTCGCATTGCAAAAGCGGGGGTAAATTTGGAAAGTAAACTTTAGCCCACCAATTGGAATAAACAAACGTTTATTGACGCCTGGTAACAGGTAACCCTGGGTTAACACATATCCATTCTTAAACCCCTCTAATCGGCTTCAACCTTCTTCAACCTCTCAGAACGTGAAGCGTAGAATCCGGGAATTGTTTTTAGGACTCCCACATTCAACCTTTCAGGACGCTAGGCGAAGTGCCGAGGGAAGCGTTTTCAGAAGACTCAAGTCTCTAAGATGGTATCTAAAATTTACTGTTAATTTTGCAGCGTCGTTATCACCGAGAAGTGCTAGGGTATTTGAGTGGTTTGTTAATTATTTTGGAATTGATTTATTTGAATGATTAATATTGATGTTAAGAAATTGTGTAATAGGAAAATTGTTATATATGTACAGTGCTGAATTGAAATTGAAGAAATTTAAATTTGAGTGATTATTGCAGTTGCTTTGAATGATTATTATTTCCATCATATTAAAGAGTTAGTGAATTGGTGATGAATAGTGTTTACAAATTACAACAAATTAATTTTCTGAAGTTAAATTGATAAGAATGATAATTTTCAAAAAAAGAAAAAAAAAGAATGATATATGGACATATGGTGCTTCGAATTACTTGAGGGCGGTGGCCGGTGGAGATGGCCATGAATTGAAATTGAAGAAATAATTAATTGCATTCTGTTATATTTCAGGTGACTAGTTGATTATGTTGCCAATTTCTAATATTGGGTATATGATCTGTATGTAAATATGTCACACCGCCATTGTAGAGTTTCTTGTGTTTTTACAAGAATCGAGAAAAAGTGAAAGTATATCTTCTAACCCTGGGTTAAATTAACCCAACGTCGTCAAATCCTATACAATACACGTTACTTTTATCAAAACTCACGTGACAGACTTTTGCAGTTTGCTTTAACAACATTTATTATTTTTTAATTTAGATTTTATGACTTATTTACAACAATGCCATGGGATATCTTTGTTTTGTTAATCTAGGAGATAAATGGGGGTGCTCTCACGCTTATAGCCACTTTGGCCATACTTGGTTGTTATTGGTTTAAAATGGTCCTTAAAACAAGTAACTTGCTTTGTTACTGTAATTTCTTTGCTTAAGCCCTTATATTTACCATATATTTGACATGTTTAAAGATTGTAGAAGTTGACTTGAAAGAGAATGTAAAAAATGGGAATACATATGGCCATATTAAGTTGATTTTGGTTTCAAATGGTCATTATAACAAGTAACTTGCTTTGTTTAATGTTTGTAATTTCTTTGCCTAGACACTTAAAATTACCTATATTTGACATGTTTAAAGCTTGTAGAAGTTCATTTGAAAGAGAATGTAAAAACTGGGAATGCGTATAGCCCTTTAGACCATATTTAGTTGATCGATTTTGGTTCAAAATGGTTCTAAAAATAGATAACATGCTTTATGTTTGTAATTTCTTTGCTTAGGCACTTCTAACTACCTATATTTGACATGTTTAAAGATTGTAGAAGTTCAATCATTTGAAAGAAAATGTAAAAAATAGGAATGCTTATAGTCATTTAGGCCTTAATTATTGTTTAATTTTCATTCCAAATTGCCCTTAAAATTAAACAAGTAACTTGCTTTGTTTTTGTAATTTCTTTGCTTAGACGCTTCTAACTACCTATTTTTGACATGTTTAAAGCTTTTAGAGGTTCATTTGAGGGAGAATGTGAAAAATAGGAACTGTTACAGCCATTTAGGCCAAATTTGGTTGATTTTAGTTCAAAGTGGTCTATAAAACAAGTAACTTATTTTCTTTTTGTAATTTCTGTACCTGGGCACTTATAATTTCTTGTATTTGACATGTTTAAATTTTTCCAAGTTCATTTGAAAGAGAATGAGAAAAATAAGGGATTGCATATAGCCATTTAGTAGGTCATAGTTGAGTTTTTTTTTTTTTTTTTTTTTCGTATGCAACCATAGTTTGTTGCTAGATTTTAATCTAAGTGATTTCACTTTGAGTGCTTTTATAGGATGCCTTCCAAAAGAAGGTAGATGAGTGTAGAGAAAAAGAAATTGAGAAAATTCCAAATGTAATCTATTGGGAAACGGTCGGTGCTAGGAAGATTGGGGTATAGTAGTTAGAGGTGTCAATTCCAATAACTGGAGGTCGGGTCTATTCGGGTCAAAATTATTGTTTTTACTCGGATCGGGTCAGGTTGGGTCAAATTCGGGTCGGATTAAATTCGGTTCATGGTCTATCGATTTCGGATCGGATATGGGTCGGGTCAACTCCAGATCGGTTCACTTTCGGTTCGGATAAATTCGGATCGGGTTCAAAACGGGTTTAACCGGGTTAATTTCGGGTCGGATGAATTTGGGTCGGGTTGATTTCGGTTGGGATGATTTCTATTCGATCAAGTTTGGTTTGATAAAGATAAGGTTGATCTGCTGATTCACTAATTGGTCAATTTCGATTCAATTCCTTTCTGTGTTTGGCTGGATTTTGGTCGAGTTGACCAAATTCATATCCAAATAAGGTTATTTTTAAACTAGAGTTATTATTGAGTTTTTACCTTATTATTGGGTTAATATCAAGTCGTATAATATATTTTTATCGTTTGATTATTAATTTACGAAGTACAAAATTTTAGTTTTCTCATATGATCAAGTTATGTGTAATTTGTATATTTGAGGCAAATTGAGATTGAATAATTATCGATGACTTATCATACCTATATAAGTGAAACGATAAATATGAGCTAGTGATATATTGACAAATGATAGTTACATATGGTGATATATACAAATAAGAATGTCATCCTTTTAAGGTTATTACAAATCTTCAATTGTACAATCTTCAATGTCATCTTTTAGATGAGACGAATATAAAGCTTAGAAATTAATTTTATATAATTGTATGTGCATGATGTAAACTTGTTACTTCGGATTATTTCTTTATAGTAAAATAAGTTAACTTATTAATAATTAGTAAATATATTAGTATAAGGACTGGAATAAAAAGGTCGATAATTAATTATGGTCAGGTTATATACGGATTGGGTAATAATCAAATCGAGTTAAAATCGGGTCGGGTTGATATCAGTTTGGATCAAAACAGATCAGATTAGATCGGTTATTTTTCGGGTCAATTTCGGATCGGGTTGAGCTCGAGTCGGGTCAAATCGGTTCGATTTGAGTTCAGGTCGGGTCAAATCGGATTCGGGTTGTGTTCAGTTCGAATCAAACCGGTGCCGGGTCAAGTTCAGATCGGATCAAGTTCGGATTCGGGTTGAGTTCAGTTCGGTTACAGATCGGGTTTGGGTCCTGATTTTCTCGGATCAAATCGGATCGGTTACAATTCGAAACGGATAATTTTTTTCAGGTCGGTTCGGTTTTGACACCTCTAATAGTAGTACCATGCCTCGGACGACTTCAATAAAAACCAACCTCTTATATTTCACAGTCACGATGATATGCCACACTTTAGCGACCGTTTGTCCGTCATTAAATACCAACCGATACATATTCAACTAGTAAATATCGACTGAATTTGTAGATTGAAAATAACAACTGTAACACCTTCAGTCTGTAATTACCAGCTGTTTAAATTTCGGTCGATAAATGCCTAAAATCAAACGGTAAGTATGCAATTACCAACCAAGGCTTTACTAGCTGATCTTTACATACCGAAATCAGTCGGTAAATATTTTAGATGAACGCTTTTTTTTGTTTTACGGAATGATTTATTGGTGGTCGAAAAAATGGTGTTCATTGTTGTATCTCTTTTATATATATTGCATCACTTTGACTAAAAAGTGCTCACATTTTTAGTCAAAGCGCGTGTTCGACAATAATTTTTGAGTAGCTTTTAGTGGTTTGACTAATTCTAACAATTACTTTAGTTAAAAACATGAGTGTTTGGTAATTTAGTCGTGAGATCGTGAGAGTATAGTTTAGTTAAAAACATGGTGAAGCAACTAATGAAAACCTCTCTCCTCCTTCCTTTCTTCTAATCCCTAGCCTCCATTGTTGATTTTTAAAGGGGTTTCTATCGGTTTTAACCGGTAAAAAGCCCGAATCTTTATTTCTCTATAAAGTTTTTTTTAGGCTTTTAATAATGCCGCCTTCTTTTGGGAGTAACTTTTCTCCCTCAAAAGAAGGAAAATTTGTCAAAAATAATCTCAACTTTCACATATTCGCTTTAAATAATCCCAACTTTGGATTATTATTAAATAATCTCAACTTTGGGGTGTATTCGCTCAAAACAGGATACCGGTCACATGGGCCTATTTTGAGTGAATACACCCCAAAATTGGGATTATTTAATAATAATCCAAAGTTGGGATTATTTAAAGCGAATATGCGAAAGTTGGGATTATTTTTAACAAATTTTCCTCAAAAGAAAGGGTTTCCGACCTCCTTCGAAAGACAAGGGTTTATCTCCTCATTTCGAAGGAGTAATTTCTTAGTTCTAAATCCATGATATAAGATCTAATAGATAGTCGTGAAATAATTTCGTTGGTGAAAAATTATGAGAGATTGCAAAGGTTATCAAGTTTTCGAATACAGTCAGATGAATCAGAAGGAAAACATCCTCACGGCTACAAAAGATCGTCAAACCTCTTTCCAACAAGGCTATATTTTCCAGCAGTATAAGCGGAAGATATTCCTTAGTGCAAGATTTACTCAACTATTATTGTAGTTGTTATGAAAGGAAATTTATATTTGCTTTATGTATTTGTTAGAGTCAAATCTTCTTTGTAGATGTTGTATGATATTTTATTAACAAATTATTTTACTATTCAAAAAAAAAAAAAAAAAAAAAAGAAGTTAATATTACTAGTGAGTGAAGATTGAAGGTAATTGTTGGAATTTTCCTTTAATATTTTTAGAGTTTTACAGTTATATAGGTAGTTGTAGACACCTGATTGTGTCTCCCCAAAAACCAAACCCAGTGATGAATATCTTTCACGTCATTGATTGTCGAAAAGGTGAAATGTGAAAAGTCTTGTGATACGGTCGTTTTAATAAAAATACTTCTTTCTGTTTTCGAAAATATTTCTTTTCGTACTCTATTTATGGAAAATTTCCAGTCCAGTTTAGTTTGGTCCATGATAAGGGTTCAATAATTGTGTAGTTAGATGGGGCTTGAATACGATATATTATAAGCCCAATTCCGATGAATAATGAGGAAGTTATGACCAAAATACTAAATTGGGCCCGAAATGAATTTTATATATGGTCCAATGATCAAGTGGAGGGCCCATTAATTATTATTCTTTAAATCATTAGGATTAATTTTAATCTTATAAAATAATCTAGAAGGTTCTTTTAAATTCTAGTGGAATTAGAATTAATAATATCTTTTAGAAAATAAAGAATTTTATTTGGAATAAAACAAGTGTTATAAAAGATTAAATCTGGTTTTAGTTATGATAAATACGGAATCTAATTATTTAATTATATTAGGAAAAGGACTCCGTACAACGTTTTTATCTTTTTAGTACCATCGCCAAACGACAGCTTCATCGCGTCGCGATGGAAGTAGTTTTACTCCGAATCGAATTCGATATTTTCTGATCGTTTCGGGACTATTTTCTCTATAAATAGGGTCGATATTCCCCGTTTTCAAATAACCAACAATCACCAACAATCATCAACAATCATCTAATTCTATTCTCTTCTCTCTTCAAGCTAGAAGCTTGTTCTTTTTCCTTCTTTCTAAGACTTCCCTTTTCGAATACAATACAACATTCACGAATCTTAGACGCCCCTAACCAAGCTCGAAGTTGTCTTCACCCTAGACGTGAAAGGTTGATAATTTCTAAGGGTTTTGTCCCAAATCTCTATTTCAATTATTTAAATTAATTGTTTGATTTAATATTTTTATTGAAGTTACTAACGTGTGTATTGTTTTGATAGAAAGAGATACGAGGCAACAAAGTAAGTTGTTTTATTGCTATATTTTTATAGAAAGCATGTTTAGATTATTTTAATTCCTAGTATCATGTTAGGATGTCTTTATGATTCCTGGTATCATGTTAGGATGTCTTTATGATTCCTAGTATCATGTTTAGGGTATTAACTAATATTTCTAATTGTAATCCCCCGTATTTTTAAATATTTTATAAGTGAAAATTTATTTTATTTATAATATTTATTTGTTTTTTTTCATAATTTAATTTCAAAAGTTTCAAATTATTAATCTGGGTCGAAAATTATTTGAACAAATTATTTTATGCACCTTTATTCTACAATTTATGTCCAATCACACAAGCCTAACCCATTTGTTTACTTAATCGACCCATTATTTTTATGAGGCCTAATCTTTCTTTTTACCCTAGAATAATTCTCTCCTATAAATACCCCATGAATCTCCAAAAATTTCACACATAAAAAGGTTAGTCTTATTTTCATCCTCCTTTGTTTCATTATTTTGCTTAATGTTAATTTAATTGTTTTGGATTTTGATTTTAGTATAACGATTATATTTTTAGTATCAAATAATATTTTAATGGTATAAATATTATAAATTTCAGATTATATTTATGTTATAAATTTCATATTTTATGAATTATAAACCTAGGGTTTCAATTTATTGAAAATCATGATTTTAGGGTTTTTATGAACAATTGATTTAGGGCTTTTATAGTAATGATGTTTTGAAATTTTGGTGATTATAACTACTGATTAGTTTAACTTAATTCCAGATTATTTTGAACACATAGATTCGTGTTTTAATTTTTAGATTTCCGTTCGTTAATATTAATCCCGTTTTAATCCCGATCAGGTTTTAAACTCATCCGATTTTGACAAAAAAAGTAGTGTTTTCCATGTGGAAACAACGTTTTAAAAAAGACTCACTACCTTTGGTAGTGAGCACCACCCTCTCGTGGCCAAATTCAGCCTCTAAATATGATTTTCGGGCAGTTTTTGGTTTTTAACAAAGTTTTTTTAAAATTTTATCCTTGAGTTTAAAGGGTAAGAGATAATTTAATTTTTCTATGGATAACTTTAGTATAAAGATGTATTTTGATGAAGTTTTGAAGTGGTTTTCGATTAGTTTAAAATGCTGGAATTTTATTTAAAGTAGTATAATTGTGATTTTAATAAAAGGGTGTGATTACCTATTAAAAGGGAGATTTTTAGGGGTTTTTATATAATTTTTAGATTTTTATTAGACTTTGAACTTGCTGTAATTTCATGTATAAGAGTGTATTTTAAGGTTTTTACGAAGAAAATTTAAAGAACTATATATAAGCCTTTAAGTTTAACAAAAGGGAAGGTTTTAAAGTGTTGTTTGATTTGGATTTTGAAGGTTTTAAAGTAAGTTAGTATTGCTGTAAATTTGATTGATTGGGTATTGATTGAGATGTTATTATTTGGCTTAGGAGAGGAGTTTATTGAAGGTGATTTCTAGTTAGTAAAGTGGCATACCAATTCGTTTGCTCAAGGTACGTACAAGTTACGAAACCTTTCTTTTAGGTGCATGTTTAAGGACGACGGATCGAGAACTTAGTATCATGTATAGGGATGACTGAGTTAAATTGTTTGGTTATACATTGTGAATTTCATATGACGTGCACGCACTTTTTTATATTGCAAGTATTATTTGTGCTCTAATTATGCAAGGTGCGCTTAGAGGCAAAGGTATATGATTGGTGTAATGATTAATTTATTACTCATTCATGATTATGCAAGCAGGATGAGTAAAGGAAGAATTTAAGTCTTGTAAGACGAGGTTGAGGTTTTGGGGTGCCTTATGCACTCAAGGTGTTTATACACCGAGGTAGTAAAGGAATAAATAATAAATGTTGCTTGCCACTAATAAATCAAGAATTGAAATTGAAAAGTTGTTTTACTTGATTGAATTGATATTGGATTGATTGTATTGTTATGCATATGAGTCATCACCAAGTCTAAACCTGTAAATCACGTAAAGTGCAAGATGGATGAGCAATAAAACTCTGGATTGGTGCACTTCTGGAGTAATGACAATCAGGGGTTGGGGTACATGGGGTATTAGCCGTGTACTTTTCTCGAGGCCGTCTGATCTACGAGTCTCTTATTTCAAATATTTTTCAAAACTAGGAGTTAGGTGAGATCTCATACTAACTACGGTCACGGAGTCGCGCCCGTGGTCGTTGGATGTTTATTGATGTTTCCGAAAGGAGGCATGGGGTTTTTCTTTTATTGATGTTCCAAATGGAGCATGGGTTGGACAACCTTGTCTATTGCGTAATCCAATGAATAAAAATAATGATTTACCTATTATTAATTAATGGAGTCTTAGTAATATAAATAGTTGAGTCGTGTGTTGAGTCTATAATTTAATAACGCATGATGATTGATTATTAGTAGCAGGTTATGGATTTCTTAATTTATTTTGCAGCTTGTATGTACTCAGCTTTGCTGATTGCGTGCTTTGTGTGCCTTTCTTTGGTCATGGCCTTCGCCTTTCAATGACCCTGTGACGATCCAATTTTTACACTTGTAATATTGGGGAGCAGAATTATCACAGGTTCTTACACATGCAGCATTCATCAGGGTTGTGGGATCTTGAGTAGAGAGTTGGTTGTTTGCATTTTATTTCTTTTGCAAGTTTGAATTTATTTTAATTCGATTTTATTCGACACTATTTCTTTTGGGTTTGAATTTATTTGAACACTGAATTTAATCACTTACTACTTTTATTGGGTTTTGAATAAGGGCCTTAATGGTTCCAAGTTGTATGACTTAATTTGGTTTCATTCGTTGATTTTGAAACTTATTTATAACTGATTTAGTTTTTCCGCTGCTATTTTCTGATAAAGTCTTAACGTTTGAACACGTGGCGGTAGCACGCCAGTAATTCTCTTGAATATTGTTCAGGGTCCTCAGAGGTTTAAAGAGAGAATTATTGGGGTGTTACACTAATATCATGTATGCTTCTAGTATCATGTTTAGGTTGTTTCCTATTTCTTCTATCATGTTAATATCATGTTAGGGGTAAATGTTTGATCTTTATTGTTTAGTGACATGCTAGAATTTGTTACTAATCTTGTTAGTATCATGCCTAGGATCTTGCTAATATTATTATGCTTTGTTGAGATTGTTATTATGATGATTGTTGTTATTATTATGTTGCTTGATATATTATTGTTATTGCTTGATCACGCCCTCTCTTATAGGATTAAAGGGAATTTGTACTTGAAATCACGCTTAATAAGACAATTAATTATTTAAGCTAATGTGATTTTAATTCAAGTGATCTCTAATAATAGATTTGTTTGTGCATTAATATTCAACCAACATAGATTAAACAGGTTTAGGATTAATATAATGATTCTATGTTAGTCAGAAAGCACACATGAATATGAGAAAACAAAGTAGAGGCCTATTTTTAGGATAGGTTCAATCTCTTTTAGGTTGGATTTGTACCTTCATCCCCAAATATCCAATCATGGTTCCAGACCACTAGGAGTTAGTGATCTCATGAATTGTGAAGGGGTGTAACCTTTACCTTGTGAACGGTTTACAAGTTCCTAAAACTTGTTGGCGACTCTTTTGCTCTAGCTTCCTTCCCTTTGGACGCCACCATGCTTAAGTGTATGATTATAGTGGGGCTCAAGTGTGAGATGCTTGAAATATTCCCTACAGTTGTCAACTGTTATTTTATCAATAATCACACTAAAGTATTTATCTTCACAACTAACAACTTTTGACAGCTAATCGTTACTCCCACAACTAATAACTACTCAGTACTATCGGTCTATCACGGCTAACAGCTACATCGATCTACAACTACATTTTGCTGAACATGGCTAGTGTTGCAAATTTTTTATAATTGTGCATGGACAAATAAATCAATTAAATTGTTGCATTTAATTTGAAATGGAGATAGTAAATCGTATAAGGAGTAATTGTGTAAGATATAGATAGTACTAATGTTCAATTTCCGGGATTGTTCTAAGGTTAGGTAAATTACGCTGCAAGAATCTCAATCCTTACAGTTCTTCTGGTCTATTATTCATAGGAAAAACAATTTGATTTAACAGCTCATCTTGTGTGCGGCCGGCCATACCGTGTGGTCACTTAAAGTAACCCCTATACCATTGATTAAGTAACCCCTTCAATACCGACCGAATAACCTCTATAACACCGACCGAGTAACTATATAACAATGATGAAATAACCTCTTTAACACTGACCAAGTAACCCCCATTATACTAGCGAAATAATCCTATAGTGGCTGGCCACACGATGTGGCCAACCACATATAAGACTTTGTGTTGATCTAATGGGAAAGGGTAAGAGATATTCACCCTCAAATACCGTAGTTGAGACTCTTGGAAGGATTCGACTTTATAACCTGCCTCAAAATTAAAAGGTAAATCCCAAACTAATTAAGTACGATGATAAATATGATCCTTGGAGGAATCCAACAAAATAGGGAGATTTGCTTGCAATTCCCCTAATTCAAAGACCGATAACGAAAACTAGCTTAACAAAAGCTAAGGTAAGATTTAGCTGATGTTCATTTTTGTGATTGAGATTAAGAAGCACGATTATTGCATATAAAGGATTTCACAAAATTTAGTCAATCAATATGATTTCATGACGATGACATATGATTTAAAAATAACAAGTTACGTACATCTTGTATTTGATTTTTAGTTGACTTTTGACTGATAATAATACAATATGTGAAATAACTAGCAATGGTTTTAAATAAAGAATGCAAATGGTTACAATTTCCATCATTGGAGCCTCAAGATATGTAGCAATCATGTTGAGAGATTCATCCATCATAAGTCAGGTGTGTGCTACTGGTCGGATTCGAATGTAGTCGGAGCTAAGCTTTCGATAAAACGGATGGCCTTCCTAAAAGCAAATAATAAAAGTCTTCTTCTTTTCCTATATAATTATTTTTCTATTAAGAAATTGAAAGATCAAAAAAAGGTGGGAAGCTTTTATTAATAAATTAAATCAAGACTCACCAAGGTAATAGCTCCTCTGAGAAAGAATTTAATTATGCATATACTCTCTTCATTTCACAATAATTACGATACTTAGCTTGACTCTATTTGAAATTTGAATCATGCATGCTAAATTACCGTGTCCATACAAGTCGAAATTTAATTTAAGAATTCAAGTCGGTTTCGGATCGGGTCTATCCGATCAAGTTTTGACACCTCTAGATCCACCTCGGCCCATTAGAGACAATTAATCTCGATTGTAAGTGAGCAACATCATTCCCGGGTCTACTAACAAAAATTATATTAGATGGAGTTAAATTTTAGCATTAATGAACAAAAATCTTGAGTTTTATAAAGATGAGAGGGGAATATAGCATATACGCTACAAATGTACAAGGGAAAGAGTAAAGTAAGAGAAAGAAGCTCCACCTTCCTCAGTAAAAAAAAAAAAAAAAAAAAACTGTTAAACGATAAAGGGCATGTTCTGATTTCCTGAATAGAGCTGAAATGAATTGTTTATGAGAGAAGAAAATTAGGAACTGAACTGAATTGATTGGAGTTGAACTGAACTGAAATTAAGTTGAAGAGAACAGACCCTAACCCTATCCAAAATTTAATCCATTATTAGTTTTGTAATTTATTGCTTTCATTGATTAGATGATATCAATAAAAGCAATTTTGTTGTTTCATTCTCTTTTGTGTATACGTATTTCATGTTTACTTCTAATATGGTAAAGAGCTACAAGTTTGATCATGAGAAAAGTAATAAAGAGTTATGAAGAAAAAAAAAAAAAAAAAAAAGGAGAGAAAGAAGTTATTCACTGAAATTCTGTATGTATTTGATTGAGTAAACTTTGATTTCAGATAGTTTTTGTTTTGTATTTTTCATTCTTAGAGCCTATTTGTCCTATATGCGTTTACTAGATAAAGCTCGTGCGATGTACGTTTTGTTTAAATTTTTTAAAATAATTTTTTTTATATATATATATGTGCTAAAATTTGTTACATATTTAGATAAAATTCCTGATATCAAAAGATAATATTTTATATTTAATTAATTTAAACTGGGAAATCTCATTTGCCAATTTTGCTTACATGTCATATAAATTATTTAATTGTAAAAGAAATTAATAATCTCGTATTTAATTGGCTACCACTAAAATGTATTATCCTACATGGCGCGCTGAAAAAATTAAATCCTACGTGGCTCTTTAAAAACTCGGGAAAAAACCCCTCTTTATATATATACTAGTTTTGTGCCTGTGCGATGCCCGGGTTGTTTATTGAATTTTAAGATAAATTTTTAATTTATATGTCAAATTTTAAAATATATCATTGATACAAAATTAGTTAGGAATTGAAGTGTTGTGACGATTTGCTATCTAGTAGGAATTGGTGGAAATGTTCGATTTAATACATCAAAAAATAAAAAATAAAAAATTAGCAAAAAATAAATAAAATAAAATAAATGTTCAAAGCCAGTTGGGTTGACCCGGCCCGAACCCAAAACTTTGGGTAAGGGTTAAACATTTCGTGACTTGTAACCTGAAATGACCCAATCCGAGATGACTTATGACTCGACCCTAATTGACAGATCTACATACTAATAAAATTCTATTAGATTGTGAAGTATATTATTTTAGCCGGTATATATATATTATAAATGGATGTTTTACGCTTTGAACTACTTCCTTCGCTCCAAAAAATATTATGATATAAAAAATAAGTTTATATGATAATTTTTGTGAATTATAATTTAATAATTTTTTTGAATAAAATTATAATTCAATTTGTACATCTGAAATATTGGTATTTTATCGAAAATAAAACTCTAAACTAACATTTTTATCCTAAAATTCTATCCAAATAGAATTCTAAACTAATTTTTTTATCTTATGAAATCTATTTAAATCTACCAATGCGGCGCGACACTTGGCGAAATGTTGAAACGCTAAGTGTCGCTGCCTCGTGACCTGGCTAAAAGTTTAGCTTTATATATTAGTTATATGATACTAGTTTGTGCCCCGTGCGATGCCCGGGTTGTTTATTGAATTTTAAGATAAATTTTTAATCTATATATCAAATTTAAATACAATTGATACAAAATTAGTTAGGAATTGATGTGCTTTTGTGACGAATAGCTATCTAGTAGGCATGTAATGATTAATAATAATGTTGGTAGAAATGTTCGATTTAATACAATAAAAAAATTAAAAAAAAATTAGCAAAAAATAAACTAAATAATAAAATAAATGTTCAAATCCCGTTGTGTTAATCTGAACCCAAAACTTTGGGCAAGATTGAACATTTCTTGACTCGTAACCTAAAGTGACCAAATCCGAGATGACTCATGACCCGACCCTAATTGACAGGTCTACATAGTAATAAAATTCTATTAGATTGTGAAGTATATTATTTTAACCGATTAGTATATATTATAAATGGATGTTTTACGCTTTGAACTACTTTTTTTCGCTCCAAAAAATATTATGATATAAAAAATAAATTTATATGATAATTTTTTAGAATTATAATCTAATAATTTTTTTTGAATAAAATTATAATTCAATTTACACCTCTGAAATATTGATATTTTATCAAAAATAAAACTCTAAACTAACAATTTCATCCTAAAATTCTATCCAAATAAATTCTAAACTAACTTTTTTTTATCTTATGAAGTCAATTTAAACCTATCCTACATGACATGACACTTGGCGAAAAGTTGAAACACCTTTTATCAAAAATAAAACTCTAAACTAACAATTTATCCTAAATTTTGTCCAAATAAATTCTAAACTTACTTTTTTTTATCTTATGAATTCTATTTAAATCTATCCTACATGGTGCGACACTTGGCGAAAAGTTGAAACGCCAAGTGTCGCTGCCTCTTGACCTGGCTAAAAGTTTAGCTTTATATATTAGTTATATGATATATATATATTAGATTGTATATCACAAAGGTTCTAGATTATTTTAAAATAAATACTGATTTTTTATAAAGATGAGACTGGACCGAGCAATCCCGCCTGACCCGAGACACAAGCCCATCGTTGGCCTAGCACAGCCCAACACTATTCGTGCTGGGCCTAGCTAGTAATTTGGAACGTAGGACGACACGACCCATGGTCCGTTTTATGGCCCATAGAAGAACGAAAAAGAACCACGTGCTACCCCATTTGGTCTTAGTTACATCGGTCTTAGCTACATCCTTATGTAGCTAAGGTAGCTAAAACACCGGCCCGAAGCTCAATCACAAACGTGCCTAATTGTAAATGCAACCCAAACAAAAACGCAGCCCACACATACAAATTTTATAGAAAATTAGTCACTTCCCAACTACCATATATTTTTTAAAATATAATTTTTTTTTATTTGAAAATGTTAAATATAATTTTATTTAAAAAAAAAAAAACCATTTAGTCATTTCAAAATTTAATTTCTGAATTTAATTTCTTCTCTCTGTGATTTTCTCTCTAACAATCAAAGAAAGTTCATTATCTCTCCTCTATATAATTTGGATTCCTTATGTTCATAAAATGTTTTGAAATTTTATAGAAAAATTGTTACTTCCAACCGCCATAATTTTTTTAAAATATAATTTTTTAAAAAAAAAATCGTTTAGACTATATTACTGCATGTTCATTATTTGGATATCTTATCACTACTAGAAAAGGCTTGTTTCCGACGGACCTCATTTTCCATCGCAAAATTTAAATTCAACGACGGAATTAAGGTTGTAGTAAAAATCGGTCGGAAATATTAGTTTGCAACGGAAATTCCGTCGTAGTATTTCCGACGGAATACATTTCCGTCGGAAAATTTAGTTTCCGACGGAATATTCTGTAGCAAATTTATTTACGACGGAAAATTCCGTCGGAACTACATTTTCCAACAGAATAATTTTCCGTCGCAAAAATTCGAAAAACAAAACCTCCCACCCTTGCTTTTCACAACAGAAACAGTAAAAAAAAGGGGAAGAGAGAGAAAGAAAGAAAGGGAGAAAGAGAGAAATATCTCGCCGGCACCGGAGCTAAGCGTCGCCAGCCGCCACCGAATTCGCCGTCGCCAGCCCTCCCGTTGTTCTCCCCGGCCGATAAGTTTTGTTTTGGTTTTTTTAAATTAAAAACACCACCACTAACACCGACCGGTGTGAACAGCCACCGCCGGTGTAGCAGCTGCCATTCGTTCTCGTCACAGTTCGTTCTCTTCGCTGGCATTCCAAAAAGCCGGCCAGCCGGTGAGTTTTTTTTTTTTTTTTTTAATTTCTGTTTTAATTTTTTTTAAACCCTAACCACCACCACCCCTTTTTTCAGGTTCCTCCACCTTCCTTGCCCCGACCAGAACCACCACCACCTTCATCCTTCCGTCGTGTTGCCGTCGGTAAGTGTTCCTTTATTATTAATTTTTTTTTTCATTTTTTTAAATGTAAAATTGACATTTTTTACCCTAAATAAGGTTTAATTGTTATTATTTGTAGGATTTGTATCTTTTCCTTGCTTTGAATCTCAATAAAAAGTACAGATCTAGAGATTAGTGACATTAAAATTTCTAAAATTGTTAGTTTAGTTTATACTTGGCATGTTAGTGACTTAGATATATGTTAGTTTATTCAAGTATTTATTTTATGTTAGTTTAGTTTGCTTTACTTTATTATAATAAATAATAATGGTTGATATGTTAGTTTAGTTTGGTTTGGTTTTTTAGAATAATGTAAGACATGACATGTTAATTTTGTTTGGTTTAGTATAATAATGTATGACATGATATGTTAGTTTACATTGGTTTAGTTTATTATAATAATGTATGTTAGATTAGTTTAATTTATTATAATTTAATAATGTATGTTAGTTTTGTTTAGTTTAATATAATGTATGTTAGTTAATTTAGTAAAAAATATTTGTTTTATATAATGTTTAATGTAATGATTAATAATTGTTTATATCAATTTAATTATGAATACTAGTTGTTTATATATGATTGTTTATATCAATTTAATTATGATTATGATATATTTGGTTTACCTCTAATGATTATTATAATTTAATTATGAGTGTTCTTTACTTTATAATGGTTGTGTTATTTAATTTGCTTGACATATTTTTAAATGAGCATGTTATAATTACTTTATATATTTTTGAATGAATCATTTGCATAATCATTTGCCTAGATACCCGTTCAAGGCATACTCATTAGGAGTATGTCTTGGATAGTCCGCGGTTGGGACTATCTTTGGACGTTTATTCTCACTAGGGGGTGAATGTATGCCTTGTTATTGATTCTAGGGAATATCCTGGCTTGTCATTTCTTTACAATGTTCTCTGGGTACATATGACGGGTTATCTAATAGCCTACATCGTGTACTTGGAGAACTTAAGGGAAATGCTGCCCGGATTTTCCATAGAATTGATAACCTGGCATACATTCGCTAGTGAGATTAATTGTCCAAGGATGGGTTAGGTTGGAGTGATAAGGACCTTTGGACATCATGTACAATCTTATTTGCATATTCGTAACATTTTGATGGATAATGAATATTCAATACGCATTGTGACTAATGTGATTATACATATTCGTGAGTTGTGTAGAAGTTGTAATCATGAAACGAACAGAACGTAGCTGGATGTATGAAAGGAAGGTTAGGCATTCTATTAATCCGGAATTTGTGAAAGGGGTAGATGAATTCCTAAAATACATGGAAGATCATCCCGAGAGCAGCAACCCGAATGAAGTTAGGTGTCCATGTTTTAAATGTAAGAACAAACGACTTTGGGATGCGGAAACGGTTAAAATTCATTTGTACCGCAAGGATTTTGTACCTAATTACTATGAGTGGTTGTGTCATGGGGGAAGGGTTTCCGGGAGTTCCTGAAGGACCGTCAAATGAATATCGTGAAATGGTTTTCGATGCTTTTGGTCATAATGAAGACCAAGGGCATTCAGAAGAGGTAGAGGAGGAGCCTAATGCACAAGCTAAGCATTTCCTGGATTTGTTAAAGGCTTCCGAACAACCATTATACGAAGGGAGTTCATTGTCTGTGTTGGAGATGGCTGCCCGAATTACTAGTCTTAAGTGCGAGTATAATTTGCCCCATAGATGTGTTGATGGGTTTGCTTCTTTGGTCAATGAGGCGATTCCTAACAACAACCATATGGCAGACACATTATATGAGGTGAAGAAGATTATGAAGGGGTTGGAGTTGCCTCATGAAAAGATTCATGCATGCTCGAAAGGATGTATGATGTTTTGGAAGGATGATGTTCAGCTATCTACATGCAGGGTGTGTGGTAGCGACCGATACAAGAAGACTTCTAAAGGTAGCTTAGTGCCTTTGAATGTTTTAATTTATTTTCCGATCACACCGAGATTGCAAAGGCTCTATGCAACCAAGAACATATCAGAGGAAATGACATGGCATTCGAAAAATCCTCGAGTTCAAGGCACAATGGCGCACCCTAGTGATAGTGAAGCTTGGAAACACCTCGACAATTGCTTTCCAGAATTTTCTAGTGAGCCTCGTAATGTTCGACTTGGCTTGTGTACAGATGGTTTTGTTCCTCATGGTAAGTTTGGGGGACAATATTCCTGTTGGCCTGTCATTTTGACCCCTTATAACTTGTCTCCCTTAATGTGTATGAAAAGACAATTCATGTTCCTTTCGTTGCTCGTTCCTGGTCCTAAGAACCCTAAGGGAAATTTGGATGTGTATATGAAACCGTTGGTAAAAGAGTTGAAACAATTATGGGAAGTAGGCGCAAATACTTATGACATTTTGAGGAAACAAAATTTCAGTCTTCGAGCAGCCATCCTTTGGACCGTTAGTGACTTCCCGGCTTACGGTATGTTGTCTGGTTGGACCACAGCGTTTAAGAAGGCTTGTCCTTATTGTATGGATAAAAGCAAAGAATTTTGGCTTGAACACGGTGGCAAAGTTTCTTGGTTTGATTGCCATCGCCAATTCCTTCCAACAGATCACCCTTTTTGAAGTAGTAAAACTGCATTTTGCAAAAACAAAGTCGGGGTTCATCGCCACACATCATGTCAGGTGAGGAATTGTGGGAATGTGTGAGACACCTTTCAAAGGCAACTGATGGGTCGGAGGCATTGAAACACCTCAAAAAAGCAAAAAAATGGTAGTTCAAGCAAACCTCGTTGTGGGAGCTTCCTTATTGGAAACATCTGCTCATCCATCACAACTTGGATGTCATGCACATTGAAAAGAACTTCTTTGATCAGTTAATCCACACCATAATGGATGTGAAAAAGCATACATGTGACAAGCCATCGGCTCGAAATGACATTGCCAAATATTGTAAACGGCCACAACTTCATTTGCAGGAGGAAGATAAAGGAAAAGAGTACATGGCAAAAGCCCCATTCGCTCTTGACAAGTCTCAAAGAAAAGTGTTGTGTGACAGGGTTAAACAGTTGCGTTTTCCTGATGGATATGCCTCCAATTTGAGCAGATGCGTAGATTTACAAGCCTGTAAGCTTCATGGTATGAAAAGCCACGACTGTCACGTGTTCATGGAGAGGTTGTTGCCCACTGCTTTGAGGGAATTGCTCCCTACCCATGTTTGGAATGCGGTTACAAAGATCAGTCAATTCTTCCGTGATTTGTGTTGTTACACAATCAGCGTTAGTGACATGAAGTGATTAGAGAAAAACATAGCTGAAATCCTTTGCAAGCTTGAGAAGGTGTTCCCTCCTGCATTCTTCAACTCCATGGAGCATTTACCTATTCATTTTCCATATGAGGGCAAGTTATGTGGTCCTGTTCAATATAGATGGATGTATCCCTTCGAAAGGTAAATCAAAGTCCCTTTCACTTCCTCTTTCATACAAACCCTTCATAGTCATGACCTATTTACACAATTATTTATACTAATTTAATTGCAGGTTCCTTAATCACTTGAAACGTAAAATTGGGAACAAGGCTCGAGTTGAAGGTTCTATATGCAATGCTTATCTCACCGAAGAGATAGCAAACTTCTGCTCAAATTACTTTCAGGCGTCAGTTGACACAAAAACTCGGGATCTCGGTCGAAATGTGAGTGTAGACGTGGAATCCACAGTGGACAACGCTGACTTACCAGAGTTATTCTCGGTGGGTAGCGGTCGTGTCTCAACTGAGGGTAAAACTCGGTATTTAGATGAAAAGGAACCCGAGTATGCTCATTTGTTCGTTTTACGAAACTGCGGCATTCTTGGTGAATACGAAAGGTATACGTGTTAAGGACTGAATTTTATTCATAGTTCTGAAGAATTAAAATGGTTGAATTACTAATTTCTCTTGTGTCATTGACCTAATAGGAAGTTTGAGGACTACGTTCTTAGTACCCGACCTTTTTTTCGTAGAGAAGAAGTTATGGAGAAATGTGACGCCGAATTCTCTGATTGGTTTCACCATAAGGTGATAGAAATGTTCTAGTTCTTTAAATATGTTTTTTAGATCTTCAAATTCACTTTAATTAATTCTTGAATTGTGACGTAAATAGGTGGTTGAAGAGAAACCAAATTCGGATGTCCTGCAAGCATTGTGCATGCGTCCTTTTAAGCGTGTTCGAACTTGGAGGCAGATTTTTGTTGGTGGATTTAATTTCCATACACATTCCCATGGCAAACACAAGTCTACGATGAATTATGGTGTGTGTGTGTCTAATGAGGACGGTGGAGAGTACTTTGGCATTCTAGACAATATAATTGAACTTGTCTACACTGGTCCAAAAAAAGAGTATAAGACTATTTTGTTTAAGTGTAGTTGGATGGATTGTGGTAGGGGTATGAACATACATGAACAATACAAGCTTGTCGAAGTGAATCATACGAAGAAATACCCCAAGTATGATCCCTTCGTATTGTCTTATCAAGTGAGCCAAGTGTACTACACATCCTACCCTAGCCTAAAACGGGATCGAGTTCAATGATGGGCTGTGTTTAAAACACAAGCAAGGTCAGTGGTTGATGCTCCAGTGGACCTTGATTTTATGCAGGCACCGTCCCCACAAGTCCATGCAACGCTTTGTCCACCGAATGACATTCCTGACTATGACCTAGTTGAGGATGACGACGAAGATGATGATGGCGGCTTAATAATCTCAAGCGATGAAGATGATGAATCTAGCGTCGACTCTAGTGATAGTGACAAGGATGATGACATCGATGTGTTTTTAGATGATAGTAGTGATGATACCAGTAGTGATAGTAGCGATGAAAGTCACGACTAGGAGAATGTGCTTGTTATTGTAAAATGAATAGGAGAATTTGCTTGTAGTTGTGTAATTGTCGGTTGAGAATGATTGTTATTGTTAAATCAATTAAAGAGTTTGTCGTTCTATTGTTAATTTTGTTACATCTCATTATACTTGTAATTTTTGTAATGTTAATAATATCATGGCATGTTACTAACATCTTTTTCAGGTGGTAATGGCGGGAGGGAAAAAAGGAGAAACGTCGAAGAGAAATAAGGGAAAGGAGAAAAGACAAGTTTTGATATATGATGATGACGAGGACATGGTGGACGCGGAAGATTTGGGTGACAATGAGGATCCTCAAACACAGATGAAGATACAGCATCATGGGCAACAGCTTCAGGGGCAACAAGCTTCACAGTCTTCTCAGTTGGTGGTATTAGACACTACCACGTGCTGGTATGTATGTAGTTGTGATTTCCTTCCCTTTGTATCTATATTTCCTATCATTGACCTATGTATTACTCTAAAATGAACTATTTATTTACTTTTTGTTCATGATGCACGTTAAAATAGGTTTGATGATAAACTTGTGGTAAAGGCCGTCTCCGGCACCCTAACAGGCTACTATCGAAAGCCTTGGAGGAATTACGGAGAGGTTGATGATACAACGAAGGAGAATTGGTGGAACTTGTTTTGTGTGTGACATTTTCTACTTATAACTATGTATTACTAAATGTATTGATGGAGTTGTGGTTGATAACTTTAAATGTTTGTCATATGCAGAAACAATGCACATGGGCACCTGAGTTGAACGACCATGTAAGGCGAACCTTCGAAGTCAAGTTCGCAGATCGACTGAGGGACATGTTTCACGCAATCACACACAGAATGAATGGTAAGAAGCCGAAATGGCTGATCGAGGATTTCCACAAGGAGATGATGCGCATTGTTGCCAATGATGATACGTACAAGAAGCGGTCCGAACAAAACAAGAAGAACAAAAGAGGCGGATCGATGGACAATGTGGTTAAACCAACCCACTACCAGGGTTCAATTTCATCTGTACAGCATGCAAAAAGGATGGTGAGTTTGTTTTTTAGGCAAGTGAAAAAGATAACAATTGTGGTTTACATTGAAATGACAAGTTTAATTTGTTTTGGTGCATGTACATTCAAAGGCGGCGAAAAACAAAGGCCAGTTACCAACTGCACATGATCTTTTCATGAAGACACACTTCAAGGAGGTCCCTGTGAAAGGAATGGTGCTTACAAATGCCAAAGTCAAGAACATTGCGGTAACAACTTTAATATAATTTAGTTTCTAAACTTATTATTTTGGCTTTAAATGGCTTTATTTCGATGATATGGACCCATAAACAAAGAAAATAGCTTCTTTTATGTCATTTCAAGTCATATTCACTTATAAATATGTAATTATGAGATGGTTTGAGAAAGAATGAGTTCATAAGTTAAGAAATGAAGAAAATAGGCATGTTAGAAGCCATTTTGGGTTTAAATGGCTTTATTTCGATGATATTGACCTATAAACTTAGAAAATGACTTCTTTTATGTCATTTCAAGTCATATTCACTTATAATTATGTAATTATGATATAGTTTGAGAAAGAATGAGTTCATAAGTTAAGAAATGAAGAAAATAGGCATGTTAGAAGCCATTTTGGCTTTAAATGGCTTTATTTAGATGATATGGACCCATAAACTTAGAAAATAGCTTCTTTTATGTCATTTCAAGTTATTCACTTATAACTATGTAATTATGAGATGGTTTGAGAAAGAATGAGTTCATAAGTTAAGAAATGAAGAAAATAGGCATGTTAGAAGCCATTTTGGGTTTAAATGGCTTTATTTCGATGATATGGACCCATAAACTTAGAAAATGGCTTCTTTTATGTCATTTCAAGTCATATTCACTTATAAATATGTAATTATGAGATGGTTTGAGAAAGAATGAGTTCATAAGTTAAGAAATGAAGAAAATAGGCATGTTAGAAGCCATTTTGGGTTTAAATGGCTTTATTTCGATGATATGGACCCATAAACTTAGGAAATAGCTTCTTTTATGTCATTTCAAGTCATATTCACTTATAACTATGTAATTATGAGATGGCTTGAGAAAGAATGAGTTCATAAGTTAATAAATGAAGAAAATAGGCATGTTAGAAGCCATATTGGCTTTAAATGGCTTTATTTCGATGATATGGACCCATAAACTTAGAAAATGGCTTCTTTTATGTCATTTCAAGTCATATTCACTTATAAATATGTAATTATGAGATGTTAGAAGCCATTATGGCTTTATTTCGATGATATGGACCCATAAACTTAGAAAATAGCTTCTTTTATGTCATTTCAAGTCATATTCACTTATAAATATGTAATTATGAGATGGTTTGAGAAAGAATGAGTTCATAAGTTAAGAAATGAAGAAAATAGGCATGTTAGAAGCCATTTTGGGTTTAAATGGCTTTATTTCGATAATATGGACCCATAAACTTAGAAAATAGCTTCTTTTATGTCATTTCAAGTCATATTCACTTATAAATATGTAATTATGAGATGGTTTGAGAAAGAATGAGTTCATAAGTTAAGAAATGAAGAAAATAGGCATGTTAGAAGCCATTTTGGCTTTAAATGGCTTTATTTTGATGATATGGACCCGTAAACTTAGAAAATGGCTTCTTTTACGTCATTTCAAGTCATATTCACTTATAAATATGTCATTATGATATGGTTTGAGAAAGAATGAGTTCATAAGTTAAGAAATAAAGAAAATAGGCATGTTAGAAGCCATTTTAGCTTTAAATGGCTTTATTTTGATGATATGGACCCATAAACTTAGAAAATAGCTTCTTTTATGTCATTTCAAGTCATATTCACTTATAACTATGTAATTATGAGATGGTTTGAGAAAGAATGAGTTCATAAGTTAAGAAATGAAGAAAATAGGCATGTTAGAAGCCATTTTGGCTTTAAATGGCTTTATTTTGATGATATGGCCCCATAATCTTAGAAATTAGCTTCTTTTATGTCATTTCAATTCATAATCACTTATATGTTTATTTGCTTTACTTGTAACTTATGTTGTTGGTAAATTGTTTAAACTATATATTATTGTATAATGTATTTCTGTAGGAGAACTACCAGAAGAATGTTGAAGAAGCCACCACTCAAGGGATTAAAAAGAGTCCTAATGAGTTGTATTGGGAGAATGTGGGTGTTCGCAACAAGAAGGGTCGGGTGAGGGGACTTTGCCAAAGTGCAGAGCTGTACTATGGCAACCGGATGGGTTGAGTTTCTAGGTCTTCACAACAGTACACACCGTCCGTTGTTTCTCAGATGCAGGATCTGATGGAGCATAGGGTGGAGGCTCTTCGTAGTGAAATCCGTAGTGAACTCCGGAGTGCAATTCGGAGTGAACTTCGGAGTGAAATGGAAGTTGAGATGCAAACCCGAATTCAAGCTGAAGTGGCCGAAATGGAGAGGAGAGCCGAGGAGAGGTGGAATGAGTTCATGAGTCGATTCGCAAACAACGACACATGTTCCACCTTTCAGCCTCAGCGTCGAGACCCCAAGGATGACCCGGGTAGTGGAGGAGCAAGCCAGGGTACCCCGGCAATTGTATAGCATAGCTTTGGTTTATGTAGTATGGACATGCACTTAATTTGAATTTATGTAGCGTTTGATTATGTTCCCGCTTTTGTAGAATTACTATATGTTTTGTAGCATAGCTTTTGTGGAAATATATATATTAATATTTCCGTAATTCGATTATGATTTTAATTTTCACAGGTATTAGGTGCAGGAATATAGGTTATTAACGATGTTTTTTTTTTAAAAAATAATTACCAGGATTATTTGAAATGAATATTTTTTTGCGACAGAAAAAAATGTAAAAATCGTCGGAAAAAAACATTTGCGACGGAAAAAGGGAGAAAAATTCGTCGCTGGGAGGAAACTTAACGACGGAAATATTCGTCGCACATTTAATACTTTGCGACGGAATATTATTCCGTCGGTAGTTTGCGACAGAATTTTCCGTCGTAAACTAGCGACGGAATATAATTCTGTCGTAAAATATTACATTTGCAACGGAATTTTCCGTCGTTGATGTTCCTTCCAGCGATGGAATTTTCCGTCGTAATATTGCGACAGATCATACATGAAAGTCCAATTACTTTACGACGGAACAGGGTCCGTCGGAAAATCCGTCGTAAACTAACTTTCTGACGGAATTTTCCTCGAAAAGTCCACTTTTTTTCCGACGGAACGTCACGACGGAATTCCGTCGTAAACTTGATTTGCGACGGAAATTCGACTTTCAGCGAGGGACATTTTCTGTCGGAAACAGGCCTTTTTCTTGTAGTGTATGTTCATATAATGTTTTTAAATGTTCATAATATGAATATTTGTTCTTAAGTATTAATGTTCATAAAATATATTCATATTTTGAATGCTTATGTTCACCTTCATAAATGCATATGTTCATATTTGTTATGCATATATATATGTTCATGTTCTAAAATGCATATGTTCACTTTTAGAGAACTAATGCATATGTTCATATTTTAAATGCTTATGTTCACTTTTTTAAATGCATATGTTCATATTTTGAACAATGCTTATGTTCACTTTCTTAAATGCATATGCTCACTTTTTGAAATGTATATAGTTCACTTTCAGGGAACCAATACATAATTACATATAATCACATTTTTAATGCATATGTTCATATTTTTAATACTTATAATGCGTATGTTTCATAATCATTTTAATTTATATTTCTTCAATTTACTTGTGTTCATAATTAAATACCTTATGTTCATAAAATTTGTACTATATGTTCATTCCGTAGGAGGAATTTTTTTTAAGAAAAAAATCAAGGATCTTTCAAATTCACAACAAAATTCATCACAAAATCAACAAATAAGAAATTAATATTCATTAGAAATTTTAAAAAAATTGAATGCACACCTAAAATCTACCATAGTGAAAATAATTATTGGTCAATGATTGATAAAAAAAAATAAAAAAATAAAAAAAAATAAAAGGAGAAAGAAAATAAAATAAAACCTACCTCCTTCTCTATTAGTTCCCTGAAACTCAGTAAATCATTTTATTAAATGACGAAAGGATGAAAATCATTATATATCATCGTTATTGCAAATTTATTTATCAGGAACATTCATCCTCGACATTCGTGGCTAAATTTGTGATGAATCAATTGTATTGATGCAATCAATGAATTTGATTATTTGTATATTAATTCAATTGCTAAATATGTGATGATATCATAATATTTATTTTTAATTTGTAATCGATGTTGCAGTGATGAAGGATTAATGGATTTTTTTGATTATTTTATAAATGTGAAAAAATTTGAAGAAGGAAGAATGTTGGAGAAGAAAGTAGAGCAGTATGCTTGCGTTTTATTTGTTATCATATTAAGCTATTGCACCTATCTTAGGTGCACAAGAGTGCGGGTACGAATTTGCCTATGATCCAATTTAACGAATAAATAAATTTATAAATGTAAGAAGTATTTGTTTTTGTTTAGTAGTCCATGTAATTCCGTTCAGCCAATGTCCATGAAAAAAAAAATTCATTCATACATATAAGATGAACAATATATTAATTTACCAACTAAATTAAATTAGTACTTATAGGCACATCAAATAAATGATAAAACTAGTAGAAAGATCATCTCAAACACATGATCACATTGTGTGACACACAAGAATAATCTATAATATTATTTGCAATAACCCTTTGCTTCTTTGACCATCTACACTTTCACCATTGTGTGGAATGAGACGAATAGGAAGCCCTTTTTCTGGCTTAGGAAAAGGATTAGCTATTATTTTTTCATCAAGAATTATTTTCTCAAATTTATATCTCTTCACCACATTGTGCATAAATGCTAGTATCTCCAACCGTGCATACTCCTTGCCAGGACACATCCTTGGCCCTCCCCCAAATGGTACATATGTGTATGGTGCTGGCCCGCTTCCCTCGAACCGACTTGGGTCAAACTTATCTGGTTCCATGAAATATTGTGGATTTCGATGAGTTGAGTAGGCACTCCAGTATAGCTACAACCAACAAAGATAGAGGGGAAAATATTAAATCATACGTCGATAGTGTTGAGAGTTTATACGTGCACAATATAAAAATATGAGTTTTTTCCCAAAAAAAAAAGTAAAGTTCATCATGAGCTAGACCGGTGAAAATTTGTGGTAAAAAAATATATCACCACACTTGTTAGATAAAGCTACATGGGTCCAGCCATACTCAAAATTGGCCTAATCAATCAAGGTGAGCTACATTTGTCAATAAAAATATAAAATTATGCCCTAACACGAATGACCCGAAACTGTTCATTAGCTCTAGAATGAACAATGTGCACCCTAGCACATCTTCAATTAACACTCTAAGGTAGATGTTACAACTTACAAGTGGTTAATTAAAATCTTATAAATATACCTTCCAACCCTTAGGAATGTTGAAACCAGCATACTTAAAGTCAGCCATAGCTTCTCTAAAAGCTCCTTGTAATGGAGGAATTAGTCTCATTACTTCACAAGCCACATTCCATGAGTACTTCATCTTCTGCATATCCTCCCATGTTAACAACTCCCCTGCCGCTTTCGATTTGGCAATCTCCATTTGCTCTATACAACCCAACAGATTAACAACATAATAAACCCCAATTTTCATGATCAAAAGATGCATTAGAATTTTTCATTTTTTTTTTTTCATGCATAATTTCTACTAGTATATACATACCTTCATAAACTGCATTATATACATGAGGAAGTTCAGCAAGGTATTTGACAATGAAGGTAATGACAATACTAGCAGTATCATGTCCACCAATTAATAAACCCAGAATTTTATCTGCAATATCCATTTCATTCATATGTTTCCCATTTTCATCTGTTTTTGTTAGCATATGAGACAGTATATCTTGTGTTGGTGTTACTTTATTCTCTGCTAAGTCAATCTTCCTTTGGTTAATGATCAATATGAGCTCCTTCCTAATAAACTCGGCGGCCTTAATCGCCTTGTTAAATGGTGTTCCAGGGAAATTAACTGGGATAGAGATAACCCCGGAAACCAAGAGGCGAAATGGGTCAGCAAAACGAGCTACATGGGTAGGATCCTCGACACTAAGAAAAATGTGGCATGCGAGCCAAAAGGTATATCTTTTGGCTAATGGGAAAACAAAGACGTCTTTGTTTTCCCACCCAGAGGCGAAGTGTCTCTGGGCGATGGTATCCATGATACCAACGTACCTTTGTAAGGCCTCGGCCTTTAAAAATTGAGGAAGGAGTTTCCTCATTTTCATAGACTCCTCCTTAGAGTTAGTTTGGAGGGAACTAGGGAATACTTTGTTTACGGCCTCTGGCCACCAGGTTGTAACGAGCTTGTTCTCATTTGAGAACAAGAACTTGTTGCCTGTTGGGCCGCAAAAATAAGCCACAGGCTCCCCAAGAATGCTCGTCTTAAAGCATTCTTGGGAGTATTTGACCATACGGTCAAATACAAATTTCTCAGGATGGCCTTTCCATCCAGTGGACAAGAACTCTAGCGTCTCACCGACAAGAGGCCATCCCGTCTTTCCTTGAGGAAGGTTTGTAGAGGAGAAGAGGGATCGATGTTTATAGAAAAGGATTTGAAGTGAGAGCAAGATGAGGAGGAGAAATCCTAGGAAGAAGTAACAAAAGAAAAGTTCCATGTTGTTCTATAAGTACTTAATTATTGAATTTGTAAAAATTTAGATTTTTGACTAGGAATGTTGAGAAATTAAAGAAGAAAAAAGAGGTTTATATAAGATCATTTAGTAGGAAAAAATTGTACAGAATAATTTATTTTGGGCTCACAAGATTGCACTATCATTAGTCCAACTAAAAATCAATACCATGATGTACTTATTATATTGAAAATATATGGTGGTGTCATGAAAATCAAAGAAAATGTTGGTTTTCTTTTTTTTTTTTTTTTTTTTTTTTTTTTTTTTTTTTTCACCCAAAATTTATTATTTGATTTACTTACGTATAGTATAGCTGCATGAAATTCTTGGAATGTGAATATCTGATCTTGCATGTAGTCATGTAGATCTAAATCCCAAAAATGAAAATCAAATTTTTGTTATTTGGTCTTTGATTTGGGTGGATTGTATAAGACTAATTAATTACTGCTTAGTAAGTACGTACTTCTTACATTTTATTTTTGTCATACTAGTCTACTTTGTTGGATTATTCAATTATTCTAATGACGTTTTACATACATCTTACGCAATTATATGACGTTTGCCATTCGTACTACCTAGTCAATCATAATTTGAACTTAGGAAGTATGAAAATTAAAATAAGAAAAATCCCTAACAAAGTACTCCTTATTAGGAAAATTTGTGTAAAACTACCCTAAATAGGCTGATTTGTGAACAATTACCCATTTTAAAAAATATTGTTTAAAACTACTCATAAAATGGCAAATGTTTGTCTAGCACTACCCATAAACGGTTTTCGTCCAATTGAGCCGCTTGTGGGACCCACTCCTACGGTTTCCCACTCAATTCCCTCCTCTTTCATTACTTTCCCTCTAAACTCATCCAAAAATCTAAATTCAACACAATTTATCACTAAATTAGGAAATGTTTTAAGCTATCGTTTCAATTCTTGGTATATTTAATTGGTTTAGGGTTCTTGATTTACTTCAATTAACATAATTAGGGATTCAATTTAGGGTCTAGGGCTTCAATTCAGTTTGGGGATTTTAATTTCTAGGGTTTATGGCTTGAATTGAATTAGGGGTTTTGCTTATTTCGTCAATTAAAAATTAAGGTTCTAATTTAAGCAATAAAAAATTAGGGTTTTCCACATGTTCAACAATTTATAATTTAAATGCCACGAATTTCACAATAATTACTACATTTTACCTCGTTCATCCTTGTTTTCGTTCAGTATTTTTCAGCATTTACTTTGCCGTTTTCTTTAACCATTGATAGTTTTACCCTCTGACATGTAATTACCCAAAGCAACAAGAAGATGAAGAGGAAATAGAGAGACAATAAAGAAAAGGGTTATATGCCTTGTTAATTTTCCAAAAAGGAGATGAATTTGGATATTTACTTAGGTTAGTTTAAGATGGTGAATGGTGGAAGGTAAAAGAAGAGGAGTGAAAATGGAGGAAAAGTATAATGAAGAGAGAGATAGTTGAGGAGGGTAGTTGTTTGGGTGGGAATCCGTAGAAGTGAGTCCACAAACGTCTTAATTGGACGGATACCGTTAATGGGTAGTGTTAGACAAACTTTTGCGATTTTACGAAAAGTTCTAAACAATATTTTTTTAAATGGGTAATTGTTCACAAAATAGTTTATCTTTAGGGTACTTCTACACAAAATTTCCTCCTTGTTATAGTGTTTAAATATGTAACATGAACGGTACACATTCTAAAAAGTAATATTACATCATTATAAATAGGAATATGGTTTTTTTTTTTTTTTTTTTTTTTTTTTTTTTTTTTTTTTTTTTTTTAAAAAAAAAAAAAGTAGGAATATACATGGGTTGGACCTGAGTCGAATTTGGCCTGTATCCTAACATTTTCATGTGAACCAAGTTACACCCAAAGTCCCAAATCCATAAGGAATAAAAAAATTAAAACAATGGGTTAGATGGGGTTAATTATTAACAAGTTTTTTTATCCCCAAGTTGTTTAAGAATCTATTCTTTGTTTAGCGATAATGACATTCACTCAATAAGTGAGTTGTTCAAGAAAACATAACCTTCTAAGAGAACCGAGTTCGAACATTTATTTATTTATTTATTTATTTTTTTTGCTTGGTGGAAAGTTCACTTTTGTGGTCATATACTCTACATGAACATGAACATGAACATGAACATAAACATAAACAAGTAATTATATTACCCGAGTCGATTTATTTACATCCCTAGTTGAATGGATGCAATAGGGGTACTAAACTATTAACAAGTCGATTTGAGACAGAAGCTCTCTAGGCTTGGCTGGACTTCGAAACTAGTGAGGTCGGGCTCAACTCAAGCTTAATGCTGGTTGAACACGACTTGAGTGAGATACCCTAAACATGAGCTTAGCTCGACTCAATAATCAAATGCTCAATCTACTATCAAATTTACTCTTTTTGATCTCACTATTTTAATTAATAACTTAATTCCCTCAAATAAGGCCCTCAAATAACAATAGCCCAAGGCTTAGATGGCAATATATGATCCTAGGTTACAATTTATTTATGAAAATAATATTGTTATGAAAAAATTCAAGCTTGTTCATGAGTTTTCAAATCAAGTAATGATATCCTAAACTTGCTAAGATCTTGACCTGAAGTTAAGCTTGAATCTAAGCGCACTCAGATCAAGCTTTGACCAAGTCAAACATAGAGCATTTCTCGAGTAAATTCAGCTTGTGAAACATCCTTGGATTAAATAGCGTAGAATAGAGGTGTCAATTCGGATGATTGGATAGAATCTGATGAGGTCGGGTCAATTTTTAAAGTTAAATTATGCTAAATTATTATATCCACGCTAGTTCAAATCTCAATCGGATATTATTCAGATCGATTTCACACCGAATCGGGTCGGGTGTGGTTTTGACACCCGTATTTAGAACTTTAGAAGTCAGAGAAGTATCACCAAAAAAAAAAAAAAAAAAAAAAAAAAAAAAAAAAAAAAAAAAAAGGAAAACCAGCGTCTTGCTTCTTAATTTTTCATTCCTAAACTCTTCATCGACAGCAGAGACGCCTTCCACATTCAACAGGTGATCAACCGCCTGCCACCGGCAAATCAAATCGGAAACTTTTTCCGGTGACCTAGAATCTCCGAGGTTCATTCATCTTCTTCATAAATTAAGCATTCAATCAATTTGCAGATCTAGGGTTTTTCCAATTAAACCCTACTGCAGTACTCTTTCTTCGTTTTTTTTTAATTAACTTTTCACTTTTACTTGCACTGATAATATTAATACACTTTGATTGTTTGCTATTTTCTGAAACAGTGATTAAGTTTGAATTAAGTCTGCATTTCAGTAGCTAAAATGGCGGATGAAGCAAGCAGAACAGTATAAATTTTGGCCTAATTTTTAAGTAATTTCGTTATTATTCGTTTAATGTTAATTTTTTTATTTTGTTTTTTGAGAAGAATGTTAATTTTTTTTTTTTAAATTTTTTTTTTTTGGTTTCACTTATGTAATATGTGAAGTATAAAGTATTTAAGGGTATTGCTGATTTGAAATTTATGTATTTAGGCATTCATTGAGATTCAAGGACGCATGATTGAGACTACTTCGAAATTGAAGCAGGTTAGCTCCCCCTTACTATACATAATGGCATTGTTTATCTCAAATTTGGCTGCTTTGTTCTTATCATGATCTATTGTTAGATACTTTCATTTCGTTTCTTAATTGCATTCGGGTCGACATAGAATTGTGGGATAATGAAAATTGCCATGGTGCCACGGTGTTGTGGATTTTTCCTTTTAAAAGAAAAGGTTGGTTTTTGTGTTCTTTGTTATAGTTTTTGTCTTTGGAATAATAATACATATTTTCAGTATCCATTCTATCTGTCAAAAAAACTTGTTCTTGGGTACACACCAAACAAGTACAATGAGGTGAAGGGATTTGGATATGAAAGAAGGATTTGAAAAGTTGAGATTGGTTATATTTGTGCTTAAGTGGAGCTTTGCGAATCCAATTAGTTACCTAGTGAACAAGATGTTCTTATTTGCTTCCATTGGAAGATTTGGAGCTATATTAAAGACGTGTTACTGTTGTTTAAAGATTGAATTATTTATTTGATATGGCAAAATTGGAACTTGTACCTATTCTCAGGCATAAGATGGTTGGTAGTAGACTATTAGTTGTTCATTAAATCTTGCTAGTCAAAATAAGAAAAGGAGAGTGTGATGACTAGTGTTACATCCCTTTCCGTCACATTTATTCTGGACAAGCAATTTAAGTAGAGGAGTCATAGTGGTGTATTGTTAATTAAAGCTGAATAAAAAGGGAAGGTTATGGGATAGTTATTGTTTTGAGGAACAGAGATACCGAGTTAGTGACTGGAAACAATCATCAAAAGATCGACCCTGCGTAATGAATAATGAGGCTTTTATTTTGGGAGAAATGAAGCAGAGATGTTCAAAAGTTTGATGTTACCACTACTTAGAGGCCTACATTCCCAGCGGTCAAGTGACATATAGGTATTGAATTGAAAATGCTCTTCTAATAATTAAGGAATTGTGACAGCCTTATTTCTTGTGTAGCTTATATTTCCTCGTTATTCCAAATCTTTATTAAAATGGTTAATTTATCTTAAGAACTTAGATCAATTGTTGTTGTGCAAATGGTACAATATTATCCTTAATTCCGTATTATGTTTCATTATGGTGAAAAAAAGAGTTTAAAAGGTTCATTTCCATGAAGATCACCTGGCATGGCACAACTCTGGGCTAGCATGCTAACTTTGGAGTTTGGACAGTGGTATATTGCTTGTATAATAGTACCTGTTACAAAGCTTCTACAATGTTTTATGTTGTCTGTCCATTAGCTAATGCAACCCTCTTATCAGAGCTAGGAATTAGCCATGCTAAACAAAGAACTGCTAGCGTAGTGTTAGAGTTTGACTCCCTTTCAATGTATTTGAAGCTTTGTAGGTCTGTTTTTTTTTTTTTCTAGGCCTTGGTAGAAGTTATTATGTGGGAAAACAATATAATTCCCAAAGGAAACTCTTTAGGAAGCAGTGATAAATGAAATCCAAGTTGCCTACCCATTTTTGCCTATTGCTTTTATACTCGTGTGTTGTTATTGGCATTTATTGATATTTTGCAGTGACGTGTTTAAAGCACCTAAAAAAAGATAATATCATAGAAGACCCTCAAAATAGATAATTGTCATCGGATCCGCTTGTGCTTGCCTCAACTTGGTCTATTGTCACAAACCCCGATCACCCCCCTTTGCTCCACTCCTGACACCAATAGGCATGAGTGCCCATCAAACTCGTCCCCAGCCTGTGTTGCTTCATGCTCACAAGCCCTTTTGTTACTTGAATTGCCAGTAGATGAGAGCACGTCACACGGATCTTGTGTCAAAGCACTTGAACCATGACACATATGTAGATATGTGAAGCCATCTATAATACAGTTTATTTCCTTTTCCTTTCTCTGGACTATCTCCATATCCTATTACTCTTCCTGTTACACTCCAAAAACATGCTATGAAGAATGAGGAACTTATTTAGTGTGATAGGTTGTTCATTGGTACTTGTCTTCTATATTCTGATGTTAGCACTGTTATAACTTGTGACTCATTTTAAGTGCTCCGTATCAAATTATTCCCTCTAGTACATTAGTTTCATGGGCTGCAATTGGTCTGTTATGCTTTTGTATAGTAAAATTTATCATGATTTATGATCTATCCAGGTGCAAAATCAAATCCGATCTAAAGAAACAGAAAAGAAGCGTGCTTACTTAACCTTGGAGGAGTTGCGACAAGTGCCTGATGACACAAATACATACAAATCCATAGGTAAGGTCTTTTTTTTATTTATTTTTAATTAAAAAAAAGGTAAACCACGGGGGAGGGGCCCCCACCCTATCACAGGAATTGGGGGGGGGGGGGGGGGGAGATGGAGGGACTAACCATCCCTCCATCTCCTCAATCCTCCATTGGTTATATTAGTATAATTTATTGATACATAAAGTGAACGACATATCTATAATTGTTGAGGTTTGTTGCAGTTTGGGACCTATGTTCAATTGATTGCGATTGTTGTCTTGGTGGATTGTTTACCTTATAGATTTTTGAACTTATTGTTGATTTTGTTGTCTTGGTTTTGCAGGAAGAACGTGAGTGTCCTCCTTGGCTTACAGGAATCTGTGGTTGTAAATCCTCAACAATATTTTGACACCCTTCTATGGTTTTTGTCCATAATATTTAGGTTTGTACTGGAGCCAAAATCGGTCTTGATTGATGAACAGGAACAGAAGTTCAAGGACAGTGAGACTGCAATTGCTTCTTTACAGGTTTTTATGCTTATTAATTTGTTGGTTTTCTCATTAGTTCATTTGTTATGTTTCATATCAACAAGACCTCTTAGCAATATTTCAGCTTCCCCCCCCCCCCCCCTCCTATCCCTCTTTCTTCTTTTTTTTTTTTTTTTTTTTTTTTTTCAGTTGTATTTGTTCATTTATACAGATTACATTGTTGCTGAAGATTCTAACTGGATGCATTGTCTTTATATTTGGTGACAGACTTCTAAAGAGTACCTGGAGAAACAGATGGGGGAAGTGGAAAACAACCTAAAGGAGCTGCTGCAACAAGATCCTGGTCTCGCCAGCCAAATCATGTCTCTTTCAGTAATGTAAATCTCACTTTAGAGAATTATCTTTTAATCCTGTTTTTCTTTTATAGTCTTTTGGTTTTGTTTTGAATTGCCTGTATGGGTTCCATGATAATTTAAGATCATAACAATTTTCCTCACTCATCTACTGTTGATTTCTGTGAGCTCTTCTTAGAGAATCTCTGACTAAAGCTGTGCAGCTGTGCAACACGTATTAATTTTGGCATCACACCATCACCCAATCAGAAATTAAAAAAGGTTTAAAAACTTAATGTGTTCGGTAATTAAGAAACTATAATTTGACAAAATGCCCTTAAAATAAGTCAAATTTGTAATGAAAACAGAACCTATGAAAAAAAAATTCTCTTTATTATAATTTTATTGAGTGTTACATGGCTATGAGTTTGGGAATTACCCTTTAGAAGCCACCATAATAACCTTTTTTTTGAGGGAAAACGCTAGCAGGAATTTTATTTCAAATCAAAGCTAACATAATGACCTTACATTGACAAAGATTCTTAACTAGAGCATAAAACCATATAATATCCTGTGATGTTATGCATCAATACACTATAGATACTAGTAACTTGTGACCATCTCTCTTGGAATTCCAGTGAGTGTTGGCTATATTATGGCTGATCTTTGTGCTTGTACACGGCGTTATTCGCTAAGAACCCATATGGGGAAAATACACCTGTATGATGAATATTCTAATATGCAGTTCTTCATGAATACTCCAGTGCTTTCCTGTACAAAGTTACCATATTGGCATATTTGTTAGAATATTGTGGATAAGAAGTAAAACAGTGTACAGTGATTTAACTTAAATGAGGGCCTAGGTTTGTTTATATTGGAATTATATGAACTTAATTATAAGACACTTTTACAATCTCTGTATGATTACCTTAATATTTAGGTGAAGACTTTGCTAAGGCACTATTTTTATGTGCCAAGGCAAATACCTGTATAAAGGAACAATTTACTCTTACCACAATAAGTATCACTCTAGCAAAAAATTTCAAGGGTAAGTGATACTCCCTCTGTTCGCAAAAATTTTCAAGTTAATATATTGGTTAGTGATACTCCCTCTGTCCCCACATAGAAGTCTCTTATCACTACAATTTTTGTGGTTATTGAAAGTCCGTTTTTGAAAGGCTATTTTTTCACTATCAATTGTTTAATTCACCTTTAATTTGCTAACTAAACTCCACTATTTTATATTGTACTTTTAATCAAGTTAATCTTTTTTTTTTTTTTTTTTTTTTGTTCTTTTTTTTTATATTTTCTAAATAAATCCTATTTTGATTGTTCTCTGAAGTCGTAATATTCCGTAAAAATAATTTTAGTTTAGTGAAAATCAGTAATTTTAAAAAACAAATATAATAAAGATCGTTAAATATAAGTTTTAACCAGCAAAAATAATTCAAGTTCAGAAAAAAAAAGGTGAAGAGAACAAGGTTTAAGTATATGTTGAGTAAATAAGACTTTTATTTAGGAGCGAAAGGCTTGGAGTCTTAAGACAAACAGGGTACACGGTGCATTCATGACTATTCATGATTATTTTGTTCTCATTTTGATGATTGTTTTTTATTTAATCATCAAATGAACTGCAAAAACTAATCTTAGGTTAGTTGGGTTGGTGCACGGTGTACCCAGGTGTATATAAAATTTTTTAAAAGGCTTATGCGCCATCTTATGAGCTAACTGTGAAATGAAGATAAGACTAGAAAGTAGAAACATTAATCAGCTAAAAATTAATAACATTATCCTACATATTATTTCATCACAAACTTCTAAAATGTTATAACCTATTTTTCAAGCTTTACTCACATTATATATATATATATATATATATATATATATATATATATATATATATATATATATATATATATATATATTATATATATATATATATATATATATATATATATATATATATATATATATATATATATATATATATATATATAAGTCTAATATCTTACTTGTATTGTATTTTATTTACTTTATGACAATCTTCTATCCTTTTTTAATCATCTATTGTACTTTATAAATAAAATCTTTTGCTCTCTATCTTTCCTTAAAATAGAGTACCCCCAACGCGGTGTCTTGTTGAGTTCTCTTTGATTTTATGTTTCTATAGTAAGTAAAACCCGTAGCATAGGAGATATATTTAATACTAGCTTGCCCTTATGATTGTGTTTATCAAAACTGATTAAATTTTGGAGAAAACCTTGTCTTACCTGCGGCGGGAAGTCTCCATTTTCCAATTGCGAGTTGATTACCAACCTCATCCCTCGATCCACGGGGTCGGGATCCACATCCCACTGTTACATTGAGAATCATTTGGGTTATCCATGGGTTTAAAGTTTTCTGGCTCTTTCTTTAAGTGGCAATAGGAAATGTAGGATAGAAATATAGAATGCAAGTATACTCACCTGCCCTGCTCTAATGAGGGTTAATAATGCCCATGAAGTTTGCACCACATTTGACCTGTTCCCCTTCAGGTTTGTATAAACCTGTTCCACAATCCCAGACAGAGAAGTTATGCACAAATCTAGACTATTGGGGAGAGCTCAGGACAAAGTGGTCAGGTCACCATTACTTGACTTAAAAAGGCGAACATATGTTATTTCACATCAAGAAATGTGGCTTATACTGCCCTTGGGGTCAGGGGAGGGAGAGAGGGGAGTGAATTAGAGTACCTCTTTTGAGCTTGAGAGGTAACTTTCGCCCCAGCCGCCGTCAGGCAATTGCTTTGAGAGTAGAAACTCACATCCCCTTTGCACAGCCTGACTATTATGGTAATTTTTATTACACGTTAATAGTGCCTCCACTGCAAACCATGTTGCATATGTAAAACAAATCCCCCAAAATCCATACCTATCCTCACAAAAGCAAAACCAAAACCAAATTGAAGTCACTCTCATTACCTCGAAGTGTATTTTTCTAGATAGAAGACTGAACTTCTGAAAAAAATGAAATTTTCAAGAGAGAAAATCAAAGTTGTGTTGTGCATCTAGGTAAACAAATTAAAAATTATACGAAGTACATCATATTTACCAAGAACCATCAGGGTTTTGAGTCCTTTCAATGTATTGTATTCCTCTAGAGATGGAGTATTCTATTTCTTTGGTCCTGTGATTTGGGTATTGCTCCTTGAAGAGTGTTAAAGCTTGGACTACTGCGGAAGTGCACTCGACATACCTATTATAACAGCATTAAAAAATCAAGATTATATTAATGAAATTAGAAATTTTTGTATTTCTTTTTTAACTCAATTATGACCGATTGTTTTGGTCCGGTCAGCCTGTCTATGATCATCTCTTGTTAATTACTGAGTTATTAGCTTGAGTTATTAGCTGATAATGGTTTATGAAAAAAGGGTTGGCAATCTTAGCATATAAAAGCTTACTCTCTTTCAATTAGAACACCACCGAAGAGCTCTGTAGGATTGAATTTCTGAGACCATGTGAAGTTAACAAACACATTTAATTACATACTGTAAAAAATTATTCTTTAAGTAGATAAAATATTACCACCTATGTTTCATTTTATTTGCAACTTTAAAATAATTATGTCTCACAAATTCCTTAAAGTTACAAATAATATAAACGGAGGTAGTATTTAAGAAGAAAGTTGGTCATTAGTCCATTACCTCAATCCAACTGTATGTTCGCTTAGCCTCCCAAGCTGACAAACCACCATTCTCACTCTAACAAAAGGATAGGGTAAAATGCATGGAATATACTCAAATAATCCAAGACATGGAGAAAATTACTTATATATTGCTAATATAATGTTATTTGAAATTATCGAAACTTTTACTGTATAATTGTATAGTTAAAATTATGACTGTTTGAACTTGGCTGAAACTACTTTGTTTGTTTTTTTTTTTTTTTTTTTTTTTTTTTTTTTTTTTTTTTTTTGACAAAGGAAATTACTTTATTTGATATAAGTCAAAGTGAACATAACTTAGCTAGTTTATAATGGTGATGTGCTCTCTAAATTAAATCAATAATTGTAGGGGTACAAGAAATTATAACTTCGTATTACACATACCTGTAGAGAAAGAAGGACATTCACGGCATCGTATAGGTGCTGTGCTTCCACTTTCTCTTCCTCAAGTCCAGGGAACATTTTTGCAAATAAAAGTGCCGTCTATACAAGATGCAACAAAAAAAAGGACATAAAGTCTTCTTCTCATTAAGAAATCAACCACAATCGTTTCTACAATTGGGATCCCCTATGGGCTATGATCGAGTACTTGGGGAAAGAGCAGTCGGATCCTCTCTAAGTTCTTAAGGAACTGCCAAGGACGGTAAAATGAAAATGACTGGAAAAGAGGGGGCGGGGTGTTTAATTTTGCTATGCTGTTATTTTGCTATTTCAGGTGTTTTGGATTGGGGGTAATATATTAAAGGTTAATAAAAATCAAACTTGAAAAAACGTAAGTAATTAAAAGTGTTTGTAGGAGACAATGTGTTTACATTTGAAATAAGATAGTTGTACCATGAGAAAAAGAGAGAGACGGAGGAATTATCATTTTCATAATGAGGGTAATAGTTACCCACCCTTCCCCTAATATAACTATTACCCCCAAAATGAGGGTATTAATTCCTCTTTCTTCACCTCATACCACACATCACTACATAATTTTCCTTACAATCACACCGTCATTGTCTCCTCCTTCCCTATATTCACTTTTATTTTGCTTAGTTTGACTTTTATTACCTTAGTAATACATTTCCCTCATTCCAAACATGCCCTAAAGATGAAACTCGAGAGCTAAGAAATGGCTAGATAGATGAGTATTGTTTATGATAGAAAATGTGTATTCAATTACCTTGAGCCCTTCTGCAGTACAATCAGACTTGATAACCGTGATCTAGTGTTGAGAAAGTCCATGCACCTTTACAAATATGTCTATACATCTCTTTGAAATTTCCTGATGGATTCTCCTTTACCTGTTGCAATAGAGCATACAAAGCACTATTAGTTCAAATAATTCATAAGGTATGAATTTAAGGAGAAATTTGACAAGAAACTCTTAATACATTTCTAAAACTTGTACTCCGTATGATATTCTTAGACCTCTTTAATTTTTTTTTTTTTTTTTTTTTTTTTTTAATATATAATTTTAATGGAAGTTAAAAGTTTAAAATGTTTGCTTTTTTTACATAAATTTCAGGAAGTTGAAAGTATACCGTGATATTATATACAGTAATCTATACTATACTATACTAAAAAGAGAATTTATGGTTTGTGATAAAAGGGCATATGTACAGTAATATCTTTTGACAAAATTCTTTCTATGTCCTCTTTTTTTGATAGTAATATATGGGGCCTTTATTGGTATAAATCTTTACGTAGTAAATAGTGATGACCGACTGACCGCCATATGACCCATTTTGTATATCAAGGTTATTTTGAGCTAAAATGAGTTTTGAGATAATATTGTCTTGTCAAAATAGATAATCAATTGTGAACAACATTTTTGTTCGGTTAAACACATAATACAATTACATTTGTTTATACGGAGTAATAATTTTAATTTTATTATCATAAAAAATCAAAGCAAGAATTAAAAAAGACGGTGGGTTGTATTTGTATTATACTGAGTATATTACTTTCGTTTCTTTTTAATTGACATGTTTCTTTTGTTATGTTTGTTAATGCACAAATTTAATTATTAATATTTTTAATTACCAATAAGCAATCAAAAATTATGACAAGTTGGTCTATTGAAAATATATATCGTGACGAATCTAACAATATCCCACATGACTATATTTTCCATACGTATAAATCACAAAACAAGGTCATCAAAGGGAAGTGTGTGAATAGTACTAAAGTCAAAACATGCCAACTAAAAAACCAGAGGAACTATATATAATTTACATAATTACCATATATTATTTGTCTCGTGTACCTTCGTATTAATATAATCTCTCGTATTTAAATAAGTGAAATGTTCTCTTGTGCACAATCTCTTCGTATTAATATAATCTCTTCATAAAATAAGTTATACTCCCTTCGTTTTTTTTTTTTATTTTTTTTTTTTTTACTCCGTATATGCTAGAGATAGTATTGCACAAAGTTTTAGGAGGTTTAATAAAATAAGATGTTAGTGGGTAGATAAGGTTATTATTTTATTGAAAAGCAAAATGTTGTAAGAGGGAATAGGGACCATTGGGGGAGTGAAAAATGATAAAATAAAAAAAAAGTGGGGACATTAGTGGGTAAATATATATTATTAAATTGTAAGAGATTTCCAAAAATGGAACTCTAGCTTATAAAAAAATGGACGAAAATAGTAACTCTAGATTATAAAAAAACGGAGGGAGTTCGTTTCTCATGTATCTTCATATTAATATATATTTGCGCACGTATCTCATGCCAATGTAAAATTTTGAATTATAATATCTTTAATTATCAATAAGTAAAAATTATAACAATTGAATATTAATAAACTATTCATTAATACGATTCCAACAAGTTTATACAAAACTAAATTTATTCTTATGTATAAATCAGAATCATTAGTCAAATTAAATTAGATGAATAGTGCAACAAGTCAAAACGTTTCACTTATTTAAATACGAATTGAAGGGAGTATACATTTAGCATTAAATATTGATACATAAAATCCAAAATTGTTTAGAGATATCCTATAACCTTTATAATAACACATGCATGTATCTTAGGAAAGTAACCACTAATGAATGAATATTCATAAATAAAATTAAATAGTTGAAATACGTAAAATTAAATCATAAATAGCTAGATAAATGAACAATAGTAACAATAGCATGATTAGAGTATTAGACTACTATAAGATGATGATTATACAAAATCCTATGGGAAAATAAAGGGGCACAAATGAAGCTTTTCCGAAGTGCTCTTAAATTATTTACCAAGTGTATGGTAACAACTATACAATTTACTTAGCACTTTTATAAATTATTATCATTTTGGGTGTCAAGGATAAATATATATATCCTTATACTATTACTATTATATTATAAATCAATAAATTTATGCCTGCAATTATATGTGAGTGTGTTCTTGTAGAAACAAAAACAAGGAAAGGTGAGAGTGAGAGTGAGAGTGAGATCACTCATGTTAGTATATATATGCCCATATTGGCCTTATGGTAACAAAAACAAGGAAAGGTGAAAATGAGATCACTCATGTTAGTATATATATGTTCTGAATAGGAATGAGATTACTCATGCTGGAGAAGTAGTAGATAATAATAATAATAATAATAATAATAATAATAATAATAATAATAATAATAATGTACAAATAATTTAAAAGTGGATACAACTTTATGAAAACAAAAACTGATTGGAATTTAGGTATTGTGAATGTAATTTTGGTTATTCCCTTTATTTTTTTATGTTCCTATATATATTAAGAATCTTTGTGACTTTCCACAAATTGAAGGATTGTTTTAAATTATTCTAACTTACTTCCTCTTTTTTTTTTTTTTTTTTTATTAGTTGACATGTACGTTTTGACGTTATAGTTTAAATATACACTATTTATATCATAAGTGTTTAGGGTAAAAATACCCTCTATATGTGGACCAATGCCACCGCGACACGTGTCCGCAAGCTCAACGCTCAATGAGCCAATTAGAGCATGACACGTGTCACTCAATGATAGAAGGGTGAAAATGGGTTCTAAGCCCACAACCCTAGAAACCGTAAAACGGTGGGAAGCCAATCTACTTACGTTAAATAACCTAAAAGGCACATGTCCCAATGCTCTATAAATACTGATCATTTACATCAGTTCAAGGGCGGTTAATTCATCCTCCAAGGGCAATGCCCCCCACAATTACTCTCCATTCTCTCTCTAAAATACCTTCTTTCGGTCGGACGGAGGTCCGTTGTTTTGCAGGTGACCAAGCCGTTCGAGTGTTGCATTGCGGATCTGTCTCTCGCGGGACGTACACGCCTTCCATTCGGGTACGAACAAAATACCCTAAAACATTTGACGCCGTCTGTGAGGATTGAATCCACGACCACGTGTTACTCGACATTTCGAAGCCGCCTATGAGTGTTATTGTTATCAATGGGGTCAGCCGGCACTTGATGGCCGGATGATCATGAAGATAGTGAGTGTGGCATGCGTGGGTAAGTGCAACAAACACAAGCAGCTCTATAGTCGACTCAGGCGGTATTTAATACCATATAGCATTGAAGAAGCTCACATGTATGAGTGGAGATAGACGGCTATATGAGCATATATATAGAAATATGGAAAGCAGTATGTATATGAGCATTTATGTGATCAAAAGTCGCTCTTTCATGTAAGTGGAACATCACTATCCCAATCGGCAATCATTCAAGAGATTCCTTGGGGGTACAACCGTACAATGGTCAGACGGTATCCATGCCCAGCAGTACACAAGCGGCTCTAATGCCGAGCCGAATAGGTTCATGTGCGGAAGCTGGTTGGCACCAACAACAAGAGTCTCTTGTAAGCATAAGAGACAAGCAGCATTATATACGATCAAGCAGCCTAACCCAACTCCGCAATCACAAGCGGCATGGCTAAATTTTTTGCAAGCAAGTCAGCCGGTTACCATCATCAAATGAATCAGCCGGATACCGCAATCAATGGTGGCAGCCGGTCACCATCATCAATGATGTCAACCGGCAACGGTGCCCGGATGACCATGTCTTTAGCGAGCTAGCTCACCTTGGGAGAGGAGCCGCACCTACCAGCCGTAGGGGCTGCTTTGCGCTTCAACCAAGCCCAGCCGTAAGGGCCGATTTGCGCTTCAATCAAGCCCAGCCGTAAGGGCTATTCTGTTCACCAATTATGTCCGGCTGAAGGACTGCTTTGCTCACAAAATAAGCCCGGCTGCAGGGCTGCTATGTTCACCAATTATGTCCAGTTGCAGGGCTGCTCTGTTCGTTAACCAAAACCGGTTGTAGGGGCTGCTCTGTTCAACCTCAAAACCGGCTGCCATGGTTACTTTGTTCATTAATCAAAGCCAGCTCTAGGGGCTGCTTGGTTCATCCTCAAAGGGGCTGCAAACGGCTGCTTTGCTCATCAATTCACTTGGAGCTTGGCACTTAAGTATATATTATACATGTGAGTAGCATTATTCGAGCATATGGTGTCAAGCGGCATCAGGGGCTGTCTATGGTCATATTTTCACTCAAAAATTTGAGGGTGAGCAAAGGTAGTGAGTCGGTCCTCAATACCGATTGTATATACAATTCACTCAAAAAAAAAAAAAAAAAAAAACTTGCTTGAAGTTTTCTTGAGACGGTCAGCTGCTTCGAGGGGAGTGATAACAGACAGACGGCATTGAAGCCGACTGTGCTTAAACGGCATTAATGTCGAGCTGCTAAGCACCCAAAGCCCGGTTGTGGGGCAGCTTTGTGCCTCTATTAAGCCCGGTTGTGGGGCAGCTTTGTGCCTCTATTAAGCCCGGTTGTGGGGCTGCTTTGTGCCTCTATTAAGCCCGGCTGTGGGCTGGTTGGTTCATTCTCAAGCCCAGCCGTAGGGGCTGCTTTGTTCTTCATTAAGTCCGGATGTGTCCTTGGCTCATTGAGCTTGATGGCGGGCTGCTTTGTTCATCGACACATCCGGCTGCTCTGTTCAACCTTAAAGCCGGCTGCTATATTCATCATTATTATGATTGATTTATACATACAAAAAAAAAAAAAAAAAGAGAGAGAGAGCCGGCTGTGAAGTAAGCTAGCAAGAAAGCTCGATTGTAAGCTTGGGCAAGCGGCAACCAAGCTAAACAAGGTCAGACGGCCATGAAGCCGGCTGTAGGGGCTGTTTTGTTCAAGCGGCTGACACTACATATTACTCGAGTATATATATACAAGGGAAGCACTCAATGGTGTACTCTGAGTATATATATATGGCTGTGACTATATATATGCAAGTTTAGTCAAGCGGCAATCAAGCTAAATAAGGGTCAGACGGCATTGAAGCCGGCTGCGCTCAAGCGGCTCTAATGTCAGGGGCTGCTAAGCACCCATAGCCGTTAGTAGGGGCTGCTTTGTTCTCTAGTGGTGATTAAAAGCTGTGTGACACCACAGCAAAGAGTTTGTAATACCCCCGGCTCCAATTATTAAGTGCTTAAAACTCCTCAAAATCCGGATGTGCTTGCACATACTCGTGAGGCAGTTAAAGAAGCAAGTTGGTTGCAAGCTCAAATTAAAGACGCATGTAACAAGCAACATACTATGTTGCTCGGATTAAGCTTATTACAAAGCGGTCCGGTTACCCGTGAGAAAAGTTGTGCCATACCAAGCGTACTCTAAATGCAGGGGCTGAGCTTTGGTATAAACGGCATGAAAAGCCGTGTGTATAATCTGAGAGCAAATTCATTTCTTGAGCTCGGTTATTCGGCATCCCATGGCCGTCTATTAGTTTCAGACATTTCGAGCTTGTTAGTGCATATTCAGCCAAACGACTTTAAATGTCAGACTGCTCATTGCCAAGCAAGGACAAGTTGAAAGCAGAAATTGAGACAGAGTGAGTGCCGAGTGACATTCTAATGCTCGGGACTCCATCTTTCTAAACGGCTAAGAATTGCCAAGCTCATCAATAATTGTTCAATACAAGCGGCATGAAATGCCATGGGAAAAATACCGAGTGTATGGCTAGATAGCCTTAACGAAAAAGCAGCCAAAATGCAAAGGTATGTATAGTACCTGATGCCATAATTAAATGGCACCGTTTGAGCTTGGCATAAAAATCACATGATTGATAATTTTGATTCTATAAAATATAATTATAATTTATTATTATTATTATTATTATTGTTATTATTGAATATTGATTCATTAATTGAATAAACTAAGTTAAAAACTTACTAGCTAAACCAACGTCCAAGTGACGTGAGGTCAATGGCCGGATAATAAACTAAGTTAAGAACTTAGTAGTTAAACTAATGTCTAAGTGATATGAGGCCAATGGCAGGATAATAAACTAAGTAAAAAACTTAGTGGCTATACAACCGTCTTGAAAAAGACATGAGGCCAATGGCCGGATGGTAATATATTTTTATAAATTCGCCTGCTCCGATGTGAAATATGGCGTCCGGCGACGCCCCTCCGGGTGTTATCGTCGCAGAGGGCATTCTATCGTTTGCTCTACAAACACATGCAGGCGGCAAAGATTGAACGACCTAATTGGTCAACTCATAGCCGCCTGACTTGGGTAATCTAAAGAACGACTAAGTCTTTGGGACCCGGATGTCTAAAAGACATCAGCCGGTGACAGGCCGAAATTCTAACCTAGATTACCTTTCGAAATTATACGAGTCCACCCAATGGGGTAAAAGGATATTGAAAGTATAATTACAAACTCCCCAGGCAGCCATTTGCCTCCTGTCCTATCAGGCGACCATATGCCTCCTGTCATATCAGGCGGCCATTTGCCTCATGCCTTATGAAATGTCAGGCGGCCATTTGCCTCCTATCCTACCAGGCGGCCATTTGCCTCCTGTCCTATCAGACGACCATTTACCTCCTGCCCTATCAGGCGGCTATTTGCCTCATGTTTATTAGGCAGCCATTTGCTTCCTGTCCTGCCAGGCGGCCATTTGCCTCATGGCCTATGAAATGTCAGGCAACCATTTGCCTCCTGTCCTATCAAGCGGCCATTTGCCTCCTGTCCTATCAAGCGGCCATTTGCCTCCTGTCCTACCAGGCAGCCATTAGCCTCCTGCCCTATGAAATATCAGGCGGCCATTTGCCTCCTGTCCTCCATTTGCCTCCTGTCCTATCAAGCGACCATTTTCCTCTTGCCCCAGGCGGTCGTTTGCCTCTTGTCTTGACAGGCGGCCATTCGCCTCCTACCTTATGGGATATCAAACGTCTCAAAAATATTCTAAGTCACCCAAAGGTCATATGACCACCATAGTAGGGCTAAAAGAAATGAAAGTCGTCATCTGTCTAGTTCAAGCAACAATCATTATTATGATTGATTAACTTAGAAAATGTCATACCATTTAAGGTATTAAATTTTCCAAGTTAATCAAATCTCTCTTTTATTGAACTAGACATATGCCAACCAAAGAGCTTTTGTGCAAACGGCAAATAAAGCCTTAATTTCGAAAGGAGCAATTCCTCTTGAAAGAGAAATTACCCCTTCCAAGGGGCTAATTTTTAGGGTAAAAATACCCTCTATATGTGGACCAATGCCACTGTGACACGTGTCCGCAAGCTCAGCGCTCAATGAGCCAATTAGAGCATGACACGTGTCACTCAATGATAGAAGAGTGAAAATGGGCTCTAAGCCCACAACCCTAGAAACCGTAAAACAGTGGGAAGCCAATCTACTTAGGTTAAATAACCTAAAAGGCACATGTCCCAATGCTCTATAAATACTGATCATTTACATCAGTTCAAGGGTGGTTAATTCATCCTCCAAGGGCAATGCCCCCCACAATTACTCTCCCTTCTATCTAATTTCTCTCTCTAAAATACATTCTTTCGGTCACTAACTTGATCGTCGGAGGCGGACCTGTGCCCCCCCCGGAGTCCGTTGTTTTGCAGGTGACCAAGTCGTTCGAGTGTTGCATTGCGGATCTGTCTCCCGCGGGACGTACACGCCCTCCATTGGGGTACGTACAAAAAACCCCAAAACAATAAACTTTATTGATTTTGCATTGATTTTAGATTTTTATTATAATCTTTGGTTTAAGGTGATCAACTTTAAATCTCAATATCAATAGAGTATACATGTGCTTATGCATGAAAAATATCTACGCTTAGAAAAAATAATATTATATTACACATAAATCACATTATCGTAGAAGAAATTATGTGGGAAGGTATCTAACTTAGGGCCTGTTCACTCCAGCTTATTTTCAGTTTAGTTCAGTTCAGCTCCACTTAGTTCAGTTCAGTTCATTTCAGCTTTATTCAGTTCAGTTCAATTCAGCTCCAATCAGTTCAGTTCAGTAAATGTGAACAAGCCCTTATTTATGTTAAAGATCGAGGCCAAGGGAAAAAATTTGAAACAAAAGTTTATAAATTATGAAATTTGAAGATTTTGAGAGTAATGATTGGGAATTAGAGTATTTAATTGGAATTTTACAATTATTTACAATTTTAGGGAATTTTCCAAATCCTTTCTAACTATTGTTACTCATGGTTATGCACTGAATATATATTGGTCATATTTTAAAAAGCTTAATAATTATAATTTCGTTAAATATAGAGGGAGAAGAATTGTAAATGACGGTATGACTTTGTTTTACCAAGAATAAAATTGATAAAAAAATGAAAAATGAAATTTATACATATATTACACGCTTTTTTTAACCTTGAAAACAGGTTTTGATTGGTGTTGTGTCCATAAGGTTCAACGGGACATGGTACAAAAGCTCATGACCTAGCTACTATAGCCAGCAGTAGTCTTTCGTCTTTTAATAGTTATATGTAATCTGTTTAAGCTTATGTCAAGAAAGAAAAAAAAAAAAAAGGAAAAAAAAAGGAAAAAAAAAAGGATATGAATTAAGGGTAGTGAAAAAGGATGTAATATTCTTAAAATGTAAGGCTTTTATTCAATAAGCTTAGAAAGTAACAGAGTAATGTATGTAATGACATAAAAATTTGGGAAAACAGAGGACAACTTTATAAGGAAAAGATAAAAAAAAAAAAAAAGTACATTATTATAATATTATGTGATTATATTTTTTATAATTGGTACTTAGGCCCTATTCTCTCAAGTCTTAGCTTTATTTCCACTAAGCTTAAAATTATAGTGTTGGTGAACTAAAATTGTACTGATTAAAACTTTTTTTTTTTTTTTTTTAACTAATCCTCTATTTTTTTTTTCTTATTTACTGTTAATGATTGTGAATGATTAAAACTTATTTAAACTAAATTATTATATATATATTTTTTTTTACTAAAATTAGCTTTTGTTTACTAAACTTAAATATATTTTACTAAATATAAATTATTTTTGCTTAATATTATTTGAATGAGGTGACCCAACTAGTTTATCAAAAAAAGAAAAGAGAAACCTGTGAGGCTTTGATAAAATCGTGTGCTTTCTTAAGTGGTGTTGCATATTCAACGGTAAGACCACTGGCATATATTGCTTGAAATGCAAATGCTGCATCCCAGGTTTGGCTACCAACGGCCTGCTTCCAAATTAAAACGAGGATCATGAGTAAATTGCATACGAAAAATCATTGCACACCAATATTTTTTTGTGTAGCTACAAAAAAAGTTACCTTTAACTTCATCCCATCCTCTGAAACCCATAAATAATCAGGAATTCTGGCTAGATGTTTCTTGTATGCTGTTGAATTTGGATCTTCCACCCAACAAGCCATCAAACAAAGTACCTGTGCCACAATTGCTTAATACGGCGTACAACAAAGAAACTAAAGAAAAAAAAAACGAGGACTAAGGCTTCTTTGTTATCATTGCGAATGGCAACATTGTATACCTTCTCAATGCAACCACTGCACCAGTATCTGCTGTTAACGCTCTCATAGTGTACATTTTGTATTGCCGTTTTGAGCGCCTTTGCTCTCAGCTTTGAGAAGGGCCAACGGTTGAGGATTGGCTCACTAATGTGATGAAGAATTCCCCAAATCATGTCTTGCAACACATGATGGGGTGTAAAAAGATCCTCCTACAAAATGTTGTTAGTTGTGTAAACTACACAATTATGCTTGATTGTGTCCAAAATTAGTTGTTACATTGTCACACCTCTTATAATTACGTCGTAAGAAATTCCAGAATTTACCTTAGCACATGAGTTTCTAGCTTTGTTCCAGTTAATTTCATGGTAGGGCTGGGAGTAAATTTCCGTTCTAAGTGACTGAATGAGTTGAGTGATTGGACCAACAAATCTCCTACCATACAAGTATGATACTGGCATATACACTAATCGGCAATAGCACAAAGTTTTCCCTTCAATTTAATTGTACAACAAAAATCAATGTTAGATTTTGGAAAAAATTAAAATATAGAAGAGAATTTGCAATAAGGAAGAATAACTAAGCAAATATATTTCAGAGTATTACATTACTCTGTCTGTATAAAAAATAGGCTATGACTTCTGTAATTAAAGTTAACTTTTTAATATTATTCTGCATTAACTTTTTAATATTTTTATCAGTAGATGGTGTCATACAGTCATAGTAAGTATAAAGTGTATAGAACTATCTTTACAAAAATACAATACTACATTCATTCCAAACTTCAAATGCAATTCTTTGATCATTAAGTATATTGAATTAATTATGAGCGAATATGGTAAAAAGTTGATATATTGGAAAAATTACACCAATACAAATTCAACAATATCCTATGTGATAAATTCTTTGATTATAAGGTAATAGTGTGTATTACAAATACTCAAATATTATTTGTGCATAACATTCCGTTCTAGAGTAGCCAATGCAAAGAGTAGTATAAGAACCTGGGTGTATTGGTAAAAAATAAGGGAGGAGCCAAAGTTCTGGAGGAGTAGGGTTGCAGCCGTCCCATTCGTACACTCCAATCACCTATAGTATTTGATTCAAAGCAAAAGGAAGGGCTAGCTTGTTACAAGTGTTTGCATTACTCGACGACTTAAATTATGCAACAGAAGTTACTTTTCACTTTCGCAATTATGTTTTCTCCATGCAAACTCAAATAAAATATTTTTGTATGTATGTTTTACATTAAGTAATTTTGTTATAAAATGAGCACAAATACATTGTATATTAGGATACTGTAATTCTTTTTTTTTTTTTTTTTTAATGAATACAATTGTTAAATTAATTGTACTTTACTATACAATTAAGTAAAATTGTTAGAGATATGATATCATCAATATTGGAAAATACATATAGAATTTGTTATATACACCCGGATGTACCGTACACCCAACTTACCTAAGGTTAATTTTTGCTATTCATTTGATGGTAAAATGAAAAACAATCATCAAAATAAAACACAAATACTCATGGGTGTACGGTACACCCGAGTGTATATGACAACCTCTCAATATACGTGTAATATATTTTTTGTATTGATCTTATTAGGAGAATAATATAATTAGGATTATTTATGTTTAACATAATATTTAGTGAATATATGTTAGGATATATGGTTATGGTAAATATCTTTTAGGAAGATTGTTTCCTATCTTATGCTCTTAGATTTTGTATAAATACTCTATTTATTGATAAATAATAATCAAGCGAAGCCATTCTATTCTTTTTCACCCTAATTTGTCAAAAATTTTACGTCCGTTGTTAAAGAAATATAACATGAAAGTGTGTGTAGTAAAAGAAAAATATGTTAGTTTGTGGGCTTGTGGCGACAGCATAGTGCTCACAGAATCACAGTGTACACAAGTGTATGGCTTAAATCAGGGCCGGCCCTGGGGTTGTTTTGTGGGGCGATTGCCAGGGCCCAACTGAGAAAGGGGATCCAAAATTAAGAGAGAAGCATATTTATTAATACAAATACTATTATAAAATAAGGGGAAAGGGAGAATAAGAGAGAGAGATGTAGAGAGGTAACAGTGTTATATCTATATTCATCCATTTCATTAGTCACCTATATATATACATGATAGAACATTGTAACCTATATGGACAATGAAGAGTCCATTCATGAGAGGGTTAATGTGACCTAATGACAAAGGAGGATTACAAGGGTGCTATTACAACCATACTTAAGATAGTCATAAAAGTGATATTTACAAGCTATAATGACCATCCATTATTAACATATTTTATAACACTCCCCCTTGGATGGTCATTATCTTAAAATAGAATAATGCACATATATGCTGCCTCATTAAAAACCTTTCCAGGGAAAACCCTGTGGGAAAAAACCATGGATAAGGGAAAAAGAGCCACTATAAAATTGCCTTGGGGAACTGAAATTAAAATAATTGATGCTTTATACTCCCCATTGTCTCAAAGAAATTTATTAAGTTTTAAGGATATTCGCAACAATGGCTATCATTTTGAGACAATCAATGAAGAAAATAGCGAATTCCTTCAAATCACAAAAATAACTCAAGGCACAAAACATGTTTTGGAGAAACTCCCTACATTCTCTAGTGGTTTGTACTACACAAAAATCAATACTATTGAAACTCATGCTATAGTAAACCAGAAGTTTACTGATAATTTTGTTGTTTGGCATGACCGGCTAGGCCATCCCGGTTCAATAATGATGCGAAAAATAATTACGAATTCATGTGGACATTCTTTGAAGAGCCAACAGATTCTTCATAATAATTTTTCATGTGCTGCTTGTTCAGTAGGCAAGTTAATAATTCGTCCATCACCAGCTAAAATTAATTTTGAATCAATTAGTTTTCTGGAACGTATACAAGGAGATATTTGTGGGCCCATACATCCCTCATGTGGACCATTTAGATATTTTATGGTTTTAATTGATGCATCAACTAGATGGTCACATGTGTCCTTGTTATCAACTCGTAACCTGGCGTTTGCGAGATTACTTGCCCAATTGATTAAGTTACGGGCACATTTTCCAGATACTCCTATTAAGACTATTCGGCTTGATAATGCTGGTGAATTTACATCTCAAGCTTTCAATGATTATTGCATGTCCATTGGGATAAATGTTGAACATCCTGTAGCACATGTTCATACACAAAATGGTCTGGCTGAGTCATTAATTAAACGTCTTCAGTTAATTGCTAGACCATTGCTTATGAAATCCAATCTCCCAATTTCTGCTTGGGGACATGCAATATTACATGCAGCAGCACTAATTCGCATTAGGCCAACAAGTTATCATAAGTTCTCCCCATTACAATTGGTTTATGGTCAGGAACCAAATATTTCCCATCTAAGAATTTTTGGATGTGCGGTTTATGTTCCAATAGCTCCACCACAACGCTCTAAGATGGGTTCTCAAAGGAGGATTACAAGGGTGCTATTACAACCATACTTAAGATAGTCATAAAAGTGATATTTACAAGCTATAATGACCATCCATTATTAACATATTTTATAACAAATACTAAATTATTATTGTATGAAAGTAGGTGGCTTAGATGGTAAGTGAATTACATTGCTCTAAGTTCAAATCCCGGCAACAGCAAAAAATTTAAATTTTTATACCCACTCAACATCATAGCAGCTAGGGATGACGTGTCGGATCTAGATCGGGTTCGGATGCACTCGGATCCAGATCAGTTTTTTCTACCTTGGATCCAGATCCGACCTGGGATTCGTTGGGTTTGGAAAATGAAGACCCGGATCCAGATCCGACGGGTCCAAAACGGGTTCGGTACGTTTTGCCTAATTTTTTTCAACCTATATCTGATCCGGATTCGTCGGGTTCAAAATTTGAAGACCCATATCCATGAAAAACAAATCTGGATCCATGGATTCGGGTCGGGTCCAAATCCACTGCCATCCCTAATTAGCAACTTAGCTTGCTTAACCGAGGTTGTTATAGACTAAAACAGTATCATCAATGGGCTGAGCACTTATCCAAAACCAGACCGGACCAGGACTTGAATGGACTAGAACCCGGAATCGCCTATTTTTGAGGACCGGAGACTGAACCGTAATCAACCGGTCCTGTTCCGGTCCAGACCTGTTTATTCCGATCCGATTCGGTTCGGTTTTGGACCAGAATGGACCGGTTATATTATTTTCTTTTCTTTCAGAGCCTTTTTGGTGCAGTAGGCCACACCGTGTGGTCTGCTGCCAAGTCAGCAAAAATAACGGACCCAGACGTGCGCATAACAGGGTTACTATTTACACGCATAACGGGGATACTGGTTTTGTCAGGATTACTTGTATTTTTTAGGGGTTACTTGTATTTTTTTTTCAGGGGTTACTTGTATAGATTCCTTATTCAGGGGTTACTTGTATGGATTACTTATTTAGAGGTTACTTGTATGGGTTATCAGGGGTTACTTGTATGAATTACTTATTCAGGGGTTACTTGTATGAGTTACTTATTCAAGGGTTGCTTGTAGGCCCCATACCAAACCGGTAACACCCTACAAGTAACCCCTTACCAAAACCAGTAACACCCTACAAGTAACCCCTGACCAAACCAGTAACACCCTACAAGTAACCCCTGACCAAACCAATCGCACCCAACAAATACTCTACAATCTACTCATATTACTATTATTGTTTCTGTTGCTGAATTTTTGACGAAGAATGTTCGATCGAAGATTGCACAAAGAAAACGAGCTCACATTTCTCCGATTCTCATCGATTTCACTACTTCAAATGTTGTTGATGATCTTAAGATTAATTAATCGCAATTTTTCACAAAAATTTGGCACCCAATTTCTACAATTTCGGGCTTTCATTGCAGCAATTTGGCAAAGAGGAGAAAGAAAATAGGTGGAGTAGAGATATGGTTGTTGGTGATGTGTGGTATGGCTTGGAGAAGAAGCTAAGAAAAGAGGAGATAGAAAATGGGTAGAATAGAGATATGGTTGTTGGTGATGTGTGGTTTGACTTGGAGAAGAAGCTAAATTTGTGTTTTTTTCTTTTTTTTTTTAATATTTTCATATATACATCATTTTTTAACATCTTGTTTTTGTTTGTGTGCTTTCCCATTTTTGCACCTAGAGTTTATAAATTACAAGTTTTGTATATAAATTTTTAAGAAATTTAAACATCAAATTTTAAATTTTAACCCAAAAAAATACATTTTCCAGTCCATTTCGGTCCAGATCGGAATATTTCGGTTTTACCCGGACCAGAAACCCGGAATCACCAATTTGTGAGTACCGAAGACCAACTCGGAATCCAACGGTTCGGTCCAATTCCGATCTGGTCCCGATCCAGTTTTCAGTCTCGGTCCTTTTTTGCACACCTCTACTGCTCTACACGATTATCATTCATTATTTCTCTCTTTTTTTTTTCCTTTTTGTTTTTTTTAACAATTACTCCGTAGCTTGTAACGATTTTATCATTCAATTTTTTTATTTTTTATTTTATTTATATTGAGGCATTACCCACTTTAACATCAATTCAACTTAACATTACATTACATAATTTTCTTCAAAATTTCTCATTCTAATTCTAAAAATTTTGTGCCATAGAATTTTATATATGATATTTTTTTCGGCCATATACCCATGAGTTTTTTTTTTATTTATTCACCATATACCCATGAAAATTTTCAAATTCACCATATACTCCTAAATTGTTACAAAAATTCACCATATACCCTAATGAAAATGAAAATAAGATGAGTGGAATTTGGTTAATTATATATTGAATCCACCTTAGATCTCTTTTCCTCATCCCAAAACCACTCCTCTCTTTTCTCCAGCCCCCGAAACCACTTCAAATCTCCATAATTATGTTCGTATAATTGATTTTGAGGATGAGAAAAGGAAATTTAGGGTGGTTTGGAAGGTGGGAAAAAGGAATGTGGGTGGTTTCGGGGGTAGGGGAATGTATTTAGGGTGGTTTCGATTCATAATTAACCCTAAGGATTGACAAAATTAACAATCATTAGTCGTCAAAGGTATATGACTATATGGTGTATTTTTGTGAAAACTCGGGGGTATATAATGAATTTAAAAAGGTTTAGGGGTATATGGTGAATAAACAAAAAAAAAAAAAAAAAAAAACTCAGGAGCATATGATGAAAAACTCGTTACTTTTTTTTTTGGGTAAGGAGAAGAATTCTACCAGGATCGGAACCTCTTACATGTTCTCCTGACTCGGATTAGCGGGCTAGGCACTTTGAGGGGGGGAGGGGAGATAAGAGAATCCTCACCCCCAAAGTGTCTTTAGAAGGGTTTAATCCCACTTATTTTATTCTTCCTCCGTTTTTATTTAGTTGCAACACACTCCTTCGGCACGCATTTTAAGGAAGATATTAGACTAGGTAAACGGATAAATTAATTTACAAAATTTTACCACCTATAAGAAGAAAGGGATAAGTTGCTACGGTTTAAATTTCATAGCTTAATTTATTCGTTTACCTAGTTTAATCACCTCCTCAAAAAGCGTGATAAAAGGTGTGTTGCAAGTATGAAAAAACAGAGGAAGTATATGATTAACCAGTACCTTTTCAATTTTCATATGTGCGAACTTATGATAGCATACCTGTAGAGCTCTAGGCTATAACATCATATTACAAAGTCTTTATTTTTATTACAGTTGTATCTCTATATATTGAGATATTATGGGATACTATTTGATATGGTAGAATATTATCTTGTATATTTTAGTTAACTTTCTATTTTCCTAGGATTACCTTTTTATTCTAGGGTTAGAAGTTGTAAGCTTGTAACTATATATATTTTTCATGAGAATCAATAAGAAGGCAAGCTACACAATTATATTTTCTCTCTAATTTAGCATGGTATCAAGAGCAGGTTAATTTTTTTTACTTAGCCATGGCCGGTGATGATCAAACACCACCGGGGCATATTGGTTTCTATCTTTGTACCTTCTTTGCAACAAGCAGGGGCGCGTTTTTCCTATGGCTGGTCAAGGCCGAGGAGGGGAGCGAGTGAATGTAGCCACAACAGGGGGGATTCAGTCCCTTGTGGCGCAACTCCTCTCATAGGTTCGGTTTCCACCACCGAACAATGGAAGGTGTTTTCAGGTTTTGTGGGTAATGATAGGTTTGATGATTCTTGTTGGATTATTGATACCGGAGCAACCCATCATGTTACCAGTAATAGTTCTTGGTTGTTTAACACTCACATTATTGAATGTCCGGTTGGTTTACCAAATGGTGAACGTGTACTTGCTACTTTGGAAGGTTCCGTTCGTTTGTCTGATAAAATCACAATCACTGGAGTTCTCTTTGTGCCTCATCTTCATTGCAATTTAATATCTTTACTCAACTTAGTGATCAATTAAATGTTGTTGTTCAATTTAACTCATATATGTGTGCTATATAGGACCGGCTGAAGCATTTGATTGGAACGGGACTTAGGCGAGACGGACTATATTATTTTAGCAAACTGGATGAGGTGTAACGTGTGTCTGTGGTTGAAGCTACATCAGAATTGGAGCTCTGGCACAGAAGAATGGGGCATCCTTTAGAGAAAGTAGTTAAGTTGCTTCCTCATATTAGCAATAATAAAAGTTGTTTATCTAAGGGGTGTGAAGTATGTTTTCGTGCTCAACAACCTAAAGACAAATTTCCTCTAAGTGAAAATAAATCCACTAGAATTTTTGAAAAAATTCATTGTGATTTGTGGGGTCCATATCGACATGTTTCATCGTGTGGTGCTCGTTATTTTTTTACTATAGTTGATGATTATTCCCGAGCTGTTTGGATTTATTTGATTCTTGATAAAACAAAGGTTTTTCGGATGTTTATGGCTTTTGTTGCTATGGTTGAACGGCAATTTAATCAAACAATTAAAATTGTGCAAAGTGATAATGGAACCGAATTTAATTGTTTGCATGATTACTTTGTTGCCATTGGAATTATTTTTCAAACCTCGTGTGTTTTGGGACCCCTCAACAAAATGGGAGAGTAAAGAAAAAACACAAACACATTCTTAATGTTGGGATAGCTTTGAGATTTCAAGCATAACTACCAATATATTTTTTGGGGGAGTGTGTTTTAGCTACAGCTCATTTGATTAATCGAACTCCTACTCCTCTTCTTCAAAATAAAAACACCGTTCGAAATTCTCTTCAATAAGCCTCCCTCTTTTGGTGCTATAAGTACTTTTGGTTGTTTGTGTTTTGCACACAATCAAAAGACGAGAGGAGATAAGTTTGCTAGTCGGAGTTGTAAATGTGTTTTATGGGGTATCCCTTTGGTAAAAAAGGGTGGAAGCTATTTGATCTTGAAACAAAAGAATTTTTTGTCTCTCATGATGTGAAATTTGTGGAAGATGTGTTCCCGTTTGGTAGCCCAGAAGCCGTTAATATTGATATAAATTTGTGTGATACGAGTGATGACATTCATGTTGATTTTGCTGCATTTGATTGGAGTAATGATGGGGACGATGTTAATCTTAATGACACTTCAAGTGACTTGGGAAACGGAGGGGAAACAGTCCACTCTACACCCACCTTGCGACATGATGATGCTGGCCGCAGGGGGGCTGCAGAGTCTCCTGCCCAGCAGTATACAGAGCAGCAACAAGCTGCCACTGCCACTGTCCAGCACACAGAGCAGCAGCACGCTGCCACTGCCCAACAGCACACAGAGTAGCAGGCCGAGGCTGCCAATGCTGGGCAGTCCAAGCAGCTTTCCCCCATGGTACAATAAGATTTATAGGGCATGGGTCGTTGTTTCAGAGAGAAACTCTCCTCAGTTTTACTTCGAGATTATGTAACTCACACAGTTTTTGCTAAAAGTCCGTCTCTGCCATCCAATCAGTCTTCAGGTACTCCGTATCCCCTAGCACACTATATACATTGTGATAATTTTTCTGTGAATTATCGAAAATTTATTTCAGCAGTTATCCAAAAACTTTCAGAGAGGTGATGAAATTTGATGGATGGCGCAAGTCTATGCAGGAAGAAATTCGGGCTTTGGAAGACAATGGTACTTGGACATTGGAACATCTTCCGCCAGGGAAAAGAGCTCTAGGCAGTCAATGGGTCTACAAGACCAAGTTTTTGTCAAATGGAGACGTAGAGCGTCTCAAATCTTGTTTGCCAGTGTTTGGCAATCATCAGAAAGCAGGGGTAGATTATGAAGAAACCTTTGATCCGGTTGCAAAAATGACGATAGTGCGCACTGTCCTAGCTATTGCGGCTACAAAAAATTGGGAGCTACATCAAATGGATGTGCACAATGCCTTCTTACATGGTGATCTCGGTGAGGAGGTCTACATGAAATTGCCTCCGGGTTTCGAAAGCTCGGATTCTTCTTTGGTTTGCAGACTTCGAAAGTCGCTCTATGGCTTGAAACAGGCTCCTCGATGTTGGTTTGCAAAACTTACCACAACCTTAAAACACTATGGTTTCATACAATCTTACTCTGATTACTCTTTATTCGCATATACTACAGGCAAAGTTCAGATTACTATCTTAGTTTATGTTGACGATTTAATTATTTTTGGGAATGATTCCGCTGCATTAACTGTTTTTAAGGCTTAACTTAGTGATTGCTTCAAGATGTAGGACCTTAGTCCTTTGAAATTTTTTTTGGGTATTGAGGTAGCCCGTAGCTCTGCAGGTTTGTTTTTGTGCCAACGAAAGTATACATTGGATATTATTTCTGAAGCAGGTCTTTTGGGAGCAAAGCCTAGTGGCTTTCCTATGGAGCAGAACCACGAGTCTTGCTACTAGTGATCTTCTCTCTGATCCGGAGGCATATCGACGACTAGTTGGCCGTTTGATTTATCTTGTTGTTACTCGTCTTGATTTAGCATACTCGATTCATGTGTAGCAACATCCAAAGGCGATAAAATTCTCTTGCTACAGGTCCATGTCTGCCGTTACTTGTGAGCTAAAATGGCTCAAAGCATTGTTATTGAGTCTCGGTGTACAACATCCAAAGGCGATAAAATTGTTTTGTGATAATGAGTCAGCTCTGCATCTTGCTAAGAATCCAATACTTCATGAACGAATAAAACACATTGAGGTTGATTGTCACTTTATTCGTGATGCAATTACAGAAGGGTTGATTACTCCTTCTCATGTTTCGACGTCTTCTCAGCTTGCAAACATTTTTACGAAGCCTCTCGGAAAAGCACATTTTGATAATCTTCGTTCCAAGTTGGACATTCATGACCCACATGCTCTAACTTGAGGGGGGGTATTGAGATATTATGGGATATTATTTGATATGGTAGAATATTATCTTGTATATTTTAGTTAACTTTCTATTTTCCTAGGATTATCTTTTTATTCTAGGGTTAGAAGTTGTAAGCTTGTAACTCTATATATTTTTCATGAGAATCAATGAGAAGGCAAGCCACACAATTATATTTTCTCTCTAATTTAGCACTATATTAGTGTGATTTAAATTTGTTTAGAGAAAATTACCCTTTAAATTAGCTCGATTTAAAAATTAAAAAAAAAAAAAAAAAAAGAATTTGTCAAGAATAAGCAAATTTTTGCCCGGGCTTCCCAAATTAAGCAAACATTTCAATTAACTCACAATAAGTTGAGCTTTATGGGGTATTTTATCAAAATAAGTCATGACTGGTTAGTTTTAAGGGTAAATGGTTATTTAGGTTGCTTATGCTACATGTCATAATGTGGTTGGTCCTTTTTTCAAATTTTAATTAAAATTTACTATTTTAATTGATTATTAAAAAAAAAAAACCTCTTTTTCAAGATTAAAAAAAAAACTTTATATTTTAGAAAACCCCACTACAGCAACCCCTCTCCTCGCCCTTGGCCTGCCGACCACCACCCCTCACCTTCCCCGCCACCAAAACCACCACTCCATCACATCCCCACAACCGAATTTCTGACGAGTTAGTGTTGGTCATGGCCGGTGTTTAGGGAGGGGAAGAGAAGTCGATCCCCCAGCGCTCAGGGAGGGGAAGAAAGGGGTCTGGGGCCACTTAAGCGGGAGGTTTGTGCGGTGGTTGGGGGGTCAGGGGGATGTGGTGGAGCGTTAGTGGGTGTGGTTTTTTTTTATTTATAATTTTCTCTTAATATTGTTTAATTAATTATTAATAATATTAAGAAAAAATTTAATTAAAATTAGGAAAAAAAAAGTGACTTATTTGGTAGGTTGTAGGTCATCTAACTTATTTAAAAATTATACTTCATAAAGATCAACTTATTTTGAGTTAATCAATAGGTTTGTTTATTTTGGGAACACCGAGCAAATATTTGCTTAATTTTGACAAATTTTCTAAAAAAAGAAAAAAAATGAAAACTTGCTTCGTAGGTGGCTCTTAAGGGGGGCCATTTCGTTAACTTGCCCTGGGCCTATAAAATGCTAGGAACGGGCCTTAGTCTTCTAACTAGCTACTTCTAATTAAACAAGAAACTACATACGAAGTAATAAAGGAGGAGATCAATATGAACAAACCGAGAGCCAAAACTTTCCCCAAGATGGAATGCTTGTAGCACCACCATGGTCAAGGATCCATTGACGACCTCTTGCAACCGCGTTACCTTCACCATCATCAGGGCCTTCTCCCATTAACCTTAGGGCAATATAGTTAATTGCTGAACCAAACATGGTACTATGGCCATGAATGTGGAATCCCCATCCTCCGTCTTCATTCTGCAATATATTTCGAAATAAATACTTTGTACTTAAATAAGTATTATATATTTTGGAAAAAAGTCAATACAATTTCATAAAGTAAAAGCAATGACAATAAGATGTTCTATTATATGTAAATACAACCAAATAAGTTCTTTTTTTTTTTTTTTTTTTTTTTTTTTGAGGGAAACCAAATAAGTTATATAGTAACAAATTTAGAGAATATATAACAACACTATTTAAATACCTGATGATTGTAAATATAACGCTTTATTTCCTTCTGGTGTTCAGGAGATAGAATATTATTGAGATCTCCTGTAACGTATAGCGCCATTACCTGAAATTCATTCATTAATGTGATATTATGACTTTGTAGGGAACACTCTTTGTGTGAATTCGGTGCATAGTACTACCACTGTCATTTTGAAAACTTTAAGTTATAGGGTACAACTTTCTGTAAACACGAAAAACACATGTAGCTGTTTTACAAAGAATATACAACTTTTTTGTAAAGAACATATAGTTGTTTTATAAAGAACATATATATATATATATATATATATATATATATATATATATATATATATATATATATATATATATATATATATATATATATATATATATATACCTTAATACCCACCATAGTTTGAAGACAAAATTCAAACACAATAAACAATGAACATTATATCACAAATAAAAATATATTATACTGACAATCAAACAACATGGACATAATGTTCTTTTCACTCTTTTTTTGTGCAAATATGTTCTTTTTACTTTAGGTATATGTTCATTATATTTTAATCGTACGAATAGCATTATTTGTACAATGCAAGATACATACTCCCATAGAAATAAGAAACCACACAATGCTATTATTTATCGAATGAATCTACTCCTCGAAAAAAAAATTACTCTTAATAATTACGTTTTATGTCTTGTTTGTGATTGGATTTTCTAATATGTTATGGAGTATACGACAATATGATCTGATGACTATGTTTCTTTTTTTTTACAATAAATAAAAATAAAATTATCATGTCATACTTCGTATTATTGTTATGGAAAAAAAAAAAAAATTCAACATGCATATCATAGAGCGACACTTATCATCTCTCTATTGATTTTTTATTTTTTATGGAGTAATATAGTATATTGATGAATGGAGTTTAATAAGCTAATTTGAAAAGGCTACTTAATCCAACCTTTTAATATTTACAATAAGCTATTTTAACATTTGGTAATATAGAGTATATATAGAGTTATTAGTCAACGTATCCAATGCAACCATCTAATAGATTAGTTATTACAACCATGTCTATCAACCAGCTATTAGTTAATTACGATTTACGAGAACCAAACAAGGTCAAAAAGTGACTCAAGTGATTTATTGATCATTAAAAAAAGTTAAATGTGAATGAAGTTGATTCGTCTGATCTTACTATGTATGTAATCATAACAGTGAAGTTAAAGTATTACTCCATAGTATATTGTACTCCGTATATCATTACATCATCCAATAAGTTTTTATTAACGCATTAAACATAAATATTTTTAGACAAATGTTGTTACGGAGCAACATAGCATTTATGTATTTCCACTAGGTTAAATTACATGCCATGCATGGTAATCTTCATTATTTATCATTAATTTAACACTATACTCAATATTTAAGTCATTAAAGTTACCGTTAAAACATGTTTGTAATTTTTACATAGAAATTATTGAAGATATACATAGTATTTTGTTTAAATAAAAATATCAAAGTACAATTAAACTTGAATGGAATACGTTTTACGATTATTTTAGTGATTTAAAAAAAAAAAATCGTATTTGATTCTTTTGTCAATTAATTTTATTTTTAAAAAAACAAAGAAATAATGAAATATAATATTTGAAATATGATCATGAATAGTTTAGCCTAATTTTAGTATAGAAAGTAGAGAAGATTGTTGAAAAAAAAAAAACACTCTTCTTATGATTGATTCGTATATAAATTCTTGCTATAATTATTTTGTTACCATTAAGGCTATTTACATTTTAGTTAATTCTTTTTTGACCTCATTAAATTTTTTTTACCCAAAATAAGCTTTCAAATTAAATTAAAAAAAAAACCTAAAAACACACCAGATTACGACATGTGTCATTGTTAGTGTGTCTTTTAGTATATAGTTATTGATTGATTGGTTGTATCAACTTTAATTTTAACATTTTTTTTAATTATATAAAGATATTAGCAGTTAAATTTATGTATTGACAAATGTATAAACATAAATATTACAAATCAATCACATCACTAATAAATAAAGCCGGTCTCGCAGCCAGGCCACGAAACAGCAACACTTGACATAACAGTTTTCGCCAATTATCGCGCTACGTAGGCGACTAATAGGTATTATTATGAAACATATAATGCTAAGTAAGTGGATTTTGGATAAATTTTTTAAGATAAATGTTGTATAGAGTATTTAATATCGATATACTTCTAATAATATTTCATATACACAAAGTTAATCATAACTTTCAATAAATATACTATAACTTGATTCTATTTCCATAAAAAAAAATTCATTTATTTTAAAAAACTTTTTTTAAAATAAGATCCATTTATAATATATTTAATTTATTTAAAAAAAATAATAGAAAGATAAGTAAAAAAATAATTTAAGTTCAATAAAAATAATTTAAGTTCAATCACAAACAAAACTACAAAAAGCACATTATTATTTAATTAAATAAGCGATATGGCATTGTATGTAAAAAATCCTACATTATCAAAAGGGATTGTAAGACCGTATTTAACATTCAAGCAAAAAGTTTACATTGAAAATAATCTGAGCATCATCCGGGAACAAAACTAGTAGTACAAAATAAAAGAGCAGATTGATTATTCATCTCTTTGCTAAAATTAATTTAAAAAATGACTTTAACTAATAAAAATTAGTGTCCTTCAAATCTTTTAAATAAAAATTGGAATTTTCCATTTGGTAACATTGTAGTTTTGGTTTTTCCATTGAGTACCCAATTTTTGGTTTTACTCCACATGGTACCATTGTAATTTTGACTTATTCTTTACTATAACATCTCATGAAATGAAACATTAATTTGGGAGATTGTGGTCCTTTATATCCAATTTCGACTGCAAATTTTGATTCTTTAAGGTTATAATGACTCTCAAAACTTTAACTGAATATTATTTTTGCACAAAACAAATCAAAATATTCAAATTGAGACATTTTTCTTACACATAAACTACGACATTTTTTTTATTTTTTTTTTTAATTTCTACCCCAAACTTGAACCTTATGACAGTACGGTAAAACATCCTCTTATAACTTTAACCAATCAATTTTAATGACACCTAAATCAAAGAATACATAATATATTTGATGGAATGCTACAATAGAGATTAAATTGAAAATATAATTGTACCATTTGGAATTAAACTAAAAATTGGGTACCAAATGAAAAAGTCCAAACTATAATGTTACCAAATGAAAATCCCATAAAACATTTTTTTTTTTTTAAATGACTTACAAGAGGAGGCATGAAAAAAAGTGGGCCAGCATTATCAGCAGGCCAGTGACCATCATGGGCTTGAATACTGATAAAGAAGTTGATGGCCTTCTTCAGTGTTATGGTCACTGCTTCCTCTCCTATTGCCTCTCTTTCCTTCAACTTCACTCCTTTAGCCATTTCCACACGTGCCTTTCCTTTTCTCAACTGTCCAAACATTTTGTTTGATATTTTAGCCAAAACAATCACATCACGTTTCCTTGATTATATTCTTGACCCGTCAAAATAACATATAATCTATAATCATATATTGAAATAGACGTAAATTATACGGAGTATAATTGAATCACATAAGCTGTATTTTTTTTGTAATTTTTTTGGACGTGAAATAAGGGCCTATTTACTTCAGCTTAATTTCAATCAATTCAGTTCAGTTCAGTTCAGTTCAGCACCAATCAGTACAGTTCAGTAAATGTGAACAGGCCCTAAATAATACAACTAATTTTATAAATCAAATTTTAGTAGTAAAACTTGATTAGTACTTGTGCGATGCACAATTAAAAAAATAAAAAAAAAAATCAATAAAGAGTATAAAATAATACTCCATAATTCACAAAAGGAGGGTTTTTGGTTAATTGATGTCCACACTCGTAGAATTATCTTCCCAATATTGAATTTGGAAGGACAAAATTATGAGAAAAAATGACGTCATAAGCAATTTTAGAGGGAAATTTTTTGATAAATTGACATGTGTACAATGGTGATGTAAGAGCAACTCCAATGGTTGTAGTTAGGGACTTGCTTGCAATTTTAAATAGTCTCTAGCTACTAGCTTGACTATTGGAGCAAAAATATGTAATTAGCTTGGCAAAGCTAATTTGCTTTAATAAAACTTGCCAAAAAGAAAATGCTGAAAGTCAATTAGTAATTAAGATAAAAATAATAAATTGATATATAATTTAAATAGTAAGCTAATAACTAGCCATTGGGGATCAAACTAACTACAAACATAATTAGCTTGAAAACTTATGTAGCATGACAAGCTAATTTGACAATTAGCTTGCCATTGGAGTTGCTCTCAGCAGTTTTTATTTTAGTTATATTTATAGATACTTAAATACCAAACTTGAATTCATGAACTTAGGGTTAGTAGTAAGAAAAAGTCAAACAACTTTGAGCTATAGGTTAACTAAGAAAGTGTAAAACACAAAAAAAAAAAAATTGAGCTCCATTCTCATGAGAAGATCAGCACTTTGCCTCATGTTGAAACGGTTCTCCTTGAACTCCTTCCTTGCCCTCTCAACCTCGGCCCGTTCCTCCGTTGTTCCAGCCTCCGGATCAAACTCCCAGTGCTGTCGACCGGTGAAGTTGTTTAGACTCTCTAGCCATGGATCCTTGCCTTCTGCTATCTTCAACTTCCACATGATAACCAACTTTAACTAAGCGTACACTCTATATGAACTATTAAATACTCTTAATTCTTTCTTGCTTGACTAGGGAAGAAGGAGAAATATAGATAGTGTAGTAATGAATTTCGATTTAATTTGCTGAGTTTTATAAGCTGAGAGTAAGGAAGCAAGGAGATAATGATATTGATTTAATTTGCATGATAATGACTCTCTAACCAGCTCTTGCTATCCACTCCTTTTATTGGACCATGCTAACTAAGAATGAGGCTTATAAATGGTTATTAAATATTTTTGACAATAATAATACTAGTAAAAAAATTGTATAAATATAATAACTCGAGTATTAAAAAAATATGGAGTATATTAAAAATAAAAACATGCAAGAGAAACATTTAAATTACACGTAATAATTATAATGATAATTTAATATTTTAGGAAAAAATTTTACTTTATATCAATCAAATGTCATAGTTAGATACAATTTTTTTTCCTTAAGTAACCATGTCTTTTTTGAAAAAGGTGCTTTTGGAGGAAAAATTATTAATACAACATTGATAAGTGTCATATTTGTTTCACTTCTAGTAGTATGTAATAAATAGATTTCTTTATGACAAAATCGAGATATTTGATCACTGATAGCGGATCCAGGAATTTGTTTTTTTGGTTTGAAATTTTCAAACTAGTAAATTCAAGAGCCATAATTTAAAATAAAATTAGATAATTTGGGTGTGCACAATACAATACATGTCGATTAGAGGTGTTGGAGTTTCATTATAAAGCGGTTGACCAACTTGAATTAAATTTACCGATAAATAAGGGCTTGTTTGGCACCATTTTTGGTTTTCAGTTTCCTGTTTTTTTGAAAACTAAAAACCAAAAACTGGAAACAAGGAAAAGGTGTTTCCACTTTTTTATTGTCAGTTTTCAAAATTATTATGATTCTAATAAGTTTAAATATTTTTTTATTCGTTATGTGACATATATCATGTACTTATAATAAACAAAAAACCAAAAAACAGAAAACCACAGCAATGCCAAACGAGCCCTAAGCGAGTGGTTTTTATGATACCTCTCGAAAATCGAATACCTTTTTGTTTTCATTTTTTGACACACAATCTTTACAAAAATACTATGAACCTCAACAGTAAAAAAAAGCCAAAAGAAATATACCCACATTAACATTTACTATTTTACACCATTTACCCAATACCCATTAAGTAATTTAGAATTTAACAACTTTAATCAACAATGTCACATCTTAATTAAGTCAACAAATTTACTACTCCGTACTTATTTAACTGCTCCAATCAACAATTTCAGAGCTTCAATAAACAATTCAAAACTTCAATCAACAATACTGATATATTACAACTTCACTCAACAATTTTACAATCTATATAGTCTTCAATCAACGATTTTACAACTTTAAAAAGTTAGAAATCAAAACCGTTTTTGGATGAGTCTGAGGAGGGAGCTGAAACACTATTGGGGTTAATGGAATAAAGTTGTTAAGTTGATTAAAAAAAAATACTATCTTCGATTTTTTTTTAGTTGTAATTTTGAGATATTATTTATGAGATATAAAGTATTTTAAAGTTACAAGATTTGCAACTAAAAAAATTCAGAGATAATAATAATAAAAATAATAATAATGTACTTTTGGGACCTTGGGGGATAAATTAAAGTTGATTATAAAAAGAAAGGATAAAAAAAAAAAGGGTACTAGCGAGTAGCGACTCATCTCAGCGAGTAGCGAAATACCAAATAATAAGGCCAAAAATTAACTAGAGTGATCGGTCAGACCATCACATCACGTAATAATGTTTTTTGACAGAACATCACGTAAGTTAACCGTTTTAACGTGGATGAAGTTGACTCATCTTTCTTATGTCTTGTCTCTAGAGTGTCAAAAACTGACCTGATTCGAGAATCCGATCTGAATCGACAATGATCTGAACCTGATCTATATCTGAACAATAGGGTAAAACTAGTGATCTATAACCCGACCTGAATTGACTTGATAATCGACAACCGATTTGATCCAATACTTTATGACCTAAACCCGAACCTGCACCTGATCTGATAGTAACCGTCAACCGACAACAATCCGAACCCGACAACAATCCGAACCTGAATTAGTACCCGACCCGATTAGAACCTGAAAACGATTTTAACCCAACTCAACCTGTTTATTGACCCGAGTCATGAAAGATTTAATAAAATTTTACACGCCTTTCGTTCAGCTGGTATAGTTCGGTAAACCCTCAATACTTAACAAAATATTGGTACAATTTGTTCAGCTTATATACCTTTTGTTCTCTATTACTTCGCATATAGACTTAATAAAATCTTGATAATGTTTGATCAAATTATAAAAGGCGTAATTATATAGGTTTAGCTTCACCACATCGATATTTATTCGAATTGAACTTGAACCAAAACCAAGAATGATCTAACTTTAAGATTATTCGATCAAATAATTATCTAACCCAACCCTAACCCGAACCCGAATGTACCATCTATAAACCCGCCCAAACCCGACTCAATACAACCCGAACCTGAAATTGAATCTGATCGGAATTTGACTCGAATCGAACCCGACCTATGCCCGAAAAGGTAAATGACCCGGAATAATCTAAACCGAAATTAACCCGACCTAAACTTGAACCTGATCTTAGACTAGATTGACCCGACATAACCTGATCCTAATTCAACTCGAAACCTAATTTAACCCGACCCGAACCCGACTTGAATACCCAAATTGACAGCAATGTCTCTAAGTACTCTATGGCTCATATGCATTTAATCATATACTTTGTACTTTTTTTTTTTTTTTTTTTTTTTTAAAAAAAAAAAAAAGGTACTTCATATCTTACAGGCACCTCTCCCAGGTTAAGACCCTGTTCTTTTGAGCTTTTGGGCAGGCAGAGCAGGGTCAGCAGAGCAGGAGTCAGCAAGGGTTGGCAGAGCAGGGGTTAGCAGAGCAGAGCAGATTTCAGGATAGCCGAGCAGAGCCGAGCTGAGCAGAGCAGATTTCAATATTATTATTAATACTATTATTAATGTTGTTGTTATTATTATTATTATTATTATTATTATTATTATTATTATTATTATTATTATTATTATTATTATTATTATTATTATTATTATTATTATTATTATTATTATTATTATTATTATAAAGTGCATATACCATTGATTTAGGTGACTGAAAACATAAATAAATGTGTACCATATTTAACATATGTTAATAGTAGAAAGATAAAAGACAACAGTTTACTTATATTCATTTCACAAAAATTTTAAAATAAAATGATTAATGAGTAATAATGATTTTACTTATAAATATGTCTTACTCATATATTTTTAACCCTCAAAATAATAATATACAAAGTACTACTTGAAAAGAACTCTTTTTTTTTTCGTATGGAAAGATTTGAAAAATAATTCAACTTAATGAACTAACAATCGATACCCACATTAAATGTTTCTATACATTGTGATTCTAATATCAAATGTTTATAAAAAGAAATTGTTATTAATTGTTATTATTATTTTTTTTTTTTTTTGAAAGAATTGTTATAACTATTAGAAATTATTAATTAATAATATTATTAAATATTTAAATATTAATTCTTAATAGTTTGAATTATTAAATACTAGATGAAGCCCGTTGGATGCACGGTTTGTTTGAATTTTTAAAAATATATTTTTTTATGTATGTGCTAAAATTTGTTATATATTTAGATAAAATTCATAATATCAAAAGATATTATTTTATATTTAATTAATTTAAACTTAAAAATCTCATTCGACAATTTTGCTTACATGGCATTTGAATTATTTAATTTTAAAAGAAATTAATAATCTCTTATTTTATTGGCTACAATTAAAATTTAAAATCCTACATGGCGCGTTAAGAAAATTAAATCCTATATGGCTCTCTAAAAACTCGGGAAAAAACTCCCCTTTATATATATATATAATTATTATTTATGATTAATAAATATTAATCATTATTAATATTAATAAATATTATAATTTTTTTTAATATTAATAATTATTATAATTACTTAAAATAATAAATTATTATCATCAATACAATATTAATTATTATTATTGAATATTAATTATTATTGTTATTATTAATTATTATTTGAAAATAGAGCAGAGCAAAGCATATTTGATCTGAGCAGAGCAGAGTAGAGCAGAGCTCAGCAGATTTGATCTGAGCAGAGCAGAGCAAAATAGAGCTCAGCAGAGCAGAGCAGAGCAGCTCTAAAGAACGGGGCCTAAGTCAGCTTAGTTTTGTAAGTCAATACTTCAAAGTAAAGGGAAAAGATAAGAAAACTCCATATTCCCAAGTAAATGTATTTGTTAGAGTTTGAATCGTGACATCAAAATCAAAAGGTAAGTTTTCCACTGAGTTCACCAAGTTTTGTTTAGTATATATTTAATCATAATGGTAAAGCTAGCGGAAGTTAATTAGAAAAGTTACCGTATTAGTGTATATGAGTACTTCCTTTAATATCTACTTTTTTGACCGATTGATATCTATTTTTACTAATGCATAAACAAATATGTTTTTATTTAAATTGTTGTTAAATTAGAATTAATATGTAGCAAAATTTGTAATAAAAAAAAAAAACAAAACCTTTTAAATGCCTCATTTTGTAAGAAAAAACCTTTTAAAAGGATCTTTGTTAAAAAAAAAAAAAAAAAAACCACCACGATCACTTTTTCGTTTAATCAAACCTTTTCCCTCTTTTTTGGCATTGACCCCTTATTTTCCCTACTTGTAGCTAAGGTTGTTTAGAGTGTGGTCTAGACCGCACCAAACCACAAACCAAACCGCAATTTTGCGGTTTGGTGCGATTTCCAAAATATATTAAACCAAACAGCGCTTTGATGCAGTTTATGCTGTCAAACTGCAAACCATTATACAAATTTTATACTATATATATATATATATATATAATATATATATATATATATATATATATATATATATATATATATATATATATATATATATATATATATATATATATATATATATATATATATATATATATATATATATATATATATATATATATATATATAATAGCTTTAAAATATGATGGAAATTTTTACTATAAGCTAATTAAAAGTTAAAAAAAAGAGTTTAATATTTAAATTATAAATTAATAATCACAAAATAAAATAAAAAGTGTTTTTTTTGTGTGGCTATACAACACCGCACCAAATCGCATTTTGCGGTGCGGTTTGGTTATAAGTGCGGTTTGGTGCGGTTTGAAAAATATGCAAATCGCATCGCACCCCTACTTGCAGCCTACTGTTGGGTAATTTTCCTTCCTTTTTTTTAGCTCTCTAAAATTCCCTCTATAAATAACATAGGACAAGCCTTTTCAAATCACTCCAACAAAAAATTAGGGCAAGTCTCCACCAAATCAAATCAATTAAAAGGTTAGGGTTCTTAATCTATTTCTTCCACACAAGTGACAACTTCATCATTGTAGTACTCCCTCCAACATTCTTGAATTGCGAAAAAAAAGCCTAAATTATTCAACAAATTTTGTTGGTTTGGTTTAAGCAGCACAGTACAAATTCACCAACAACAAGCATCAATTAGGTAGATTATTAGGTTTATTTTGACTCTAGGTTTTGTAATAAACCCCAACTTATTTAACACAATTTTGGCAATTAAGTGTGAAATTGAAGATCTTACCTTGGTTTGTACTTCACTACATAATTAGGAAACCTTGTTTTGCGCCAAACGGCCTTTTTCGTCCTTTAGCCATTGACAACAGGAATTACGTGAGTTCATGAATTGCAAAATGAAAGCCCTAATTTTTAATTTTTACACTACTTGCAGTAATAATTTGATGAATTAACACTTACCTTAGTTTAGTGTAGCAACATTTATGGCTTGCACGAGAGAGAGTGAGTGAGAGAGAGAGAGAGAGAGAGAGAGAGAGAGAGAAATTGATGTGATTGCAAAGCAGAGCATTCATGGAGCGAGGGAGGAGAGAGAATACATGGGACATTAAGTTTGGAGGGAAAATAAGAGGGAAATAAAACTAGGGAGTGCAAATATTGAAAGAGTTGGGTGTAAGTAGGGAAAATAAGGGGTCCTGAAAGTTCGAGTCAATGCCGAAAAGAAGGGAGAGGTTTCATTAAACGAAAAAAGTGATCGTGGCTTTTTATTTTTATTTTTTTTTTTTTAACAGAGATCCTTTTAAAAGGTTTTTTCTTGCAAAATGAGGCATTTAAAAAGGGGTTTTTTTTTTTCTTTTTTTTTTTTTTTTTTTTACAAATTTTCCTTTTATGTATATCCATTATATCATATTAATTTTTTTTTCTTAATTCTTAGTAATGTATAATTAAAGATATTAGTAATCAAACTTCTGTATAATGTATCAGTAAAGTGTTACAAATTATACGAAATGAAAGAAGCAACAACAATAATTCTCCTCCCCATTCATAATTTTTACTTTTGGAAAATAAAATTGATTTAACAAGGGAGGCATGAAATAAAGTGCGCCAGTGACCATCACGGGCTTGATTACTGGTAAAGAAGTTGATGGCCTTCTTCAGTGTAGTACGTGGTCACTACTTTTTCTCCTACTAACTTAGGCTCGTACCATGCACAATAATTCTTATTTTTTAAAAAAATTAATTATATCTAACAAATAAACTTGATAAACTATACACATCAAATGTATAGAAATTATATTGTTATAATTGTAGACACCCAAATGTGTCTCCCCAAAACCAAACCCAGTGATGTATACCTTTTGCGTCGAATCATAATCGAACGAAGTGAAAGTGTGAAATTCCAGGTGTTGCGGTTGGTTTTTATTAAAAATACTTTCTTTCTGTTTTCGAAAACAACTCTAATTTATGAAAACAACCACTCCAGTTTAGTTTGGTCCACGACAAGGGTCCAATAATAGTTTAGTTGGATGGGGCTTGCAAAGAGCTTTCCAACGATATATTATAAGCCCAATTCCGATGAATAATGAGGAAGTTGTGGCCAAAATACTAAACTGGGCCCAGTTTGATCTTTACATGCGGCCCAATGATCTAGGGGAGGGCCCAATGTTAATTATTATTCCTAGAATTATTAGAATTAATTATAGTCTTCTAGAATTCTCTAGAAGGTTCTCTTTAATCATAATAGAATTAGAATTAATAATTATATTTTGATAAGTTTTATTTGGAATAAAATATTATTTTATGAAAAATACGATTTCAGTTTTCATACGGACTTTACAAATCAATTTTAATTGATAAGCGGACTCCGTGTTTGAAAGCGCGTAGGAATCCAGGCTGTCGCCAAACGACAGGCCTGTCGCCACGCGACAGAGCTTGTCGCCAAACGACAGGACTGTCGCCACGCGACAGAGCCTGTCGCCACGTGACAAGGTCGGTTTTGCAGCGATAGTGTGGAGTTTTATTCTTTATCAAATTCTACTTATTTCCGGACTGTTTTCTTATAAATAGGGTCCTGAGCCTCCGTTTTTATTCATTCACAATCATCATTCACAATCATCATCCACATCCATCAATTCTATTTTCCTCTATTTCTCTATGCTCTCATCTCTCTAGCTTTTCATAAACAAAATTCCGCATACACAAGATCTAGAAACACCTAGCCAAATTCGAAGTTGCCTTCGCCCTAGACGTGAAAGGTTATAATTTCTGAGGGTTTGGTCCCTAATCTCTATTTCAATTATTTGATTTTATATTTTTCCTTGAAGTTACTAACGTGTGTATTTTGTTATTAGAAAGAGGTACGAGGCATCAAAGTATGTAGTCTTATTGCTCTATTCTTGTAGAAAGCATGTTTGTTATTTATTAATTCCTAGCATCATGTTATGATGTTATTATTGCTTTCTAGTATCATGTTTAGGGTGCCTTTTACTCTTTTCTAATATCATGTTAGTACCATGTTAGGTTTAAAGCTTTGATCTTTATTGCTTAGTGACATGCTAGGGTTTGTTATTAATCTTGTTAGTATCATGCCTAGGATCTTGCTATTATATTTAAGCTTTATTATTAACATGATTATAATTGTTATGATTATTGTGATTATCATGTTGCTTGATGCTTATTTATTGTTATTGCTTGATCACGCCTTTTATGCATGTTTAAAGGGAATTTGTACTTGTAATCACGCTTAATAAGATAATTAATAATCTTGTTTAGGGCTAATTTGATTATAATTCAAGTGATCGCCAATAATGGTTTATTTGTGCATTAAATTCAACCAACATAGATAAACAGGTTTAGGGTAAACCTATTGATTGCATGTTAGTCAGAAAGCGCACATGAATACGAAAAGAATAAAGTAGAGGCCTATTTTTAGGGCAGGTTCAATCTCTTTTAGGTTGGATTTGTACCCTCATCCCCGAACCCTATTTGGTTCAAGACCTTTTGGAGTTGACGATCTCATGGATCGTTAAGGGGTGTAATCTTCACCTTGTGAATGGTTTACAAGTTCCTAAAACTTGTTGGCGACTCTTTTGCTCTAGTTAAGGGGTGTATGATCACAGTGGGGTTCAAGTTTGGGGTAATGCTTGAAATATTCCTTACAATAATCAATATTAAAAGGCTAAATAAAAGTTTAATATTTTTTTAAGATACGTAGTAGTAAATTCTTCGAAACAAAATTATCATTAATTTGAATATATATTTAATAGGAAAAATTGAAACTAATAATCCTACCTTTAATTCATCTTCTCAAAACAATCCCACCTTTGTGTATTTTGGAAATAATCCTATATTTATACCTTTTTTTCTCAAAATAAGCCTTTTACTTGTTAGTGAAATTGGTAACCTATTCTTTCTCCAAAAAAAAAAAAAAAAAAAAAAAAAAGAAATTGGTAACCTATTTATATTCTCAAAAAACAAAAGTCCCTCTATCATCCACTGAGCAAATCGTTCCATAACAACAGAGTTAACTACACAAATGGGCCCTCAATTGTTACATTTTTCACTGTTTGAGTACTCACTTTTATTTTTTCACCGTTTGGGTACTCTACCCCAATTTCCGGCCAAAAAAATTAAATACCAAAAAAGAATTGAGTACCTTGGGTTAAATTAACTACCCATCTAAGCACTTAATTTTGATGATACCTCTCTCAATTCTTTTCCCCACCCTTCTCCCCATCTCTCATCTGGTTTTCATCCTTGAACATAATGTAAAGTTTTGGCTTAGGAAAATATATAGGAAAGTTTTATGGATTCCATTCCACTTAAAATATTTCATTAATTAGATAACCACTTAATATTTTTTTCTTTTTTTATAATAGTATGAATTTGATGATCCATTTAATTACAGAGTTACATGTAATGTTAGAAATAATTTGAAAACTTTATGAAACCCCAATTTTGTTCATCTGGCTTGCTTTTTTTTTTTTTTTTTTTTGTTCTTTTGAAAGGAAAGGGTCAGCTAGTTAGATTTAGAATTAATTAAGCATGATCGAATGCCTTGGGGAACATCATCAACAAACTTTTGTTCAATACCATTACAAGGAAGAATTCTAGCAGTAAGGTGCCCCCCCCCCCCCTAACATGAAAACAAGGTCTTTGCCAATAGCATGAATATCATCAATCAAAATATCAATGGGAGCCCTGCCACCCAGATTCTTGGTGACAACATCATCGCCAAAAGCAAATCGCACTCAAGCTCCACGCTGCAATGCCTAAAATCAAACGCAAGCACCATCCCCATCCTAGCTGCCATAGCTTCAGCCAACACAACAAAAAAATCACCCTCCACCCGATGAGTCATAACAGCCAAGACCCTCCCACAATCATCTCTAGCCACCACACCAGCCCCACACCACTTGTGACCACTACCATAAAAAATAGCAGTGTCAGAGTTCACCCGAATGATGCCAGCAGCACGTGGTTCATCTGCCTTATCTAAGTTTAATGTACAACTAAAATAATTAATATTTTTTTTGAGGAAACGCCGAGCTAGTGCATTTATTAATTAAGGGACAAAAAGTCCGAGAGTACAAACGGAGAAATCTCCTGGGGACATAAATCGACCCAAACTTGTTCTAAACCATATGGCACTAACTTAGCAAGATGGTGGGCTACTACATTACCCCTTCTTTTAACATGAGACAAGGCAAACGATTCAAACAAACTACTAATGGACAAGATGTCCTCTAATACACCGTCAAGATTCGAATAAAACACTGCAGCCTTGGAGAGACGATTGATCAAAACCTGGCAGTCCGATTCAAGCACTATCTTCTCATATCCAAGTCTTCTCGCAAGCTTAATAGCAAGTAGTAGGGCTTTTCCTTCTGCAATCTCAACTGGCAAAAATGCACGCATTCTTCTCACTGCAGCGAACAGGACTTTGCCTTGGTGGTCACGAGCTACCTCTCCCATCCCTACCCAATCTTCGGTAGCCAAGCAAGCATCAACATTTATTTTAATTATGCTTGCAGGGGGAGCAATCCAGGAGGACGGACTGTGCTTTACACGAGCTGTAGGGGCCTTATAAATCATTTGAGTGTATTTGCTGAATTCCTCCACCAGCCTATTAACCCGACCAACAAGCACTTGATTAGAAGTTTGATGTTCATCAAAAACCCATTGGTTTCACTCAGACCATATCACCCAAGCAAGGAAAGCAGCCCTCTGTTTGAGCTTTGAGTTCAAACCCCTCCATCGAACCAGCAGGTCACACATATTTTCTTCTTTGCCAGGTACAAGTTCTGCACAGCTACACTCCTCCCACTAATCTTTAACCCGGAAGCAGCTAAATAGAGCATGCTCACTCGTTTCATTTTCGTCACCACACCATGGACAGGCTGCCTCATCTAGCATGTGTCTCTTCATAAGCAGGTCTTTGGTAGGCAGAGTGTTTGTGCATAAATGCCATAAAAAGTGTCGTACCTTAGGAGATGCCTCAATACCCCAAATCTCGATCCAAGCTAGGTGAAAATCTTCAATATTACATCCTTTCCCTAGCATATAAGAGGTTTTAGCAGTGTAAACCCCTTCCTTCGAGAAAGCCCATGTGAGGATGTCATTTGGAGCACGCTGACTCAATGGAATAGATAGAATGCACTTCTGGTCCCCCTCGTTAAAATGTGCAGCAATAGTGATTAGGTCCCATTCCATAGTCTCCAAATTCACCAAATCACTTACTGTAACCAAGCCATTGACTTCCTCACTTGTGACATATTTGCCTTCAGCATCTGCAAGCCACGGATCGCGCCAGATATTCACTTTTGCACCATTTCCTATACGCCATATGAGCCCCTCCTTTAAAAGAGCTTTCAAACTCTATATGCCCCTCCAGGAAAAACTCCCTGCCAACCCCTACTACGAGTCAAGGAAAGAACAATTCGGGTAATATTTTGCCTTCATTACTCTTCCCAACAACGAGTCTTCCAAGTGCTCAAGCCTCCAGTCTTGTTTCCCTAGTAGAGCGTCGTTAAAAACCTCTAGATCTTTGAAACCCATCCCACCAAAACACTTTTGGGGTGCACATGTAATCCCACGATTTCCAGTGAATTTTTTTGCTTTTGATCCCTTTGTCCCCAATAAAATCGATCCATAGCCGACCGGATGCTCTGAATGACCGAACCAAGAAATTTATACACCCCCATTAAGTATGTCGGGATAGCCTGAATTACTGCTTTTAGAAGAATCTCCTTCCCTGCTCTCGGCAATAATTTTTCTTTCCAACCCTGTAGCTTCTTCCAAATCCTGTCCAAAAAAGCACTAAAAATTGCCTTTTTCGATCTCCCTGCTAAAGTTGGGATTCCCAAGTACTTCCCATGTCTGTCAACTTGGTGCATTTTTAGAATACCCATCAACTCACTTTTTTGCTCGGCCTCTACCCCACTGTTAAAAGAAACTTCTGACTTCTCACAGTTAATTTTCTAACCAGATGCTACTTCATATTTGTTGAGTATATCAACTATAGCTTCGCATTCATGTCTGTTTGCTCTAGCAAAGAGAAGGCTGTCATCAGCGAACAGTAAGTGAGAAATAATTGGGCCACTCCTTGATGCCCTAGCCCTATGTAGATCACCAATCTGCACTTTATTTAATATCATGAGGGAAAAAGCATCTACTACCAAAATGAACAAGTAAGGGGATATAGGGTCCCTTTGTCTTAATCCCCGGGAAGGACGCACAACACCACAAACACTACTATTCACAACAAAAGAGTAGGAGACAGTCGACACACAGTTCATAATTAAATTCACCCATCTACCATCAAACCCCATTGTTAGAAGCAGTTTTCGTAGAAAACCCCACTTAACACGATCATAAGCTTTGCTCATATCAAGCTTTAGGGCAATAGTACCCTTTTTTCCCTTGCTTCTATTTTTCATCGTGTGAAAAAGTTCCAGAGCTACCAGAGAATTATCAGTAATTAGTCTACCAGGGACAAACGCACTCTGATTCTTAGTCACAAAATCCGGCAGAATAGATTTTAAACGGAGAACAATGGCTTTCGAGACCTACTTATACAAAACATTACACAAACTGATGGGTCTGAATTCTGACATATACTTAGGTGATTTAACTTTCGGGATCAAAACAATGTTAGTATTATTAATACTTTTCGGAGACAAACGACTATGTAAGATGCTACTAACATAATTATAAACATCATCACCAACAATATGCCAAAATCTTTAATAGAAGATAGCATGCATACCATCCGGTCCAGGGTCCTTGTAGGGGTGCATTTGTTGCAAAGCTTCATATATTTCATCCTTAGAGTACAGTTTCAGCAACTCGGCATTTTTCTCCTCTGGAACAAACTTGCTGACATGTTGCAAGACCTCTTGAACATCCCCATCTGACGCTCTAATTGAAGTGAACAGCTGTGAGTAGTAGCTACACACCACTTCTTCAATAATCTCCTCGTCATCTTGCCATTGACCCTCATCATCAAAGAGCCCATCAATCGAGTTCCACTTCTTTCTTTGCGATGCTTTATGGTGAAAGTAACTTGTGTTCCTATCACCATCCTTTACTTCTAGGACTCTAGACCGCAAAAACCAGTATGCTTCATGTTTATTATGGAGATCATCAAGAGTTTTCTCAACCTCAACGCGTTTCTCACAAGTGACCCGTGATATAGGCTGATTTTGGAGCTCCCGCAAGGTTGATTCGGCAGCTTCAATTTTAAGGCCGAGGTCATCAAAATGTTTTTTACTCCATTCTAACAATTTCCTTCCCATAAAGCTGATCTTGCTCACCACATTCTGACCATCCACCGAGCCCCAAATCTTCTTAATTTCTACTTCACACTTTCCATTAAGCAACCAAGTGTAGGAGTTTATAGGTACTATTAAGCGGAAAATCATGAATCATATTCAATCAAGTACCTAATCCCAAGATCGCATGCATAACACACAAGACACATAATCATACCTTTGAAGCATGAATTCCACGTAGCTATTTGATAGGCAAATCAGGGAGAGAATAGAGCCCCAAGCGTTGCACCTCTACTTAGTCCACGAGCTTCGAACGAGCCGTCCACCAATACAAGATTGGTGGACTGAAAGGGAAAATCGCGATCACCACCTTTAATGGACAAAGTCGACCAACACAAATAACCACCTTGAGAGCGCCGGGAAGGAGAGAGTGCCGTGAGAGAGAGAGAGATTTGAGGGGCTTGGTCTCGTGTTTGCTAATTAGGGTTTGATCAACCTGATCACTGAATTGTTCTACTGAAAACCCTAGGCACTTAGTCTATTTATAATCATATTATAATTAGACCAAGTCACAAATCCCAAAACCCTCCTTATTTCTCCATATGGCTGGCCATACTAGGGGATGAGGCCCATCATGGGCCTCGTCCTCTCGTGCTCGATCTAGGCCCTTTGTGTGACCTTATAGGATCTGTCCAATTGGGCTTTGGGCTATTTTACAAGCCCAAAGATCGTTAGTACCTCTAGCTATGATAAAACGACGACCCAAATGTCCGAACTTAATTATCTCCATAATTTGATCCATTTATATATCTAGTAATTGCACATGACGAAGACATAAATCCTTCAATCTCCCACTTGTTTGAGACAAGTGTGCAATATTCAAATTCCTTAAGTCAATGTGTGTCGATTTGGTAATATGATTGCATCACATGTCGAGATCATATTAATTTACAAATCGTTCTTTGAAATCTGAGTTCGAATTACAAAACCAAATGATTACTGAGTAATGCATTTGAACGCAGCCACGTATTTTCTGAATTCTCCCTCTTCAAGCGGCCATGAGACATTCCCTAATTTAATAGGTAGACTCAATCCAATATTGTAGCAACAAAGCTCCCACTCAAATTTTGAAGTAACCAAGAAACATCCTTTATAATATCCAGTTATGGGTAGACGTTTGAATGTACCACAGTTAAATCAATCATTGAATAGAATCAATGTCCCACTCAAGTCAAAGGAATCCACTAATATATCCGGAAGCTCTATACTTGAACTTCAAAGTAGGTCAATAGTTCGATCATGCATCATTCATGCATATCCATGTAATTGACCGAGCATCACTATGCCCCTATAGCCCATGAAACTGCACTATCCAATCAATCTTACATTCTAGTCCGATTATTGAAATCATTTATGTCCACTTTAATGATTTCGAACTAGGAACTTAAATAATATATGAATTTTGTTCACCTGTGGGGTTTCATTCACCAGGTCATCAACCTGATGAGCCCATCAATTCATAATTATTTTGGACATTTTATTTAATTTCCAAAACCATAATTAAATAAGAGAAATGATAATTTCTATTTTAAACATAATTCTGCAAATTGATGCATTCTTTATGTAATATGTTTTCTTAAAACATACACAACTTAAATTACATAACTTGCTCCAATCCAAGGCTTTAATATGACTCTCATATCTTAGTATATGGAAGGGGTTTAGTGATTTCTCACTCATAATAAAACTTTGCAGATCATGACATCCCGCTTGTCATTGATCTCATAAATGAGGTGATATTTCATATCTGTTTGTTTTGGATTTGTGACATGACCTTGGCTCCTTTGTTTTTGGAAAAGGTGTCCTTTTAGTCACAAGACAATTTGATCTAAACTTCCTCTTTAACTACTCTTATTGTAGCTAAACACACATATTCTGACATTGAGTATGCATCAGTGTTGTGCTTTGAACTTTTCAAACTTACTGTATTTCTCCATACAAACACAAATTGTATTTAGATCAACATCTAAAGTCATGTTTCCTGTTTAGAAAACTTGCATCCGTGTAACCTTTTGACAACTTGATCACTTTTAACACCATAAACTAGAGAAATTCCTTTAGTCCTTCTCAAGTACTCAAGGATTTGCTCTTGGCAACTTTCAGTATGCTTATTCTGAATTTACTTGAAACCTGTTACACATGCACAAGTCATATGTAACATCTTGCTTTGTACATATCATGGCACATATAATGGACCCTTTTGCAAAAGCATGAGGTACACTATCCATACAACTCAACTCTACTAGCTTTTGAAAGCACTGAGTTTTCTGAGTGTAATACCATGAAACATGGGAAGATATCCTCTCTTAGAGTCTTGCTTCATGAACTTGTCAAGATCCTTATCAACATAAGTCTCTCGATGTTGTCCAATCATTCTTCAAGATTCACTTTGCGGATCTTGATTCCCAATATGTACTCACCATCTCCTAAATCTTTTATATAGAAACAACTCCTTAACCACTGCTTGACTTATTCAAGCATTAATATGTCATTTCATATGAACTGTATGTCATCTACATACAAGACTAAGAAGACCAATTGCTCCCACTAAACTTATTGTCTCTACAAGATTCCTTTTCGTTCTTTTGAGGAAATCAAACTGTTTGATTGCCTAATCGAAACGAATGTTCCAACTCTCTGATGCTTATTTCAATCCATTAAATGAATTTCTGAAGCTTGCAATTTCTGGATTTCAAAACTTTTAGGTTGTATCATATACATATCCTCCATCAAGAACATTTCAAGAAGGTGATTTTGATATCCAATGCTAAACTTCATAATTGAAATCAGCAATCACTAGAAGAATCCAAATAGGCTTACGCATCTAATAGGTTTGACCCCATTTTTAAGACTATCATGGACTAGCACATCTTTACAGACATGGAGTCCGTTCTGGATTTCATGGCCTTAAGCCACTTCCTGAGTTGGCACTTACCCAAAGCTTACTTGTAGGGTATGAGTTCTAACCATTATAATAGGAAAATTTTAGAGTCCACCTTTTCTCAGAATTTCAACAAACTGTTTGTTTTTATCCTAAGTAACCTACGATAGGTATAAGAAACAATATAATTATTCTCTTCAACTCTTTGAAACCTTTCATTCAAGTGGGACGATAGAAGCCTCGCTAGTTGAATTAGCTTGCTTCGACATATGATTTATCAAATTAGCTGATTTCATACGCCCTCGCCTCTGATGTAGTATTATCCACATCCATTTGTTTCTCGTCTCGAATCTCATCGAGATCTAATTTTACTCCCACTTGGCTTTGTAGGAAGAGATTTCTTTCTATAAAGACATTATCGCGAGCAACAAAAACTTTGTTTTCTACGCGATTGTAGGAATAATACCTCTTAGTTTCCATGGGAAGACCCATGAAGAACTATTTATGTTGATTTAGGGTGTATTATGTCATCTTTGTAAAAATTTTACATTGATTTCATAACCCTTAATCCTGTTTTGAAAAGATAACTTTTTGGAACATTTCCAGTTCATAACTCTTATGACATCTTTTCTACTTCTTTGGTTAAGTTTCCTGTTTAGTATATTCGCAATTGTTGTTCTAATATATGTCCTCAAAACGATATTCGTAAATTATTAAAGCTAATCTAGAATCGAACCATGGCAAGCAAAGTTTGATTCCTTCTTTAAACATACATTTTAATTGTAATGTTCCTTGATTGTGAATTAACTCAACAAATCCCTTTTAGATGATCATTGATTTTGAGTTAAATATTTATCACAACAATCATATTGAAGTGTCAAACTGATTTTACATTTCATTTTGGAACTTTTGAACATTTCAATGATTCCAAGCTTTACTTCATTAAGTAATTATCGATATAATTACTTAAATCGTTAGTAAAAGCAATGAAATTGTTAAATCTCTTTGCTAATTTTTGAACTTATTGGTTCACACACATCATATGTTTGTGTTCCAAAAGGTCATTTTAGCTCTTTTACCCTTTCAACTAAAAGGCCACTTGGTTATTTCACCTTATCAAGCATGACCTTTAATTCTCAAGTGATTCATAATCAAATTAGAATAAGAGTCCATCCAATTGTTACTTTGGATGTGCAATTTGGTTATGTGACCTAATCTTACTTTGTTGTATGTAAGTTTACTTTAAATCATCTAATTTTGCTTTTGTGATCTACTTTTATCAATGTCATAAAACAAATTAACTCATATCTAGCAAAATGAAAACAATTTATTACCTTGGTCATGGATAAACACTTGTCCAAGCCAAGTAAAACCAAATCAGTATTCAAACAAGAAAACTGAAATATTGTCTCATCAAAAACTGGAATTGTTCTAAAATCATGATAAACTGATCAGAAAATAAAACTATGAAGCTATCTCTGGCCACTCAAACACTTCTAGTGCACCTTCAAACTCCATTTCCATGCTAGTCTCACTTGTTTGCAGTTCCTGTGCAACATTCATAATGTTAAGCAGTGCAACTTGGTATCACATACCTAAGTGAAAGTTAAAATGTTTATAACATAATACCTGAGGTTGATGCTCCATTCTTCTTGAGGAAGTTAAGGTATTTCTGGCAATTGCGTTTCCAATGCCCCTTCTTCTTGCAGTAAAAGCGTTCACTTTCACTTGCAGCCTTGGGTTTTAGATTCGCCTTAGGCTTCTCAGGAGCCTTGGCAACTTGCTTGCCCTTGCTCTTGGCACTAGCCTTTTGCCCCTTTTTCTTGAACCCCTTTCCCTTTTGAATCATAAGAACTTCCTTATTAGGTTCCTTAGGGATTTGTTTTTCAGCACTAACCAGCATTGCATGCAATTGATTCATAGTCTTTGCAGTCGCAGTCATGTTAAAGTTCATGATAAACTGGTTGAAACTTTCTGGAAGTGAGTGGAGAATGATGTCTGTTGCCATCTCATCACTGTATGGTGCCCCAGTTTCTCCATATTTTGAATAAGGCCGATCATTTTGAAAACATGATCATGAACTGTGGTACCCTTCTCCATCCTACAATCCAGAATCTCACGATGGAGCTCGTACCTTTCGACTCTAGCTTGTTTCTTAAACAAAGTTTTGAGTTCTTGCATGATTCTGTACGCATCCTGATCCTCAAAACTCTTTTGAAGACTAGGCTCCATGGTAGCAATCATCAAGAAAGTGATAGGCACGGCTCTATCATGAGTTTCCTTGTGCTTTTTGACTTTTGCCGTAGTTGCATTTTCCGGCAGAGGTCCTGGAAATGGGGTGTCAATGACATCCTTTCTACCTTCAGATTTCAATACGAGCCTTAGCATCCTTTCCCAAGTGGAAAAGTTTTCTCCTATCAACCTATCCTTCTCAAGGAATGGTCGAAGATTGTAAATGTTGTTGTCGTTGTGATTACGGCTACCCATCTAAGTCAAAATAAGCCAAAGTTTAATAATTATGTTTAATTTAATAATTAAAGTACCATAAACGAATTAATTAGGTAACTTTAATGCACTTTATTCAACATTAATTGATCCCTGTAAGGAATATTTCAAGCATTATCCCACACTTGAGCCCCACTGCGATCATACACTTAAGCATGGTGGCGTCCAATGGGAAGGAAGCTAGAGCAAAAGAGTCGCCAACAAGTTTTAGGAACTTGTAAACCGTTCACAGGGTGAAGGTTACACCCCTTAATGATCCATGAGATCGTCAACTCCAATAGGTCTGGAACCAAGACTGGTGTTCGGGGATGAGGGTACAAATCCAACCTAAAAAAGACTGAACCTGCCCTAATAATAGGCCTCTACTTTATTCTTCTCGTATTCATGTGCGCTTTCTGACTAACATGCAATCATTAGGTTTACCCTAAACTTGTTTAATCTATGTTGGTTGAATATTAATGCACAAATAAATCTATTATTGGCGATCACTTGAATTATAATCATATTAGCCCTAAACAAGATTATTAATTATCTTATTAAGCGTGATTACAAGTACAAATTCCCTTTAAACCTGCAAGAGAGGGCGTGATCAAGCAATAACAATAATAAGCATCAAACAACATAATAATCATAAATCATAATAATTATAAAAATAATCATGTTAAAGCATAATAATAGCAAGATCCTAGGCATGATACTAACAAGATTAATAACAAACCCTAGCATGTCTAAGCAATAAAAATCAAAGCTTTAGCCCTAACATGATACATGATATTAGGAAAGAAATAGGAAGCATCATAGAAATCATAATTGATATAAAAACTTATTCATTACCCTAAACATGATACTAGGGAGCAATAAAACATCCTAACATGATACTAGGAATGAATAAAACAATCTAAGTATGATTTCTATATCGAAAGATCAATGAAACAATTAAATTACTTACTTTGATGCCTCGTACCTCTTTCTAATAACAAAATACACAGGTTAGTAACTTCAATGAAAACAATTAAATTAAATAATTGAAATAGAGATTTGGGACCAAACCCTCAGAAATTATCAACCTTTCACGTTTAGGGCGAAGGCAACTTCGAACTTGGCTAGGTGTGTCTAGATCTAATGTATGAGGAATTTTGTTTGAGGGAAGGTTTAGAAAAGAATAGAGAGAGAGAAAGCTTCTAGCTTTAGAGATAGAAAAAGAGAGATGATGATTGTTGTTGAGAGTTGATGATCTGAAAACGGAGATCAAGGGACCCTATTTATAAGAAAATAGTCCGGAATTGATAGAAACGAATTAGAGTTCGAAAAGGAATAAAACACTCTTTTGTCGCCAGTGACAGAGCTCGTCGCCAGGCGACGAAACTGTCGTTTGGCGATGCAGAAGGTTTTCCACGCGTTTTCAACGCGGAATCTATTTTTCGATAAAATCAAGTCGTAAAATCCGTACGAAGGGTAAAACCGTAATTTCATTTAAAACACTTCTTTTATTCCAAATAAAACTCATAAAACATAATTATCAATCCTAATCCCTTTAGGATTCAAAAGAACCTCCTAGAAGATTCTAGAAGACTAAAATCAATCCTAATTGCATTAGGAATGATAATTCACAATAGCCCCTCCTCTAGATCATTGGGCCGCATATAAGAACCAAACCGGGCCCAATTTAGTATTTTGGCCATAACTTCCTCATTATTCATCGGAGTTGGGCTTATAATATATCGTTGGAAAGCTCTTTTCGAGCCCAATCCAACTACACCATTATTGGACCCTTGTCATGCACCAAACTAAGTTTATTATTTGACGCGAAAGGTATTCATCACTGGGTTTGGTTTTGGGGAGACACACTTGGGTGTCTACATAAGCCCCCATTTTGACTGAGTTTGGAGAAACTTATGTTTCAAAAACAAAAGTCAAAGTAGTGATAGGGACGGAGAATGATTCAGAACGTTCTGCGATCCTAAATCATTCTTGTAACGCCGATACCTGCAAATTAGCGTTAGTTAAATAGATAAAATAGTTAAGAAACGCGTATCTTGCACCGTCGAGCACACGTCTCTGGAGTAATCGATTTTTGTTGTTGCATTGTTGTTGTGACAACCTTCCATAAGCTAGGGAACGCCATCTTGTTGTTTTGATGTTCAGTCGTCTCTGAACAACGGAGCCTTTTGACATGTCCACGCATGTCTAAACAAAGAGCTTTGACGATCTTCCTCAAGCTAGGGGATACCGCCTGAAGACTATTACGCATGTAACTACCTCCAATTTCTGCTGTGAAATTCTTCTGCAAGCCAGAGAACACTATCGAAGATTGCTTCGCTTGAAACGATCTTCTACCGTCTTGTGACCATCTTCCGCAAGCCACGGAACATGATCGAAGATTGCTTCGCCTGAAACCATCCTCAGTTGTTTGTGACAACCCTCCACAAGCTAGGGAACACTGTCGAAGATATCTTCGTTTGAAGTCATCCTTATTTGTTGCGATAATATTCCGAAGAAAATTACCGGAGATCAACTCTTATCGACCTTTAAAGCTCGCTTGAACTTTGCTTCCGTGATTTTTACTGAAATTGCTGCGGTGCCAGTACGTCGGCGCTTTTGATGCTTATGAACCGTTATGTCGGTGCCTCTGCTATTTATGAACCATTATGCCGATGCCTTTGCAATGAGCTAATATTTAGGCGCTTTAAGCTAAGTGAGACGATCATTTATCAGGTCGATCACTTTATGTGATTGTAATCGAGCCGATTACTAAATCATGTCAAATTGCTTAGAGGGGCTAACTGGCGTACCAAGGAACCCAAACTGCTGCATGTGGTCCACATAAGCATATTACAGGGCCATACATTTTGTCGCCGCACCAGCGCCTGCTGGGCAAATTTTGCTTGTCGCCAGGCGACAATTTCTTCGTCTGGCGCTGCACTCGGGATTTTCGAATAAATCTCCTTTCTTTCTCATTTCACCGTTTGCTGCTGCTGTTGTTCGTGATTCGCTCCAAACTTCAATTCACTCGTTCTCGCTCATTTCTCAACCAAATTCGCTCAAACTTCTTGCAAATTGAAGCTTATTTCATCCAGTTTCCTGATCTATGTAAGTTTTCTTCAAACTCACTCCGGATTTTGCTGAATTTGCGCATGTTATTTCACGAATTTTCTGAAAATTCGAAACATACTTTGCTTAATTCGCTTTGTTTGTTGAATTTTATGCCATGAAATTGCTTGATTATGCTTGTATATTACTTTGGGAATGCTTTGAGACTTGTTTGACTCAATTTGGTGGAGAAATGGACAATTCACCATTGTTGAACCCCTTGAGGTCGTGAGAACAATGCGGCTTGTTCTTCGTGTTTTTGCTAGTTATTTTTGTACATTTTGTCACAATAATTGTCATAGTATTGCAAGAAATTGTTAGATTGCTTGAAAATGCTATATATGATTGAATTGAATTCGTGCTCTGTTTTTAGTACTACGTACTTTGTTTTTTTGTTTTTTTTTTAACATAGTATCACGTGGCTTGGCGAACCTTAGATACCATCGAGCCTTAATTTTTTCATAACATAGTATGGCTAGACAACGCGGTTCCGGTTCTCGGTCTAGGGACACTCGACGGGAGCACGAGCCCGTCGGTGAGGGCGAGGAGCCATCCACCTCTTTAGGACCCTTCCCTGAGTGGGATGAGCGCACTTTGTTTTTCACTCCCGAGCACCACATCTCTGAGCGGGTGCATCGCGGGATCGTCAGCGGGAGGACTCGTAGCCACGGCTCTGGCAACGAGACCATTGGTTCGTTGTTCGACAAATATTTCCGCAACGATGAGGAGTTGGGACTGCTCTGGGAGTCTTGTGGGCTGACTGCCTTGTTTCGGGCTACTCAGGCCATGTACTCTTTCGACGCGAGCCACCATGTGGTTCGAGCTCTGATGGAGTTCTTCTGGGACACCATTAACACCTTTCACTTTCCTTGGGGAAAGATGACCGTCACCCCTGCTGACTTCAGTCTTATCTTAGGACTAGAGTTCCGTTCTGCTGCACTATCGTTTAACAGTAGGATTACTGTCCTTTCTCCGATGGTCGTGGAGTTGTTGGGTCCGATTAATGTTCGGGCCGATGCTGAGGCTGAGCCGACACGACTTAGTGCTCGATGTATCCGTCGGTCTACTCTGGCGATGGCTTTTGAGGATGATGCGACCACCAATAAGCAGCGGGTGCGCATCTTCGTTCTTATCTTGTTGTCAGGGACCTTTTCTCCTGACAGAGGTAATCGAGTACTTCTCTACTGCCTGCCTGCTCTCCGCGACCTTCAGTTGGTCGGGACCTATGACTGGGCCAGTTTGGCCTATCCTGATTTCTTGCTGGGCTTGCAACGCTTTTGTCGTCACACAGCCTTCACAAGAGATATCGCACTCTCCAACTTCTGGAGAATCATAGAGGTATACTTTATTCCTTTTAAAAATTAGCTCTAGATTTTTATTAGCATTCGCTGATCTTCTTTTGCCTTTGTAGATTTGGTTCTACGAATATTTTCCATCGATTGCACCGGCAAGACCTTCTCCTCGCGAGCTCCCTATTGGCGGCTGTTGGGGAGGTCGCATAAGTAGCGAGGCCACTACTGCCCGTGTTCGAGAGTTGATCCTGTCGGTATGTTCTTTTGGACGATTGCCTCTTGTATCGTTTTTTAATAGCCTTTTATCTCACAAACATGTTTTGTAGGAGCCTAATGTGGTGTATCGGCCATGGGCCGATCTGGCTGTTCCTGCACTGGCTGCGCAGTACACTACCGAGCGTCGCTACTTTCAGGGGACGTTCGAGGCCGTGGTGTATCTTGGTGAGAGAGTGGCTGTCCAACACTCTTCGGATATTTTTGTTGTCCCTGCTTCTCCGCCTCGACACATGTTTCATGAGGCGATGCTGATAAACTTGGCGAAGACGTCGCCTACTGGTACCCCTTGGCGATCTCATACCCGTCCGGGACGGTGCTACGCGGAGGATTTGCTGCCATTGATAGCTCCGGCCCCTGTTTTATCTGAGGAGGCGGCGATATTCTTTTTATCCTTTAGTTTTTGCTAGATAGCCCCCAAGTGGACTTTAATCACTTTGGATTTGTTTTTTGCCAGGCTGCGCCTGCTGTGTTCGTTCCTCGTCGGATGTCCATCAGCTACCAAGGGACATACGACCCAGTTGAGGAGATGATTCCTCCGGTTCCTGAGGATCAGTGCTTCGTCGAGCGGTCTAATCCTCGTCACCAGACTCGGGTGAGTTACCTGCTTGTTATTTATTTATATTTATCTTGTATTGTTACTAACCTTGTTTTCGACAGTTCTCTCGCGAGGTGGTGATAGCGATGGCGAGGTGCATAGGCGCCTTTCGGAGTCAGTTAGTGAGGATGAGGAACCTAGCTTCCTGTCGTCGCGACGACGTTGCTGGGGAGGTATATCTTTTTCCTTTATATTGTTTATCCTCCTTTTTCTTTGCATATGACCTAACTTAATTTTGCAGGGATAGCCTATTCCTTCACGTACTCGGGTGAGACCCGAGGCGAGGAGGGAGCCGTCTAGGTCTAGCTCGAGGCGTCACCGCACTAATTTTGGTGGTCGAGGTGGCCGATCTGATGCTGCTCGGACCGAGACATTGGAGAGTTCAGGTTCTTCGTCTAAGGGTGCGCAGACTGTGCCAATGGTCCAAGGAGGGGCGACATCGGCTCCTCCGGTGGGTGGTGGGACGTACGAGTTTGGCTCGTCGTCGCAGCAGCCACAACAGCCTCAGGCTTTGTCGATTCAGTACCAGGGTGAGCCTGGGTGGACTGGCCCTGAGTTGAGGTTCCCGCCTACTGGCGAGTCTGGAGCTGGTGAGGAGCATACTCCTCGGTCTGTGATGTTCTTCGATATGATGAACGTTCCTCCTCATCTACGTCCTCCGACACCATAGTTGTACCTGTGTTTTTTTATTTATTTTGACTTTTGTAGGACTTTGCCGATTTGTATTATATGACTCATATTTTAGACATATTGTATATACAAACTATTATCTATTATGTCTGTATTATCTTTGCCTTTTATTTTTCATTTTATGTGCATATGCGTGTGTGCAAAAAAATTTGTGATTAATTTAGCGGAAAAATTTCCGTCATTTTTATTATTAATGGGGGTTATCCAACTTTCTCCCCTAAAAAAGAAAAAAATGAAAAATAGTTTGGACTAAAATAAGCCTAAATTGAATTAAGCTAAGAAAAAGGAAAAATATATTGAATATTTGTGTATAGGGGGATTGAACAAAGGGCATAATTCTAAAGTCATTGTACGAATTCGAATCGTAGTCAAGAAAACGCGGTTTTCATAGCGCGTTGAGCTGGTATTGCGGCGTCATTTATCGCGACGCGCTGCATGTCGTCGCCAAGCGCTGCTTGCTTGCGTCACCAGGCGACGAATTTGTCGTCTGCCGCTGCAGTGCGTTCTTCCGAATCCTTTTAGGAGTCGAACTGCACTAGTTTTGTGCATAAATAGCCCCCTTAATCTGTATAATTCGAACAGATTAATCATTAATCATAATCTTAGCTTTTCAACAAGTAATCATGTCTTCAGTCACTAAGAGTTTTAACAATTTTACTCGTGAATGGTGTCGGTCTTTGACTGTTAAAGAGAGGAAAGAACTTGACTTTTTTCAAACGGGAGGTATTTATGGTATTAAGGGGGTAGATATTGATGTAGACTTTATTCATACCGCCTTAGAATATTGGGATACAGACACGCATTGCTTTAGACTAGGCTATGATGAAATTAGCCCTTTACCGGAAGAATTTGGTGCCATTCTAGGCTTCCCTTCTGTAGATCTTGCGGTAATTCCTAGAGTGAATGAGCATTATTATAAAGATTTTGAGCGCTTCTTTAATTTAAGAGACAGAGATCTAACAAATATTGTAGATGGTAGCGTAGTTAATCTAAAAGAATTTGCACGCCACTATTTTGATAGACCGTATTCTGAATCTTTTCATGTTTATAGAAGAAGAGCTTTCCTCTTTTGCATGCTTAACCAATATCTTATCACTAGTGGTAGAAATAATGAGGGTCAAGCAATTATAATATTTATCTTAGAACAAATTGAATCTGGAAGGAATCCAATGCCATTAATTGTTGGAGAGACTATGCTTAGTCTAGATGAATTAAAGAAAAATCCAAAAGCACCTTTTCGGGTCTCTCCAATTTTATTACAGGTAGAAAAATAATATTTTTAATTACAGAAATCAAAAACATATTTTTGTATAGTAATACTAATTATTTGCATTGAATTTTTTTGCAGATGTGGTTAATGGAGAGACTAGAATTAATTAGTCCTCCTGACAATATTGAGAAATACACTCCAAACTGCTTTGTAAGGCGGAAGAAACGTTTCTCTATAGAGATGGGTCGCCATGAGTGGAGTAAAATATTTGCCTCTTGTAACTTTGCTATCAAATGGGTCTTCCGATGGTGGAAAATTGAGAAGATGGTTGGTGTCAACAAGCAACCCTTCTGCCGTCTTCCAAGCTTAACCGAGATGACTTTTTATTATCCCTGCAGGGTAAAAAGGCAGTACGGTCTGCTTCAAACAATTCCTTCTGGGGATCTCCGTCGTCCCTATGAATTCCCTGTTTCACAAGAAGTAGAGAGGTTTGACACATATTGGAGTGCTAGACCTCTATGGGAAGTGATTACCCAAAATTTTCCTCCTTCCTTACCCAATAATGTGAAGAATTGGCTTCTTAATAAGCCTAAAAAGGACAAGAAGAAAGATCAAAGTAGAACCAATGTGAAGAATTGTCTAGGTGATAAGATAATTCCTGTTAAGGAACGCTTAGGTGAAAAAGTTGAATTCAAAACACCTATGATGCCTAAGAAGAAAGACACTACTAATGGCAAAGAGAAAAGAAAAGCTGACTCTTCAGAAAAGAAAGTTTGGGTGGAAAAGAAACATGGTGTCCTAGCTAAAGGAGAAACTATTTACTCCAAGATTGAATGTAGGTCCTCTAAAGGATGCCTACTAGCTAAAGTCATGGACGATGAAGAAGATTCTGACAAGAATTGGAAAAGAGCAAAGAAAGAGAAGAAAGATTGAAGCATTGCTTAACTTCCAATTTATTAGACTAGTTTAATTTTCAAGTCAATTTACTTTATTAAGCTTTTATTCCATCAATAATGTAATTTTACTTTATTTTGTTAATGCAATTTCAGCTTAAGTTAAATTAAAGCAATGAAAACAACTTAAATTATTTTCCAGAAAATTTATAGAGTACGAAAGTCAAAAAATTTCCGAAATACACCGAAATTTGCCAATATATTTGCAGAAAATCGGCGCCGCGATTTTAAGTCTGTCGCCAGACGCTGCTGTCGTCGCCGGGCGATAGGCTTTGTCGCCTTGCGCTGTAGTCTGTCGTCTGGCGACAGACTTTTTATTTTGCACTGATGCTGCTTTGAATTTTTGTTGATGCTAGGATGCGAGATTTGTGGGAATTAAAGTGGCCGCACCCTGTAAAGGGTTGCCTATGTATCCTTTCCTAAGGAATCAGGCCGAACGTAGCTCTCTTGAGTATCCTATTCAAGTAATTATGGGTAGTACTTTTTAAGTTGGTCAAGGTTCGTCATGTTTGAGAACTCATTACCATCCATATCAGTTAGTTTTGCTGCACCTCCTGACATGATGGTTTTGACGATATATGGTCCGGACCAATTAGGCCTAAATTTACCTCTTGGATCCAAAACATTTTACTTAATGCTTTTAACACCAAGTCTCCTACTTTGATGTTTCTTGTCTTAACCTTCTTATTAAAGTGTCTAGCCATACGGGTTTGATAGCATTGAGTATGATGTAGAGCTTCTAGTCGCTTTTCATCGAGTAGAATTAGCTCTTCATATCTTGCCCTAGTCCATTCAACTTCATCGAGTTTACTTTCTAATGCAATGCATAGAGAAGGTATTTCTAGCTCTACAAGTTATACGACATCCATTCCATAAACCAAGGAGAATGGTGTATTTCCTGTTGATGTACAAATTGACGTGCGATAACCCCAAAGTGTGAAATGGAGTTTGTCAGGCCAATCTGTTGTTTCAATGAATACTACAAGAAGGGGGGGGGTTGAATTGTAGTATGAGAGTTTAGCCAAACTTTTCGCGGAATTAAAACTAAGTAAGCTAAAGGAACAGAAAGATAAACTGAAGGAACTAAAAGATGCAAGAGAGATTTTTACGTGGAAAACTCCTTGGCCCTAACAAGGAGAAAAACCACGACCACTTGGGATTTTGGGAAAAGAATCTTCACTAGAATAGGGAAAATGGTCCTATTAAAAACTAAAGACTCAAACTTCAAGTTCCTCAACGAACTTGAAACCCTGAGGAACAAGTCACCCAACTTGTTACTCTTCTCTTCTCTTTCTCTTCTCTATCTCTCTTCTCTTTCTCTTCTCTTTCTCTTTTCTTTCTCTTCTCTTTCTCACATCTCTTTCTCACATACATAAATTCACTCAAACTTCCCCATTCCCCAAATTACAACTCGAAAGAAAAACAAACTCTAGTATAAGAACATTAAGAACACTCTAATTAACTTGTGTGGAATTGACACTTGACTCGAATTAAAAGTTAGAAAACTTATGTGAGCAAGGGTGAGTTTTTCCATCTGAAATCAACAGCTATATATAGACCAAAATTCGTTTAGGAAAAACTTCTTTGTGCAGCAATTCCACTACGCCACTACTCCAACCCACTAAGAAGATTATGTTCCTAAAATGAAGGAAACATGAACTCCTCAATGTGCAAGACCATGACTTGAAGAAAATTATGGAGGAGTAGGCCGCAAGTTTTTAGAAAACGTGGGAGATTTTATTTTCAGAAGATATTTTCAAAAATCAGAAATAAAATAAAATCCCTTTTAATTTGGAAAAAGATAAACGTTTAGAAAACAGTTTTCCTAGAAATTAGCATGCACAATTTTATCTTTTGGACCAATTCCACACAGAATTTTCGAGTGTAACTAATTTCTTATACTTACATAAATCCTAAAATATAAAAATATATTTAGTCTTCATGTCTTTGGATGAAGCTTCTACTCCGATGCTTCCTGTTCCTTGGGAGGAACTTCTCTTCTCTGATGAAGCTTCTGCTATGAAGCTTCTGTTCTCTGAGAGGAACCTTTTCTTCTCAAGTCTTCATTTCTGAAGCACCAGTTCCTGCAAGGAACTCTTCTTTATGGATAGCTCTGCTTCTGGCCTTCTTGTTCCTCATGGTATCTTTACAAGACACTTAATTCTCCTGGTCTTTGCAACTGAGTACACACTTAAACAATCAAGCACTTATTAGTTTGTAAGTAAGTGAGGTTGTGTCATCATCAAAATCATTAAGTCCAACACAATCCTTGTAATTTTCTGTCATTTTCTCGATAATAGTCCTTAAATTTTGTTAGCCGCCTCAACTGCTCCATTTGCTTGAGGTCTATAAGGAGAGGAATGATGGTGTTGAATACCATATTTTTGTAGCAATTCTTCACATTCTGCTTGAAAGTGAGTTCCATTATCACTTATCATCTCATGTGGGACTCCGTATCGACAGATAATGTTCCTTTCGATAAAGAGTGCTACATGTTTTGCAGTGAGTTTAGCATATGACTGTGCTTCAACCCACTTCGTAAAGTAATCGATTGCTACTAGAATGTATTCGTGGTTTTGTCCCTGAAGGGGTAATTTTACCGATTATATCAATTCCCCATGTTGAAAATGGCCATGGTGATGTGTAAGTGTAGAGTAGAGATGGAGGAACATGTTGCAAGTTAGCGTATATTTGGCATTTATGGCATCTTTTTACGCATTGCTGACAGTCCCTATTCATGGTAGTCCAATAATACCCTTCTCGCATTATCTTTTGGACTAACATTTTGCCATTAACATGAGTTCCACAAACGCCTTCGTGGACTATCCTCATGGCTCTTTGGGCTTCCTTTTTTCCTATACATAAGAGAGCTCGACCCTTAGGTACCCTTTTGTGTAACTCGTTATCTATGAGTACATATTGAGAAGCCAAGAGTCTTAATGCTCGTTTTGCTCTTTTGTTAGCATGAGGAGGATATTCTCCTTTGGTGACATAATTGAGTATGTCTGTATACCATGGTTCCTCTTCTTCTTCTTCTTCTTCTTCTTCATCTTGGACCACTTCTTCGTCTTCTATTGCTTGAATGTAAGCTGGTCTATGCCTTTTCTCTATGGTTAATGGCATTTTCTCGATTTCCGTAGGAATTCTAACCATTGAGGCTAGTCTTGCCAAGGCATCAGCAAATTGATTTTCCTCTCTAGGTAGATATGTTTATTCTACTTTTTCCAATTGGTTGGTGAGAGTTTCCAGATAAGTTTGGTAAGGGGCTAAACTTTCACTCCTTAATTTCTATCTTTTAGAGATTTGGTTGATGATCAAAGAAGAATCTCCGAATATTCGAAGTTTCTTTACTCCCAATGCCAAAGCTGTTTCGAGGCCTACCACGCATGCTTCGTATTCAGCAGCGTTGTTGGTAACGTCGAAATCTAACTTTATGGAGATTGGAACATGTTCATCTTTAGGTGATACTAATAGTACTCCAACGCCATATCCCTTTTGGTTTGAGGCTCCGTCGAAGTATAAAGTCCAAGTATCATCTTCTGTGACCATCAAGTCTTCATCTGGAAATTCGTTGTCATGTATTGGCGTCGAATCTTCTATTGGAAAATCTGCTAAGAAGTCCGAGACCACGGATCCTTTAATGGCCTTTTGAGGCATGAACCTTACATCAAATTGGGCTAGGTTGACTATCCACCTTGATATGCGCCCATTAAGTGTAGATTTTTCAAATAAGTACTTGAGTGGATCCATTCGAGATACTACAAAGACTATATGCACGAGCATATAATGTCTCAACTTGGTTGTGGCCCACACTAATGCGAGGCACAATTTCTCAAGTGGTGTGTAGCGTACTTGATATTCGAGCATTTTCTTGCTTAGGTAGTAGATCGCATTTTCTTTTCCTTCTACTTCTTGTGCGAGCATAGCCCCCATTGTCTCTTTGGTGACCGTTCAATACAACCTAAGAGGAATCCCTGGAAGCGCTGGTGCTAATACGGGAGGATTTGCGAGATAGGCTTTGATCTTTTCAAAGGATTTTTGACACTCATCGTCCCATATCACTGGCACATTCTTTTTGAGTTTCTTGAATATTGGTTCGCATATTGTTGTTAGCTTTGATATGAACCTACTTATGTATTGCAACCGACCAATAAATCCTCGAATTTGTTTCTCGGTTTTGGGCGGCGGCATTGACATAATTGCTTTAATCTTGGTTGGGTCTATCTCTATTCCTCTAGAGCTTATGACATATCCTAAGAGTTTGCCTGAGGTGACTCCAAAAGCGCACTTGGATGGATTTAACCTCATGTTATATTTTCTTAGCCTTTCGAAGAACTTTCTTAAGGTTACTTGATGTCCTGGGCGATCTTTTGATTTTACAATCATATCATCCACGTAGACTTCAACCTCTTTGTGCATCATGTCATGGAGTAGGGCAGTTGCTGCTCGTTGGTAAGTGGCACCCGCGTTTTTCAACCCGAATGGCATTACCATGTAACAGTAAGTACCCCAAGGTGTTATAAATTTTGTTTTCTCCATGTATTCTTCTGTCATGAGAATCTGGTTATACCCTGCGTACCCATCCATAAACGAGAGAAGCGCGTGATTCGCTGTATTATCTACTAAGATGTCGATGTGTGGTAAAGGGAAGTCGTCCTTTGGACTTGCCTTATTTAGATCTCGATAGTCGACAGACATTCTTACCTTTCCGTCCTTCTTTGGAACTGGGACCACATTTACAACCCATTCGGGGTATTTGGATACCCTGATAAAACAACATTTATTTGCTTTTGAACTTCTTCTTTTATTTTAAGAGCTACGTCGAGTTTCATTCGACGCAACTTTTGTTTTACAGGTTTCATTCCTGGAATTAGTGGTATAGTGTGTTGAGCTATTTCTCTGTTAATACCTGGCATATCTTCATATGACCAAGCAAATACATCGATAAATTCTTTAAGTAGATTAATTAAATCGGTTCTTTCATCTTCATTAAGTGTTAGTCCGATTTTAACTTCTCTTTTAATGGTTGGATTGTTTGAGATATCAACCGTTTCAGTATCCTCAATTACCAGTGTTTTATTTTCAAGTGTTTCCATTGCTTTAATGATTTCTTTGTCACTTTCATTGTTAGTTAAGAAATGCTCGTCATCTTGGGTTAGAAAACAACACGAGGAGTAAGAGGAAGAAGACATATTATTAAACTCGGAAATTATTACATCAAATAAGGAAATGTCCTCTGGGACTTGATTACTAACTATCCTAAGGGTAGGTATTAAAATAGAAGGAAAAGGTGCTACAGCTAAGGACTTAGAAGACTCTATAGGAGAAGACTCTGACTCGGACTCTGACTCAGACAACTCTTCAAACATTGGTCCTTGTCCTGTTGTTATGGAGATCTTTCTTCCACTTGGAGTAGTCACCTTGACTGTTTTGCACCATCCTTGCACTAAACCCTCTGCTGGAGTGATGAGCTTCGAAGGATCGAAGTTTTCACTTTGTAAGACTACTTGAATGAGCGAGGAATTGTCTTCTATATATTTTGGCTCATTCTTTTTGCGCCCAAAGAGGAGTCCCATGACATTAAAGTCAAAGCATGGGGGTGCTTTCTCCTTATGGATAGGAGTTGGGATTTCATCTAAAAAGTAGCAATCCAGAAAGATTTCGAACCCAAGTTGCCTTATGCCATTTACAACAAAGGGTTCGGGAAATTCGTGGCATGGATAGTCCTCTCCTTCTCTTATAAATTGTCCGTTAAGAGTAAGGGATATTGGTCCATTGGGATTGCTTTCTTTTGGGTACGAGCACTTTTCTGCGCCCTGGACTTTTCCTGGGCTCGCTTTAGATCTTCTAGAGTCGGTTTGAAACCAAGTCCGAAAGTATCTAATTTAGGGAGGCCAGGTAGTTCCATTTGTTTTGCTATCCCCTTTTTCTTTCCAAAAGTCATTCTAGGAAAATGTCCCTATTTTTTGAGAATAGCATTTATTGTCATATTAGAGTGGAGGTCATAGCAAAGAGGGGTCCTTTCATCTTCTTTGATTAAGGAGACCTCCTCATTAAAGCCCCATAAATCTTCATCGTTCTCATCGTGCTCTACGTTAATAATTGGATTTTCAACAGCTTTAATCCTCATAGGTGAAGCATCGATCGTAATAGGGATCCCTCCAACTATAGCTTTTACTTATTGATGAAGGGATGAAGGGACGGCCTTAAGGTCATGAAGCCAAAGGCGTCCCAACAATAAGTTGAAGGAAGCTTTAATATCCACTACTTGAAAGGTAGTGGCATGTTCTATTACTCCCGCCGTTACGTTCATGGTAATCTTTCCAAGAGCTTGGCGACGAGTATTGTCGTAGGCTCTTATTCCTTGCGTTGAGGAGGTTCAATCTTCATCCCTTATTCCTAGCATCCTCGCAGTTCTAAGTGGACAAACATTGATTGCCGATCCATTATCTACAAGAGTCATTGGGACATTCATTCTCTTGCAGATTACTGTGAGGTTTAGAGCCTTGTAATGTTTGTCACCATCTGGAGGTAGATCTTTGTCAGAAAAGGTGATCAAGTTGATGGGACTAGGAAGGTCACTCGTGAGTAAGTTAGCCAACCCTTTAGGAGTGGTTTCGAAGTCTATCCCTATTTTGTCCAAGGCATTCATTACCGCCAACCTATGTCTTGGGATGTAGCTAAAAGTTTCCATACGTTCATCTCGACCTTAGTCTTTTTGAATTGTTTGACAACATCGTTATCCTCTATAATCGGTATGGGAACTTGTTGAGTAGTAAGAATAGGTTGTGTGGTGATGGGAGGTTGCATTCTCCCAGATCTTGTGAGAACGTCTATGGGTGAATCTTCTTCATCCCAAAAGTCCCTTACTGGATATATAACTGAAAGTGGAGGTTCTTCCATATCCTTGAGAAAGACGTCCTCGTCATCGCTGTCCCAAACCCCATTGATGTTAGCATCTTGTTCTTGTGGGATTTGGACTAGCTTCTTGTTATCAATCAGCTTTTGGATTAAATCTTTAAATTTGAAGCAATGCTCGATGGTATGTCCCCCTGATTGATGATATGGACAGTAGAATCTATCTGTCCTCTTTAATGATTAAAATGGTCTCGCTTCGAGAGGTTTAATCTTACCACTCTCGGAGAGCATTTTGAACATGTTAGCATAGGAAGTCCCAATTGGAGTGTAAGGCTTATTACTCTTTTTGGGTGTATCAATTACTTGGAGAGAAAATGATTTCTTCTCCATGGGTGGAACTTTGTTGTTGTCACGCTTGCTTGGACCACCTTTTCTTGTTTTTTTGCGAACTCGAAAGATTCTCGTAACAAGTCTATTCCTTCCCACATTGATCGTATGAGAATCCATACTTCTTCTCTAGTTGCAGGTTCTTGTTCAGGAGGGAAATCACTCATGGCATCGAAAAAGGTTTCCTCCTCTTCTTCGATAGCATGAACCTCTTTAACTGGTTTGATGAGGGATGAGGGGTCAACATGGTCTTCCTCATCAGAGATAGCCAAAGAATCAGAAAGTGGTGCATTATTGATACTTGGCTTCTTGTTTGCAGGGGGCAATGGGAGTTTATTATTATCAATTAAGTCTTGGATAGTTTCTTTAAGCTTCCAATAATTTTCAGTGAGATGGCCCCTGCCTTGGTGATACTTGCAATGTGTGTTGGGATTCCAGTTAGCCGTCCTCTTTTCGACTGGTGGATCCCCGAACGGTCCAATGGGAGTTATAAGACCTTTTTCATGTAATCGATCAAATGCGGTGTCATAACTCATACCAATAGGAGTAAAGTTCCTCCTAAATGGTTTCTTTTGTCCTTGATTGTTCATGGCAAGGAATTCACTCAAATTAAAAGTGCTAACATTGTTTGAGTGGGTTGTTTTGGAAGAAGAAGGATTGTCGTTCTTCTTACCTTTCCAGCTACTGTTAGAGTTATTATTATTAGCAGCTTTTTGTTTAGCAAGGTCGTCTTCAATGTTAATTCCAATGTCATAGACGGCCTTGAAAGTATGCAAGTTTCTTTGATATTTAAGATGTTTGGAGTACTTTTCTTGGAGGTTCTTAATGAACATCCTCACATATTCCTTTTCACTCGGTACCTCAATCATCTTAGTGGAAGTTTCCCTCCACTTATTAAAGAAAGAAGTGAAACCTTCATTCTCTTTTTGCTTAAGTATTTCAAGTTCTCTATGATCAGTTTGAACTTGCATATTACATTTATACCTATCAATGAAAGCATTTACAATAGATTCCCAAGTAGAGGTTTTCTCTTTGTCAAGGGAAAAGAACCATTGTTGACAAACGGTTTCAAGAGATAAAGAAAACAAAGAATGAAAGACCTTCCTATCAATCCCCTTAATATTCATTATTGTCTCGAAAGCTCTTAAGTGGAAATAAGGGTTGTCTGTTGCCTTGAACTTTGGGATGTCGTTGGCATTGAACTTCTGCGGAAGAAGCTCCTTGTCTACCGAGACCCCTTGCGAGCTAATGCCTTGGAATCTGTAGTCATTGGATATTTTTCTCAAGCTCTCCTGCATGAGCTCAATTTGTTGTTGTTTCACAAGGTCATTGATTTGGAGGGTTAAAGCTTTCAACACCTCAGTAACGCTAGCCATTTGCTTCTTAAGCTCATTAACTTCTTCTTGACTCGCCATTATCTTCCTAGCTTTTCTTTTTCGACTGATTGGTTTATTAAAAAGCTGAACTTGAACGAAGAGGTTATCCTTGATTAAACGCCCTTCCTTTTATGACCACGCGCTGTAAATTAAACCAGTTATTTGTTTTAATGACTTGACTCAAATTGACTTTGACTTTACTGGTTTATAAAAAGGCAAAAATAGGGTGCATGTTTTTGGGAATCAAGTATATGGGTTCAAACAAGTGTGGTTTAATTGGAGGATTAATATCCGACTTACCCCCCTAAAAAAATGACGGAAAACACGCGCATACAAGACTCTCTAGACATGGTCAAAGTATACATACATATTAGTGTGTGCTTTATTTGTGAGTGGAAGTGACATGCTTTGACTCTTGTGTATGACCATGAGACTAAGTGCTTATACTCAATTAAGGACTAAATATGACTACTGCTATTAACAAAATGACCAAACTGATTAATAAACTATTTAATGAGACTCGTCGTGATGACTCGAGCAAGAAACTGAACTGTCGCCAAAGCAACAGAACTGTCGCCGCACTCTGCAGTGCAGTGCCAGACGACAAGGTTGTCGCCAAGCGTTGCATAGCAGCGTTTGGCGCCACAGCCCAGATTTTTACGCCATTACGGAACATCGATTTGGGACTGCTTTCAGTATTTTTACTCTAAAGGGACAGGCCTAAAGTCGTACTAAGTCAGTTTGATTAATTTATTAGCCTTTAATTACTCAAATTAATTAATTAATTAATTAGGCAAAGACCTTTTGGTCATTAATTAGTTTATTTAGACTTAATCACAAGTCAAACAAACAGTTAGGAAAAACACATAGAGTATGCACAACAAATAATGCCCAAGTAGTCAAGTAGGCACGATATGATGCAATGAGTTTGCAACCTAACCATGGCTCTAGTTCTCTAAATTTCAGGATATGGGTTAGTCAAAGAGGGTCCATGGTTATGAGTCCGGATGCACCGCGCGGAAGCCTTACCTTTGGAAGGGTTGGTGCGTATGGATGGGACCTCGCGAGTTAAACTCGCTTCCATGGTTTGGTGAATTCAACATTCTCGGATGTACCCTTCGTTGCTCAGAGCGTTCTATTGGGTAGATGGAGCATGAATTTGCAGAGGGTTATGTCCATATTTAGAACACATATGGGTTTCAGAAAAGAGAGAAAAACTCAATCAGGAAGTAGAATCGAGCCAATAGTGCTAGAACCAGTTAAAACAAGAGGGCAGAGTTTTGGCTCGGTATTGGAAGAACTTGGCGCCAGACAACAGAGTCTGTCGCCAGAAAATGACTCCGTCGCCAGACGAAAAAATTGTCGCCATGAGACGAGGACATTTTTCAGACGACGCACTCTGCTTTCTAGACGCTAGTTCCTACATGCCTTAGTAGCTTTCTGTGTTCTTAGAATTTTCCGATTTTCGCAGTATTATTTCAATTCTAGTTGTGAAAGATATTTCTCAAATTTCCTACGTGTAAAAATCCTATGTTTTTGACTCATTACGGATGGTCTTTCCAATGAGAACCTTTTTTATGCATATGACAATAATGTTAATCAAAATTACGCATATAAAATACTTAGAACTTTTCGAGTCTCATCCTCTCATTCTAAATTATTGCCAAAATAAATTTCAGGAATTAAAATAGAAATCCTCCCCAGTGGAGTCGCCAAAAACTGTAGGGAATATTTCAAGCATTATCCCACACTTGAGCCCCACTGTGATCATACACTTAAGCATGGTGGCGTCCAAAGGGAAGGAAGCTAGAGCAAAAGAGTAGCCAACAAGTTTTAGGAACTTGTAAACCGTTCATAGGGTGAAGGTTACACCCCTTAATGATCCATGAGATCGTCAACTCCAATAGGTCTGGAACCAAGACTAGTGTTCGGGGATGAGGGTACAAATCCAACCTAAAAGAGACTGAACCTGCCCTAATAATAGGCCTCTACTTTATTCTTCTCGTATTCATGTGCGCTTTCTGACTAATATGCAATCATTAGGTTTACCCTAAACCTGTTTAATCTATGTTGGTTGAATATTAATGCACAAATAAATCTATTATTGGCGATCACTTGAATTATAATCATATTAGCCCTAAACATGATTATTAATTATTTTATTAAGCGTGATTACAAGTACAATTAAACTTGCAAGAGAGGGTGTGATTAAGCAATAACAATAATAAGCATCAAACAACATAATAATCATAAATCATAATAACTATAAAAATAATCATGTTAAAGCATAATAATAACAAGATCCTAGGCATGATACTAACAAGATTAATAACAAACCCTAGCATGTCACTAAGCAATAAAAATCAAAGCTTTAGCCCTAACATGATACATGATTTTAGGAAAGAAATAGGAAGCATCATAGAAATCATAATTGATATAAAAACTTATTCATTACCCTAAACATGATACTAGGGAGCAATAAAACATCCTAACATGATACTAGGAATCAATAAAACAATCTAAGTATGATTTCTATATCGAAAGATCAATGAAACAATTAAATTACTTACTTCGATGCCTCGTACCTCTTTCTAATAACAAAATACACACGTTAGTAACTTCAATCAAAATAATTAAATTAAATAATTGAAATAGAGATTTGGGACCAAACCCTCAGAAATTATCAACCTTTCACGTTTAGGGCGAAGGCAACTTCGAACTTGGATAGGTGTGCCTAGATCTAATGTATGAGGAATTTTGTTTGAGGGGAGGTTTAGAAAAAGAATAGAGAGAGAGAAAGCTTCTAGCTTTAGAGAGAGAAAGAGAGAGATGATGATTGTTGTTGAGAGTTGATGATCTGAAAACGGAGGTCCAGAGACCCTATTTATAAGAAAATAGTCCGGAATTGATAGAAACGAATCAGAGTTCGAAAAGGAATAAAACACTCTTTTGTCGCCAGCGACAGAGCTCGTCGCCAGGCGACGAAACTGTCGTTTGGCAATGCAGAAGGTTTTCCACGCGTTTTCGACGCGGAATCTATTTTTCGATAAAATCAAGTCATAAAATCCATACGAAGGGTAAAATCGTAATTTCATTTAAAACACTTCTTTTATTCCAAATTAAACTCATAAAACATAATTATCAATCCTAATCCCTTTAGGATTCAAAAGAACCTCCTAGAAGATTCTAGAAGACTAAAATCAATCCTAATTGCATTAGGAATGATAATTCACAATAGCCCCTCCTCTAGATCATTGGGCCGCATATAAGAACCAAACCGGGCCCAATTTAGTATTTTGGCCATAACTTACTCATTATTCATCGGAATTGGGCTTATAATATATCGTTAGAAAGCTCTTTTCGAGCCCAATCCAACTACACATGGACCTAACTAAGCTAGATTGGCTATTTTCATAAAAATAGAGCAGGTGTTTAAAAACAGAAAGAAAGATTTTTTAATAAAAACTAACCACAACATTAGACTTTCCACACTTTCACCTCATTCGATTATGATTCGACGCGAAAGGTATTCATCACTGGGTTTGGTTTTGGGGAGACACATTTGGGTGTCTACAATCCCAATTGAATTTTAAGTGATTCCGAGATCCTTTATTTGTGTAATAGTTGGCCGGACTGAGGCCCTACCATCAAGCATTACATTTTCAAGGTGAGTAAACTCTTTACTGATTACAACTCTTGTAATTCTTGGTTGAATAATTAACCATCACATGTTTAATTATTACCCTTTGCTTCAAGTAACTAAACGCTTTAGGTAACCTTGTTGAGCATAACCAATTAAATATGTAGAACGTGATCCACCCCACAATACCTAATATAACAAGTGATGCTCTAGGGAGGCTGACCCATCACTCACTATTCAAGGATTGTTGGGTATCTAATTGGAAAAGCAATCTCAATATTACTAGGACCTACATTCATTTATGTTGTGATTATATAGTGAACTCTAATGCATCATCAATCAACATAAATAAAATCTAACATGCATAATCTACTAATGCAATAAAACATGACATAGTATGGCCCCTTAGTCCTAAGAAAACTAGAAATGAAAAGCTCCCACTTGAATCATCATCGATCTCCATCCACCTTACTCCTTTGGGCCTTCACTTCATGAGCTTCTATGGACTAACACTATTTAAATAACTAATCTATATACTTTAAATAAAAGTTACAAAAATACTTAACGGTACGCAGACTGTATTTAGATTACAAAAATATATCACGATGCACAGATCGTATTTTAGAATCTATGGGCCACACTAGTCTATATATAGCAACATAATATCATATATTATATTAAATTCCATATAATAAATCACTCAACATGCTTGTCTAAACTACAACATCGAATGTTCATAACTAAGGCAACGCATTTCCTAAAATATCTTATATTTTAATCATAATTAGATAATGTCATATATTATTCATGACCAATCATAAAATATCATATATTTTAATTTAGGCATGAGATAGAATCATATCTTATTTTAATCTAAAAAGATAAATCATATTTAATTTTCCATGATTATCCTAACAACTTTAGGAGATTCTATCCTAATTACTAGCCAATCAAATAATTTTAAAATCAAAATTATATCCTAATCTAATTATGGGATAATCACATTATTTAAATCAATTATTATCCTTTTGGAATATGCTCATAATATCCTAATCAATCTTATCCAAAATTAACCAATTTAATAATGGATAATTACCAATTTAACAACTTTAAATATGGATAATATCAAATATAACAACTTTTTGAATATTTGATTTTATCCTAAAACAAAAGATTTTATCCAAAATAAAACCGATTTTATCCCAAAATAATTTTGTAATTATCTTGAAATATTTTTCAAAAACAGATTTTTTTTTAATTTTTTTTTTAAAAATCGTAACTGCACGGCTGCTGGCCACCGTGGTTGGCTAGCCGACGGCTGCTGGCTGCTTCGCAGCAGCCACTGCCGGTCTTCCGCAAGGCAGCAGCACCCCGTAGTAGTGGCAGCCACGGCAGCAGCGTGCAACGCTTGCACAGTTGCTGCCCTAGCCACCTGGACCGCCACCCTCCCTCTTGGACAGACCACCAGGTCGGTAGCCATCGTGGCTACGCCACCCAGCCGCGGCTGCCGGCCTTAAATTTTTGTTTTGATTTTTAATTTAATTAAAATAACTTTTATTAAAATTAAATTAAATCAGTCCACAATTTAAAATTAAATCATCATTCAACTTTAAAATTAGGGTTCATCATAAAATTAATCCCAATTTAATTCTAACTCTTAAAATTAAATCGATGATCATACACAAAATATTTTTATGCATAAATCAAACCGATAAAAATTATGAAACATAAAACAATTCGAATTAAATCAAAAATCAAGCACCAAAATCATATTTTAGGCTATGAATTTTCGAAAATCCGAAAAATTATTAGGGTTAGGGTTCGAAAAATTCGAATACTATAGGGATAAATTTCGGTCCTCTTCATGGCTATTTGAGCATAATTAAATCACATTTAATCAATTCCAAAAGTTTAATCACATTAAATATAACAATTGAAACATAATTAAATTAATTTTTCCCTCTTAATTGATTATAAAATTAACATGGACTTTAAATTAATCGTATTAATATGATCAAGTGCGTTCATGCAAGAGGCTAACTGATACCACTGTAGGAGTTTATAGGTACTATTAAGCGAAAAATCATGAATCATATTCAATCAAGTACTTAATCCCAAGATCGCATGCATAACACACAAGACACATAATCATACCTTTGAAGCCTGAATTCCACGTAGCTATTTGACAGGCAAATCAGGGAGAGAATAGAGCCCCAAGCGTTGCTCCTCTACTTAGTCCACGAGCTTCGAACGAGCCGTCCACCAATACTAGATTGGTCGAGTGAAAGGGAAAACCGCGATCACCACCTTTAATGGACAAAGTCAACCACCACGAACAACCACCACCACGACCACCTTGAGAGGCGTCGGGAAGGAGAGGGTGCCGTGAGAGAGAGAGATTTGAGGGGCTTGGTCTCGTGTTTGCTAATTAGGGTTTGATCAAACTGATCATTGAATTGTTCTACTGAAAACCCTAGGCACTTAGTCTATTTATAATCATATTATAATTAGACCAAGTCACGAAGCCCAAAACCCTCCTTATTTCTCCATATGGCTGGCCATACTAGGGGATGAGGCCCATCATAGGCCTCGTCCTCTCGTGCTCAATCTAGGCCCTTTGTGTGACCTTATAGGATCCGTCCAATTGGGCTTTGGGCTATTTTACTAGCCCAAAGATCGTTAGTACCTCTAGCTATGATAAAACGACGACCCAAATGTCCAAACTTAATCATCTCCATAATTTGATCCATTTATATATCTAGTAATTGCACATGACGAAGACATAAATCTTTCACCAAACAGTTTCGAATTTAAATTGCTTGCTTCTCTTCTTTTTTCTTCTCTTTGAAGCCTTCGTACGGACCACAATAGGTGTGTGATCAGACTATACTTCAGTAAATGCTCAACATGAGCCTGCGGAAAAGACTAAACCACTCCAAAGAGGCAACAAATCTGTCCAGCCTTTCTCTAATCCAAGTGCTTTCGAAATTTCCTTTTTCCCAAGTCCACCATTGACCCTCAAAACCCAAGTCCCTAAGCTCACATACATTGAGAGTTTCCCGAAAATGAGAAATTTCACCTCTCTCCCTATCTACAACCCCCTCCTTTTCTTCATATGAGAGAATTTCGTTAAAATCTCCTCCGATCAAAATTGGCAGTGGAGACTCTTCACATAACTATCTCACAAGTGACCAAGTACGATGTTTATTACCGGTATCCGGCCACCCATAAATGCCCAAAAACCTCCATTGCACCCCTCCCTTCGTCACATCACCACAAATGTGGTTCTGAGAAAAAGAGACTAGAACAAAAGAAATCACGTCTTTATTCCAATAAAGGCACAATCCTCCTGATTTACCTCGGCTAGCCACCCCAAATGCATTAGAGAAGCCAATTCTCTCTTTTAAATTTTCCACCGCAACCTTACTAATCATAATCTCCGAGATGAAAACTAGATCAGGGGCTATCACATTGCTCTATTTACGGAGCCTTTGAACTGACTGGGGGTTGCCCATACCCCGGCAGTTCCAACATAAAGCACTCATAATGACTGACGGGGTTGGCCACTACCAACCTCCGTCGGAAGATTATCAAGTGTTAAAACCACCAACTTATCAGGGAGAGCCCGACCCTACCATACTGGAAAATTGGTTAAGGGAGTTTGAGAAGTTGTTTGGGGCAGTTGAATGCCTAGAAAATTCTAAGGTGGGTTGTGCTACTTATTATCTGAGGGGTGAAGCTGACCTTTGGTGGCAGCAAAATGAAGCTACCATTAAGGCATTACATGGATTCAATTGGACTAAGTTCCAGGAGAAAGTGAGAGATAAGTTTTACCCTGGCTTCTTACAGAAGCAGAAGGCTGAGGAGTTCTCAAACCTCAAGATGGAGGAGATGTCAGTCACTGAATACTACACAAAATTTATTGAGATGTCTCGTTTTTCTGAAAAGTCTGTTGCTACAGAGAAGGAAAAGGCTAGAAAGTTTGAGAGTGGTTTGACTATTGATTTGTAGCAGAAGTTGTGTGGGCAAGTGTTTGAAACCTAGGATGAAGTGTATGGGAGAGCCGCACACCTTTATGCACTAGAAGTGAAGAAGAAGAAAGAGCTAGCTGAGATGGAAGGGAAGGAGAAGAGGAAAGAGGTGGGGCAAAGTTCTGGAAACTAACAGGGTAACCAGAATAACTTTAAGAAGAAAAAGTACCACCATAACAACAATAACTTCCATAACAACAATAATTCCTAAGGTAACAATCGTCAAGGAGGACGAAACTTTAATGGAGGGGCTAGAAACTTTAACCAAGGGAATAATAAGAATGAAAGGCATTATCTTTGCAGGAGGTGCAAGAACAACCACCCTGGGAAAGATTGTGAAGGGAATCTGGTTACTTTTCGTGCTTGTAATAAGCTGGGGCATAGGGAGTACGAGTGTTTCTCTAAAAATCCTAATGGGAACAAGCAGAATAATAATTTAAGAGGGACCCAAAGGAACAACAACAACTTTTCTGGGAATAAGGGAGTACAACAGAATGGGGCGAAGAGCAACAACAATAGCAGTGGGAATAATCAACAGAAAGGTAGAGCTACAGGGAAACTGAACGTGTTTAGTAGGCATGAGGCTGATTCCACAGAAGATGTCATCACTGGTACTTTTTCTATTAACTCTATTCCTGTTAAAGTTTTGTTTGATTCTGGTGCAACCTTTTCTTTCATTTCAAAGGGTATTTTTTTGAAACTTAAAGACCATTTGAAAGCAGTAGAAATAGTAGACCTACCTATAACCATTCCTACAAGTGGGGTAGTGAATTGTACCAAAACCTTTAGAGACGTTCTTTTAGAAATTGAAGGGAAAATGTTTGTGTCTGACCTCATCGAGTTTGGGTTGAGTGATTTTGATCTCATTCTGGGAATTGATTGGTTGAGCAAGTACAGTGCAGAAATCAGTTGTCGATCGCAAAAAGTGAAAATGAACACAAGTGAGAATGAGTTAATGACTTATTGGATGCATGATGAGACCAAGTGCCCACGGTTGATATCCCTGCTAAAGTTGGCAAAGTACATTAAGAAGGGACATCCAGTGTACTTCTGTAGTATGAGAAACATGGATCACGAGGAGGCAACTAAACCAGAGGATATAGAAGTGGTGACTGAGTTCCTGGATGTGTTTCCAGAGGAGGTCCCAAGAATGCCACCTAAGAGGGCAATTGATTTCACAATAGATTTAATCCCAGGGACAGCACCAATATCCAAAGCACCATATCGTATGGCACCTGCAAAAATGAGTGAGTTAAAGGAGCAACTGCAGGATTTATTGGAAAAAAGGATACATTAGACCGAGCGCATCTCCTTGGGGAGCGCCAGTCTTATTTGTTAAGAAGAAAGATGGGAGTATGAGACTGTGTATTGATTACAGAGAATTGAATAAAGTAACAATAAAGAACAAGTATCCATTACTAAGGATTAATGATTTGTTTGATCAGCTAAAAGGTGCAACGGTGTTTTCTACGATTGATTTGAGGTCTGAGTATCACCAATTGAGGATTGCAGATGAGGACATTCCCAAAACTGCATTTAGGACAAGATATGGACATTATGAGTTTATAGTAATGCCATTTGGATTGACGAACGTACCGACAATCTTTATGTATGTGATAAATAGGGTGTTTCATCAATTTATGGATAAGTTTGTCGTAGTTTTCATAGATGGCATATTGGTGTATTCAAAGAGCAATGAGGAGCACGTAGAACACCTAAGGGCAATTCTAGAAACACTAAGAGAAAACAACCTTTATGCAAAGTTCTCTATGTGTGAATTCTGGTTGGATAAGGTAGCATTCCTAGGTCATTTTGTGTCTAAAAATGCAGTGGAAGTAGATCCAGCAAAGATCAAAGCAGTGAAAGGTTGGCCTACGCCCAAAACAGTATTTGATGTTCGGAGTTTCGTAGGTTTAGCAGAGTATTATAGGCGTTTTATGAAGGATTTTTCAAAACCTATGACTACTCTGATGAAGAAAGACAAAAAGTTCGAGTGGGATGATAAGTGTGAAGAAGCATTCCAACTCTTAAAACAGAAGCTGATTACAGCATCAGTGCTTACACTGCCAGACGATAGTGGAATCTATGATGTGTATAGTGATGCATCCAAGAATGGCTTGGGATGTGTGCTTATGTAAAATGGAAAGGTGATTGCATATGCATCAAGGCAATTAAAGACTCATGAAGTAAATTACCCAACTCATGACTTGGAATTAGCTGCAATCATATTTGCACTAAAGATTTGGCGGCATTACTTGTATGGAGTGAAATAGGATTTACACAGACCATAAGAGTTTGAAATACATTTTCACTCAAAAGGATTTAAACTCTCACCAAAGGAGATGGTTGGAGTATACGACAGATTATGACTTGGACATACAGTATCATGAAGGAAAAGCAAATATAGTTGTGGATGCTCTAAGTCGTAAGACCAGTCATGGATTGAATACTTTAGTAGTGGCTAATGAGTTATGTAGAGAGGTGGGGAAAATGAATTTAGAAGTTGTAGAATGGGGAGTGCCAGTAGGCATACTTGCGAACCTAACCATCCAACCAACAATATTCGATGAAATAAGAGAAAATCGAGAAGGAGATGTAAAGCTGGATAGGATTCATGAGAAAATAAAACAAGGCAAAGCTAGAGATTTCAAAATCCATGAAGATGGGAGTTTAAGGTACAAAGGTCGATGGTGTGTACCACAGAAATGTGAGGAAGTTAAGAAAAAGTTAATGAAAGAGGGTCACAATACACCCTACTTAGTGCACCTAGGAAGGGACAAGCTATACAAAGATTTGAAAAAGGTGTATTGGTGGCCTAGAATGAAGAATGAAGTTGCGGAATTTGTAGCTAAGTGTTTGACTTGTCAAAAGGTGAAGATAGAGCACAAGAGACCCCAAGGGACTGTGCAATCATTGGAAATTCTTGGATGGAAGTGGGATTGTATTTCAATGGACTTTGTGACTTGCCTCCCAAAGTCAAAGAGTGGAATGACACAATTTGGGTAGTGGTGGACAGACTTACAAAATCTGCAGTGTTCATACCAATGAAAGAGACTTGGAAGATGGAGCAACTTGCAAAAGCTTACATCAAAAATGTTATAAGGTTACATGGAATTCTAAAGGATATTTTATCTGATAGAGATTCCAGGTTTCTTTCAAAATTCTGGAAAAGTGTATAGGAAAACTTTGGTACAACACTTAAGATGAGTACAACATTTCACCCTGTCACGGATGGACAAATCGAGAGAATTATTCAAACCTTGGAGGACATGTTGAGAGCTTGTGGTATAGACTTTCAAGGGGGATGGGAAGATAGCTTGGATTTAATTGAATTTTCCTATAATAATAGTTATCATGCGAGCATAGGATTGGCTCCATTTGAGGCTTTGTATGAAAGAAAGTGTCGTAGTCCCATCTGTTGGAATGACATAAGTGAAACAATGATTCTAGGGCTCAAATGATCGAAGATACAATGAAGCAAGTAAAGGAAATTCAAGCTAAAATTCAAGCAGCTCAAAATCGCCAAAAGAGCTACGCAGATTTGAAGCATAGAGAAGAAGAGTTTGAAGTTGGCGATAAAGTGTTGTTAAAGGTGTCACCAATGAAGGGAGTGATGAGGTTTGGAAAGAAAGGAAAGCTTAGTCCAAAGCATATTGGTCCATATGAGGACTGCAAAGGATAGGCAAAGTAGCCTATAGGTTGGCCTTACCTATGGAGCTAAGTAAAGTGCATGATGTATTTCATGTGTCTCAATTGAGAAGAGATATCCCTGATAAGTCTCATGTGTTACAACCTAAAACCATTGAGTTAGACCAAAGCTTAACCTATGAGGAAAGACCTGTCAAGATTCTTGACAGTAAAGTGCGTAGTACATGCAATAAGAATGTTAAGATTGTGAAAGTGTTATGGTCTAACCAAGAATATGAAGAAGCCACTTGGGAAGCCGAGGATGAAATGAAAAAGAAATGCCCAGAGTTGTTTCAGGTATGTTGAGTTACGGGAACGTAACTCGTTTTCTTTAAGGGGGGTAGAATGCGGTAGAATTTCGCGCTTTTTCCCTATATTTTTATTTATTTTTGTGCTTTTTGCACAATTTTAACGAGTATTTTGAGTAATTGTGTTCTCAAAGAGACACAAAAAGGTAAAGGTATGACAAAAAGTACAGCAATATTATACAAAGTGAGGAAAAAGTTTGAATTTCGTTTCCCAAGTTTCGGGACGAAACTTCTTTAAGGGGGGTAGACTGTAATACCCCACATTTTCATGCGTATTTTATTTTAAATAAGTATTTTGTGAGGTATTTAAATAATTTGAAATGAATTATATATGACATTTTAATTATTTATTTTAAATAAGTTTTGAAATGTTTTATAAAAGGAAAGTTTTATTTAATTAATTATTTTAATAAGTTAGGATTTAATTTAGGAAAGTTTTATTTTAGTAAAGTTTTATTAGGAAAGGGATTAGGAAAGATTAAAAAGGGAAAGTTTAGGTAAGAAGGGTTTCTAGAGAAAGGGGCATAAATATTCAACACTTGGGCAAAATAAACTTTGCCAGAGTGGAGAATACCCAAGGTAAACTTTCTCTCCCTTCTCCTTTATTTCTTTTTCTTTCTTTTTCCCCTTCCCCTTTTTCGGCACTCGCCACCACCGGCCACCACCACCAACAGCAGCGTCGGCGCCACCAGCAGCACGGGAACAGCCGGCTGTGGTGCCGTGGCTGCTGTCTGGCCACCCGCTTTTAGGGTGGTTTAAACCTTTAATTTATGGGTTTCAAAGTATAATTCAGCAAGTTTTCATGAATTAATATTGCTGGAATTTTTGTTAGTATGCTAAAAATTAAGTTTCTTGAAGGAATTTTGACTACCCATTAATTGGGATTAAATTACGAGGTTTTAAATTAATTTTCAACTTGTTTTAATTAAATTATGAGTGGTTTAATAAGAGTATATATTGCTGGAAATTTGTGTGGAGTAGATTTTAATGCCATATTATGATTTTGGTTATTAGGAGACTTTGAAATAAGAGATTTCTATTAGTTGTGGTGATTTTAAGATCGTATACGAGGTACGTTCGCGTACTTAGCATATTTTTGATGATGTAGTAACATGCTAGGTTTGAATATTTAATCCCAAGTAGAATCATGCTAGATTATGATTGGAAATTGTGAATTGGTTGATATTGGTAATTAAATTATGAAGCATGATTTATTTGTGATGGATTATTGAATGGAAATAATTATTTTTGGCATGTTATATATGAACCACACTTTTATTTATGGCATGATAGAAAGCATGTTTAATTAAACTAAATGTTTAATTTGGTTTGGAATATTGAAAAAGAATTTTATTGTGGTTCATATAATTTTTATTGATTCTATAAGCATGAGAAAAGAGCTATGTAAGTGTCTATGTATACGAGGAATAAATTATACGTTGGTGCCTTAGCGCACTTAAGGAGTTTCTAACACCGAGGGATAGAAATTGTGGCGCATTACGCGTTTAAGGTGTCTTTGACACCGAGGTAGATTTAGAAAAGGTTCGACATTAAATATTATGTGGTCACTAATTATTCAAGAATTTAATTGGAATGTTTAGTTGTTGGATAATTATAATGTTTGATTATGTCATGGTTCGAGACTCATCACCAAGTTTAATAATATGTAAATACCGTAAAGTGAAAGAGATTACGCACCAAAACTCTTGGAACGTATACACCTTGAGTATGAACATATGGGGGGAGTTATGGGGTTTTATATTTAACCTTAACTTCTATTGGGAGTACATGACACTGTTTTTTCCTTTTATTATTATGCGTAGGAATTCCGCCACTCATGAGTGGTTATTTTATGCTGGCACAATTAGTGTAGACACCTAATTGTGTCTCCCCAAAAACCAAACCCAGTAATGAATATCTTTCACGTCATTGATTATCGAACGAAGTGAAAGTGTGAAAAGTCTTGTGATGCGGTTGTTTTAATAAAAATACTTCCTTTTTGTTTTCGAAAATGTACTCTATTTATGGAAATGTCCAGTCCAATTTAGTTTGGTCAATGATAAGGGTCCAATAATAGTGTAGTTGGATTGGGCTCGCAAAGAGCTTTCCAACGATATATTATAAGCCCAATTCCAATGAATAATGAGGAAGTTATGGCCAAAATACTAAATTGGGCCTGAAATGGTTTTATATGTGGCCCAATGATCGAGTAGAGGACCCATTAATTATTATTCCTAAATTCATTAGGATTGACTTTAATCTTTTAGAATAACCTAGAAGGTTATTTTGAGTTCTAGTGGAATTAGTATAAATAATTATATTTTTCAGAAAATAAAGAATTTTATTTGGAATAAAACAAGTGTTCTAAAAAGAATTAAATTTGATTTTAAAAGATAAGTACGGACGTTAATTAGTTGAATTTAATTAGATTAAGGACTCTATACGGATTTTAGAAAACGCATGAACCATCGCGAAACGACAAAGCTGTCGCGCCGCGTTGGACCCTGTCGCGCGCGACAGAAGTAGTTTTATTCCAGATTGGATTCGGACTTTTTCTGATCGTTTCCGGACTATTTTCTCTATAAATAAGGTCGTTTTTCTCTGTTTTCAATCATCAACAATCATCCAATTCTATTCTCTTCTCTCTCTTAGGCATAGCTTATTCTTTCTCTCTCTTTCTAGCCTAACCCTTTTCAAACACAATACCACATTCACAAGTTCTAGACACACCTAGCCAAGCTCGAAGTTGTCTTCTCCCTAGACGTGAAAGGTTGATAATTTCTGAGGGTTTGGTCCCAAATCCCTATTTCAATTATTTTTATTAATTGTTTGATTTAATGTTTTCCTTGAAGTTACTAACGTGTGTATTGTTTTGATAGAAAGAGATACGAGGCACAAAGTAAGTTGTTTTATTGTTATATATATATATATATATATATCTTTAGAAAGCATATTTATATTATTTTGCTTCCTAGTATCATGTTAGGATGTTATTTATTGCTTTCTAGTATCATGCTTAGGTTGCTTCAATTCCTATTTTCTTCTATCATGTTAGGGTTAAAGCTTTGATCTTTATTGTTTAGTGACATGCTAGGATTTGTTAGTAATCATGTTAGTATCATGCCTAGGATCTTGCTAGTGTTAATATTATGCTTTGATGAGAATATTATTATGATGATTGTTGTGTCTATAATCAATATTGTTATGTTGCTTGATATTATTATTGTTATTTCTTGATCACACCCTCTTTTGCAAGATTAAAGGGAATTTGTACTTGTAATCACGCTTAATAAGATAATAAATAATTTTATTTAGGCTAATGTGATTTTAATTCAAGTGATCGCCAATAATAGATTTGTTGTGCATTAATATTCAACCGACATAGATTAAACAGGTTTAGGATTAATATATTGATTGTATGTTAGTCAGAAAGCGCACATGAATATGAGAAGAATAAAGTAGAGGCCTATTTTTAGGGCCGGTTCAATCTCTTTTAAGTTGGATTTGTACCTTCATCCCCGAATATCCAGTCATGGTTCTAGACCACTATGGAGTTAGCGATCTCATGGATCGTGAAGGGGTGTAACCTTCACCCTGTGAACGGTTTACAAGTTCCTAAAACTTGTTGGCGACTCTTTTGCTCTATCTTCCTTCCCTTTGGGCGCCACCATGCTTAAGTGTATGATCACAGTGGGGCTCAAGTGTGGGATGCTTGAAATATTCCCTACAGTTAGCTCCCGTGTTAGTACCCCTATATTGGGGGAGGTTAGGGGGGAAACCCGTTCGATGCGTAATCAATACTAAATAAATTATTTAGTTACTTAGTTGAGAAGTCTTGTTTTATGTTGTGTACTTGTAAACAGGAGCAACGAGGTAAGTTGTGTATTGATAGGTGAAAGCATGTTAGTGTGTTTAATTACGCTTATGTACTCAGCTTTGTTGATTGTGTGTTTGTGTGTTCGTTGGCCTTGTCTTTACCTTGGCGCTATGATGACCCTTTTTTAATGGAGAGTAGTGGAAACAAGTAGAGAGAAGCTTTTCAGGTGATGAAGCATATTCATGATGGGCATGAGTGAAGAGCGAATCATACTAGTTTCCATAAGTCTATGATGTGTTTATTGCTTTCATTATTTTATTATATTATGTTTGTGATACTAACGCAAAGGTTTTGAATTGGTACTGTTTTGTTAAGGGCCTACAATGGTTCCAAGTTGTAAGTTGTTAAGACCCTGTGAACAGTTTACAAGTTCCTAAAACTTGTTGGCGACTCTTTTGCTCTAGCTTCCTTCCCTTCGGACGCCACCATGCTTAAGTGTATGATCACAGTGGGGCTCAAGTGTGGGATGCTTGAAATATTCCCTACAGTTTTTTGGCGACTCCACTGGGGAGGATTTCTATTTTTATTCCTAAAATTTATTTTGGCAATAATTTAGAATGAGTGGATGAGACTCGAAACGTTCTAAGTATTCCTGTGCGTAATTTTGATTGACATTATTAGCATAAGCATAAAAAAGAGCCGCATTGGATAGACCATCCGTAATGTATCAAAAACATAGGATTTTTGCACGTCGGAAATTTGGGAAATATCTTTCACAACTAGAATTGAAACAACACTACGAAAAACTGGAAAATTCTAGGAACATAAAGCTATTGAGGCATGTAGTAAGTGTCGTTGAGAAAACAGTGCCTATCGCAGTGCGATGGCACTGTCGCTGTGCGACAGCAATGTAGCGTGGCGACAGGGTCATCGTCTCGTGACGGTCCCTGATTTCTCGCGCTATATTCTTCCAATACCGAGCTAGAAATCTACCTTCTTGCTTTGACCAGTTCTAGTACTGTTTGCTCGATTCTACTTCCTGATTGAGTTTTTCTCACTATTCTGAACCCATATGTGTTCTACATATGGCTATAACCCTCTGGGAATTCGCGCTCCATCTACCTAATCGAACGCTCATTGCAACGACGGGTACATCCGAGTTTGTGAATTCGCCAAACCGTGGAAGCATGTTTAACTTGCAGGGTCCCATCCATACGCGCCAACCCTTCCAAAGGTAAGGCTTTCGCGCGATGCAATCGGACTCATAACCATGGACCCTCTTTGACTAACCGTTATCCTTGAACTTTAGAGAACTAGAGCCATGGTTAGGTTGCAAACTCATTGCATCATATTGTGCTTATTTGACTAATTGTGCATTACTTGCTTGTGCATAATTACATGTGATTAAACTAACCATTTGGTTTGACTTGTGATTATGAATATGCTTAAACAAACTAACCAATGATTAAAGGACTTTGTTTAATTAATTGATTTGAGCTAATAAATATGTCTAAAATCGAGTCATAGTTCTTTAAATCAACTCGTATTTTTATTCCCGTATACTGCACAAGAGTCAACTTGTTTTGCTCATTGTCGGAGTTCTAGGAAGAGTTACAAGTCTTAAAACATATGGATCTGTAGCCCCAAGTTTTATGTTTCATTTAGCGTTGGTTTCGTCCAATTCGGAGTCACAGATTAAAAGTTATGACTGAAATACTACAGACTGTCTAATTTAGTGCACATACGTGAGGTCTTAACTTAGTCTTTGTTCGAGTCTACTCACATAGTCTAGTAACATGGTCATGACACGAGTCTTGAACATATCACTTACACTCACTAGTGTTCACATACTTTGTACATACTCTTTTCATACCATGACCATGTCTTAGGTTCATGCATGAGTCGCTCTTTCCGTCATTTGAGTTGGGGGTCCACACTATTCCTAATTTTTCTATATCTCTCCATCTACATAATATTTCCACTCTCTACAAGATTTCTCCATACATATCATTCCCCTCATTACTCTATAATATTTTCTCATTGTAGAAACCTAATTCTGTCTCCCCAAAAAACTAAACCCGGTGATGAGTACCTTTCACGTCATTTGATTATCGAACAAAGTGAAAGTGTGAAAAGTCTTGTGACACGGTTGTTTTAATAAAATATTCTTTCTTTCTGTTTTCAAAATGAACTCTATTTATGAAAATGTTCAGTCCAATTTAATTTGGTCCATGATAAGGGTCCAATAATGGTGTAGTTAGATTGGGCTCGAAAAGAGCTTTCCAACGACATATTATAAGCCCAATTCCGATGAATAATGAGGAAGTTATGGCCAAAATACTAAATTGGGCTTGAAATGGTTTTATGGCCCAATGATCTAGTGGAGGGCCCATTAATTAATATTCCTAAAGTTATTAGGAATGATTTTAATCTTCTAGAATAATCTAGAAGGTTGTTTTGAGTTCTAATGAGATTAAGATTAACAATTATATCTTTTATGAAAATAAAGAATTCTATTTGGATTAAAACAAGTGTTTAAAAGAGAATAATCTGATTTTTAAAGATAAGTTCGGACGTTGTTAATCGAATTTAATTAGATTAAGGATTACGTACAGGTTTTTAGAAAACACGTGAATCCGCGCGAAACGACAAGGCTAGCGCGCAACGAAAAGCCTGTCGCACAGCGACAGGTCTGTCGCGTCGCGCTGGACCCTGTCATTCTATGACAAGGGCAGTTTTATTCCCAATAGGATTCGGTCTTTTTCAGATCGTTATCGGGCTATTTTCTTTATAAATAGGGTTGTATTTCCCCGTTTTTAATCATTCACAATCATCAACAATATTCTATTCTCTTCTCTCTCAAGCTAATAGCTTTTCTTTCTCCCTCTTTCTAAGCCTTCATTTTCAAATAAAAATACCGCATTCGCGAAATCTAGACACACCTAGCCAAGCTCGAAGTTGCCTTTGCCCTAGACGTGAAAGGTTGATAATTTCTGAGGGTTTGGTCCCAAATCCCTATTTCAATTATTTAAATTAATGTTTGATTTAATATTTTCCTTGAAGTTACTAACGTGTGTATTATTTTGATAGAAAGAGATACAAGGCAACAAAGTAAGTTGTTTTAATCGCTCTATATCTTTAAAAAGCATGTTTATATTATATTAATTCCTAGTATCATGTTAGGATGTTATTTATTGCTTTCTAGTATCATGTTTAGGTTGCTTTCTATTTCTTCTATCATGTTAGGGATAAAGCTTTGATCTTTATTGTTTAGTGACATGCTAGGATTTGTTATTAATCTTGTTAGTATCTGATGAGTGTCATTTATGGCACTCATAAGGTAGTCTTTTAGGTTATTTCTTTCCCTTTTTGTTGCTTTTTTCTTTTAGTTTTGGCCCTTTTTCCTTTAGTTTCTCCTTTTTCCTCTTTCTTTGTGTTTCTCGTGTTTTTATCGTGTTTTTCCTTTATTTTGCTCTTTTTCCCTTTTATTTCCTTCCTTTGTTTACTTGTGTAGGTATTGTGAGATTCACCTTGGCAAAGGATGCAATTCGGGACCTCAATGATCAAGCAAGGAAGAAGCATTTGGCTAGAGAGGGCTTAGAGAGGTCTTGGAGAGACCTCGGAGAGGTCTCCATGGCTTTTCTCCAGGCCGCGGTCGCGGGACTTCAAGCCGCGGGCGCGGGCTTTTATTGTTCAAAAGTGCCAAAAGTTGGCAGGAACTAGCCGCGGTTGCCCCGCGGTCTCTCCGCGGGCGCGGGCAATTTGGAGAGGTCTCTCCGCTCAGAGAGACCGCGGCTCCCCTGATCAGCCTTTGGGAGCAGGGGACTTCGCCGCGGGCGCGGGTCATCAAGCCGCGGGCGCGGGCCCCTGAGGTCGCGGGCGCGGGTGCTGCCCAGGCAGCCCGCGGAGGGTTCCGTACCCATTTTTCCGCGGGCGCGGGCTTATCGAGAGAGACCGCGGGAGCTGCCGTTTTCTTCTTAGCCTATAAATAGAATTGTATTTCCTTTTTGAAGCCAACTTTTTGATAATTTTCATTAGCTTAGTTTTAGAGAGAGAAGTTAGAGAGAAGTTAGAGAGAAGTTCTTGGTTTTGGATTTGTAACTCAACATTTGATCAATCAAGTTTGGATTTCTTCATTTTCAATCATCAATTTTAGTGAGATTCTCTTCTTTCTTTCATCTTTTACTTACTTGTTATTTGATTCTTTTGCTTGATGTTTGTTTTTCTTGGATTTGAGTTTGATAATATTGAATACTTTGATTTCTATTAGATTTTGATATGGAATGATGATCAATGCAATTTCTAGTTATTTGTTCTTCAATTTCACCATGATTAGTGAGTAGATTAGTTGCTAGGGAAAGGGGGAAGCATGTTTGATTAATGGAAATGCTAGTTGATGCTCTTTGATTGGTTGATTTGTTGCAATTAAATTGGTTGACATAGTTTTGCATGAGATTGATTAGATTAGGATTGATCACCCTATAAGATTAATCTAGATTGCATTGCAACTCTTAATGACATGACCAATTGATTTAAAGGTTGCTCTAATTGATTGAGTTTGCTTATGATTCTTCTTGGTTTGCCTTTCATAGTGACCACTAGATTGGCCTATAGGAGATAGTATTTGAACTCTCTTGATTGCTACTATTGTTTGTCCATTGCAATACTTGAATTAATTGATTGAGCTTTAATCTAGCATTATCATTGATTTTGCATGTGGAACCCATATCCCTAGTGTTTAGACCTTTGATTATTTGTTGAATTTGATCTAGTTCATTTTAGTACCAACCAATATCTCATTTTCGACTCCGAGGTAGCTTGACTTAGACTTTAGTTTTCATCATTGCATTCCCTTGGGACCGACCCTTAACTTACCCTATATTCATATAAGGTTGGTTAGGTGTTTACAAATTTAGTTTGGCTTGGGGAAAGGGTAGAAAACGACATGCATTTTCCTCTTGTCAAAATGGTGCCGTTGCCGGGAAATGCTATTGGTGCTTAGCTTTTGTTGTTGAGTCTACTTCATTTTATAAAAAAAAATACAAAAAGATTTTGTTTCTTTAGGCTACACTTGTAGCCGTGCTACTAATATTTTTGTTTGAGTTTTGCATGCATAGAACCCGTGATCGTTCCCTTGTTCCCCTTGATCCGGAAATTGAGAGGACTCTTTCAAGAAGAAGAGTGGATAATAGATCCTTGGGTTATAGCTCTTCAAGTGAAGAAGAAATTCAAGAAGAGCAAGGAATGGGTGAAAATCCTAGAATAGCCTTGAAGGAGCTTGGAGTGCCCGGGGCATATAGGTTTGAGAGCGGAATAGCTCCACCTACTACTCCGGCAAATGACTTTGAAATCCGGCCGACATTGATCACCTTGATTGAGAGAAGGCAATATAGTGGGGCTAAGAATGAGAGCCCATTGAACCATCTAAAAGAGTTTGAAAAATATTGCAACACCATCAAAGTCAATGGGGTTTCTCAAGAATTTATCCGCCTCAAGTTGTTCCCTTTCTCTCTAATAGGAAGATCTTTGGAGTGGCTAGACAAAGAGGTGAAGCCCAACTCCTTGAGAACTTGGGACGATGTCACAAAGGCTTTCTTGTCCCGCTTCTACCCCCAAAAGAAGACGGCGGAGGCAAGATCCTTGATTCAAGGGTTCAAGCAAAGGCCGAGTGAAAGCCTTTACTAAGCATGGGAGAGATTCAAAGAGTATTAAAGGGAGTGCCCTCACCACGGAATCCCCACATACCAAGTGATCCAAATCTTCTATGGCGGTTTAAGTCCCCAAGGTAAGTCATGCCTTGATGGAGGGGCCGGGGGCCCTATCATGAACAAAACCGAAGAAGAAGTGGTGGACATCATTGAGGACGTGGTGACATATTATAGGGATTGGCAAGATGGGGAGAGGGACTCTTCAAGCAAGCAATCTTCATTGTACTCGGTGGACCATCTAAATGCAATCAACAACCTTTCCTCCCAAATGACAAACTTAGGAAAGGAGGTCACCGCAATCAAAGCTAAGTTGGAGAGCACTTCTTCCCCTTCTCAAGCTTCGAATCTTCCCTCCCAATTTAAGGGGAGAGGTACTCCTTCTAACTCTCAACCCCCTCCCTCTTCACATAATATGCCTTTGGGTTGCTTGTTTTGTGATGCATGTGGATCGTATGATCATGACTCTAGTGCTTGTCCTAATGAATGTGTTGATGAGTTTGATAACCATAAGAGTGAACATGTGAATTATGTGTCGAATAATAATGGTCAACGGTTTGATAATCAAAGGGGTCAATGGATTAGGAACTTCCAAGGCCAAGGCAATTTTGACAACTATAACCAAGGTGGTGGTTATAGAAACCAAGGGAACCAAGGTTCTCGTGGTAGCTATAATAATCAAGGTTATAGTGGCCAAAATCAAGGCCAATATTATGGTAACCAAAACCAAAATTATGGTAACCAAAACCAAGGTTATGGAAATCATAACCAAGGTAGTGGTAACCATAATCAAGGTGGAGGAAACCATAATCAAAGCTATGTCCAAAGTCAAAATAGGAGTAATTGGAACAATCAAGGACGGGGTAATTTTCAAAATAATTCTCAAAGAGGTCCCCCACCCGGGTTTGTTCCAAAAACTCAAGGTGAAAGTTCCTATTCTCAACCTTCTTCACCTAGGACTAATTTGGAGGAGATAATTGAGAATCAAACCAAGTTGTTGAACACATACATGGCCGTGAGCGATAAAAAATTCAATGAAATGATGACCCACAATAAAATGCTTGAAAACCAAATCTCTCAACTTGCTAATGCCTTGAAAGATCATGCAAGCCCTTCTTCTTTACCTTCCCAAGGTCTTGACCCCAAGAAACCCGTGAATGCTATTGTTACTAGGAGTGGAAAGGTACTTGAGGAGGTATTGCCTAGGAAGGATGTAGATAAGGAGATTCCTAGGGAGGTTTTGGTTGAGGATGAGGAAAAAAGGGCATCATTGGATGAGGTAGTTGTTGAGACACCTAGAGAGGTGAAAGTAGAGAAAGAGATTGTGAGACCCAAACTCCCCTACCCACAAAAATTCATGAGACACAAATTGGATGAACAATTTGGGAGATTCATTGAGATGCTAAAACAACTCCACCTTTCTCTACCTTTTACCGATGTGATCAACCAAATGCCAAACTATGCCAAATTCCTCAAGGATATTTTGAGTGGGAGAAGAACTTGTGAGGTTGTGGAAACCATCAATTTGACCGAAAATTGTAGTGCTATCATCATGAACAAAATGCCACCCAAGTTGAAGGACCCCGGAAACTTCTCCATCCCTTGTGCAATTAACAAGATGCAAATTGATAATGCCTTATGTGACTTGGGAGCTAGTGTGAGCCTAATGCCATATTCGGTTTATCAAAGACTTGAGCTAGGGGAACTCTTACCTTCTAACATTACCTTGCAATTAGCGGATAGGTCTATCAAATTTCCAAAAGGTAAGGTAGAAGATGTCCCTTTGAGGGTGGGGAAGTTTGTGTTTCCCGTGGATTTTGTTGTTCTTGAAATGGATGAGGATGCCACCATTCCGATCATTTTGGGTAGACCCTTTCTTGCTACCTCGGGAGCCATGATTGATGTGAGAAATGCTAAGATCTCCCTTAAGGTGGGAGAAGAGGTTATAGAATTTGATTTGAATGAAAGCATGAAATATCCATGTTCTTCTTTGGAAATTTGTATGATGATTGATTCACTTGATATTGTTGTGTCTTCCATGCATGAGCACTTGCTCACTTCTAACGATGCTCTTGAGAATGTTTTGTTGAACAAAGACAAGGTAGGTGCTTCATGCAAGGAGATGACTTTCTATGAGGAGTTACTTGATGGAAGTGTGGAGGACATGGATGAGCAAACATGTTTTGGAATCTCAAGCCATGAAGCTTTGCAAGTGGCCACATCACAAGAAGGTAATGGTGTGCCTATGGTGGAGCTCAAACCTCTACCATCACACCTTAGGTATGAATTCTTGGGCCCTCATTCTACTTACCCCGTGATAGTTAGTGCATCCTTGAGCGAGAGCCAAGCTCAAGCGTTATGTGGTGTTTTGAGAAAACACCAAGGTGCTTTGGGGTACACAATTGATGACCTTAAAGGTATAAGCCCCGCTTTGTGCCAACACCACATAACGCTTGAGGAAGGCGCCCTTCCTTCTATTGAACGACAAAGGAAACTACATCCCCAAATGGGAGAAGTAGTCAAGAAAGAGATCACCAAGCTTTTGGATGCGGGAATCATATTCCCCATCTCAAGCTCAAGGTGGGTCTCCCCCGTGCATGTCGTTCCTAAAAAGGGGGGTATGACCGTAGTTGAGAATGAGAAAGGTGAGCTCATTCCAACTAGAACGGTCACCGGTTGGAGGATGTGTATAGACTATAGACGTCTAAACACATCAACCAAAAAGGATCACTTCCCTCTTCCTTTTATTGACCAAATGCTTAAAAGGTTGACTAGGCACAAATTCTATTGCTTCCTTGATGGATATTCGGGATTCTTTCAAATTCCTATTCATCCCGAGGATCAAGAAAAGACAACCTTCACATGACCCTATGGTACTTTTGCATATAGAAGAATGCCCTTTGGATTGTGTAATGTTCCGGCGACCTTTCAAAGGTGTATGATGAGCATTTTTGGGGACATGCTTGAAGAGGAAATGGAAGTCTTCATGGATGATTTTTCTGTGGGAGGTGTTACATTTGAGGATTGCCTCAAAAATCTTGAAAGATGCCTAGAGAGATGTGAAAAGGTCAACTTGGTGCTTAATTGGGAGAAGTGCCACTTCATGGTGGAGGAAGGTATAGTGCTTGGGCACAAGATTTCAAATAGGGGCATTGAGGAGGATAAGGCAAAGATTGATGTGATTGAAAAACTTCCACCTCCGATAAATGTCAAAGGAGTGAGATCGTTCCTTGGTCATGCGGGTTTCTATAGGAGATTCATTAAGGACTTTTCACTCATTGCTAAGCCCCTAAATGACCTTCTTCAAAAAGATGTTGAGTTCAATTTTGATGACAAATGCTTGAAGGCATTTGATACATTGAAGAAGGCCCTAATCTCTACTCCTATTGTTCAAGGCCCAAGGTGGGATCTTCCTTTTGAGTTGATGTGTGATGCGAGTGATTGGGCAATTGGAGGTGTTTTGGGACAACGGGTAGACAAGAAACTTCATGTGATTTACTATATGTCCAAGACTCTCAATGGGGCTCAAAAGAACTACACAACAACGAAAAAGGAATTTTTGGCAATTGTGCACTCTTTTGAGAAATTCCGATTTTACTTGTTGGGTTCCAAGACCATAGTCTTCACAGATCATGCGGCCCTCAAGTATCTCTTTGCTAAAAAAGAGTCCAAGCCAAGGTTGATTCGATGGGTACTTGAATTGCAAGCTTTTGAGATTGAGATTAGGGACAAGAAGGGTGCGGAGAATGTTGTGGCGGACCATCTTTCTCGCCTTGAAGGGGATCAAATTCATGATGATGGTCTACCAATAGAAGATAGAATGCTTGATGATTTCTTGTATGCCATAGAGGTGAAGGAACTCCCATGGTATGCCGATTTGGTCAATTTTCTAGCATGTGGGGAGTTTCCACCCTCTTTCTCCAAGAACCAAAAGAAGAAGATCAAAAGAGAGGCAAGGCACTATTTGTGGGATGACCCTATCTTATACAAACGTGGGGTTGATGGCTTACTTAGGCGTTGTGTTCCAAACGAAGAGGTGCCTAGTGTTTTAAAAATGTGCCACTCGGATCCTAGTGGTGGACACATGGGTGTTTCCAAGACCGCTACTAAAGTTCTTCAAAGTGGTTTTTGGTGGCCACATCTCTTCAAGGACTCATGGGGCTTTGTTAAGTCATGTGACCAATGTCAACGAGTTGGGAACATTTCCAAGCGAAATGAGATGCCTCAACAACCTATCCTTGAATTGGAGGTGTTCGATGTGTGGGGAATTGACTTCATGGGACCATTCCCCTCTTCATACGGGAATCAATATATTCTTGTGGCGGTGGACTATGTTTCTAAGTGGGTTGAGGCCATTGCCTCTCCAACAAATGATCACAAGGTTGTATTGAAGTTGTTCAAGAAGATCATCTTTCCAAGGTTTGGTGTCCCAAGAGCAGTGATAAGTGATAATGGATCCCACTTTGTCCATAATGCCTTTCAAAAGATGTTGAGGAAACATGGTGTGCATCAACGATTTGGGCTTCCCTATCATCCTCAAACGAGTGGCCAAGTTGAGGTTTCAAATCGTCAACTCAAGCTTATTCTTGAAAAGACGGTTGCTCGCAATAGAAAGGATTGGTCGGACAAATTGGATGATGCTCTATGGGCTTATAGGACGGCTTTTAAGACACCCATTGGTACCACTCCATATCGCCTTATCTATGGCAAATCATGCCATCTCCCGGTTGAGCTTGAACATCGTGCCATGTGGGCCATCAAGAAGATAAATTTTGACTTAGCAAGTGCGGGAGAGAAGAGGTGGTTGGACCTTCATGAATTAGAGGAACTTCGACTTGATGCTTACGATTGTGCTAGCACCTACAAAGCTCGATCCAAAGAGGTTCATGACAAGTTGATTGAGAAAAAGGAGTTTTGTGTAGGTGACAAAGTCCTCCTCTATAATTCTAGAATGAAGTTGTTCCCCGGAAAACTCATGTCAAGATGGAGTGGTCCGTTCTTGGTGAAGGATGTTTTTGGTAATGGTGCCGTGGAAATTTCTCCTTTGGATTCCTCATCTTCATTTAAGGTTAATGGTCATCGGCTCAAGAAGTACTTTGATGGAGTGTTTGTTGGTCTTGTTCACAAAATGATTCTTTTCCAACCACCTTGAGTGGGGTGATGCTCGTCGAGCTAACGACGTTAACCAAAAGCGCTTACGGGAGGCAACCCGGATTCTCATCTCATTTTTCTTTTCTTTTCCTTCCTTTTCATTTTCCTTGTTTAGTTTTGATCTTATTTTGTGTTGGTTTTATGTTTGTTTTGAAGGTTGCCCATTGTCATCACTTGTTGGAAAGAAGGGGTTTTATGAAGAGTTTAGAGTGCAGGGGAGAGGGCTCCCCGAGGGCTTGGAGAGACCTCGGGGGCCTCTCCAGCTTTCAAAGGGAATTGCAATCAGGAACTCCCCGCGGTTGCCTCGCGGTCTCTCCGCGGGCGCGGGGGAGTTTGTAGAGGTCTCGGGCATTTGGAGAGGGCGCGGCCCTTATTTCAGTTAAATTGAAGATTTTGGATCAGGAACTTCCCGCGGTTGCCCTGCGGTCTCTCCGCGGGCGCGGGAAGTTTTGGAGAGGGCGCGGCAATTTTGGAGAGGGCGCGGCACCCATCAGGTATGAAAATCACAAATTTTGGGTAGGAACTCCCCGCGGTTGCCCCGCGGTCTCTCCGCGGGCGCGGGAGAGTTCCCGAGACCGCGGCATTATCGGGAGCGGACGCGGGGTCCTGGGTCTTCTTTTACCCGGTACCCCCTTCTTCTCTCTCTCCTCTCTTATTTTCTCATATTTTCTCTAATTTTCCCCTTTCTCTCTCTAAAACTCTCAAACCCTAACCCCAAATCATCAAATCCTTACTCCTTTCTTCAAATTTCCATCAAATTTTCACAAAATCTACCTTATTTCTCCATTAACATCATTTCTACTCAAGTTTCTCGTGGTTTTTCGGCAAATTTCGGTAGAGTGTGGTGTTCTATGCTTGATTTGTGTCTCCAATCTTGATATACTTCTAACCTTTGTATTATTCTTGTCAATTTCACTTGATTTCTTTACATTGGTTGGCATTATCTTGATTTTGAGCATGATTTTGTGTTTCATGGCTATTTTTGTGAAATTTGGTATTTTTGAGTGATGATTGTTTTTCTTGATAAATCTTGCATATATTTGATGGATGTTTGTTGATATTGGTATTTGTTGTGGAATTTTGGTTGTTGTGTTGATTGAAACAGGTACTTTGTAGTTTTTGGGGGTTTGGTTGGATTTGAAAGGAGGATTGTGAGTGTTTGAGGTGTTTATTGCTTGATTGAGGGAGTTGGATTATTCCTGGTGATTTTGTTTTGTGAATTTGTGTGGGAAACAAAATGAATTTGTTGAGACGATCTAAGAGTAGCAAAAACCGCTCAACCCAATCTCCCGGCCAAACTTCTCAAGGCCAATCCTCATACCCTAACCCCCAAGCACACTCCTCAACCCAAGATGACGCCCCTCCTCCTCTACCACCTCTAAAATTGTGGAACCGGTCTAAACAATTGCCCATTTATAACAAAATGAAAGACCGAAGGTTTAGACCCACCCGCCATTATTTTCGTGATGACATGGCCAAGCTAGGGATAGATAATGACCTTGATGTGCTTCTCAATAACCTAAGTTTAGGTGAGTTTTTGAAATCTAACCCCCGCACCTACTTGGAGCCTTTAATTGATTTTTTCTCCACCTTTGAGTTCAATAGGGTCGGGGAAACCGACTACATCATCTCCTTCCAACTCTTCAATGTTAAGCACACCATGAACCTAGCCGAGTTTAATGTGGCCCTAGGTTTCAACCCAAATGGTGATATCTTCGAGCCCCTTATCTCCCATGCCCAAAGTGAGTATAATGAGGTTGCTTGGTGGAGAACCATAGCCCACAAAAAGCAATTTGACTCCAAAACTTCCCTTGCTAGTGAGATCATTCATCTGGCCCTTAGGATCCTCCATAGAATTCTCGGGTACTCGGTTTATAGTAAGCAAGATTTGGGAAAGTTGTCTCGAGAGGAGATCATGGTTTTGTGGATGGCTACTAAGCCGGAGTTGGGATCTAGGATTAATTTTGGGTACATTTTCATGGAAGGGTGCAAGGAGATCATGCATGGGGTTAAGACGGGGGAGGTTCATTGTGGGGGAATGGTGACCCGTTTGGTGAGGTATTTTAACCAAGAACGGTTCTTAGAGTCTTGCACTCCGGTTGGAGGGAGTGAAGACATTTGGATTAGTTTGAGGCAGGTTAACACCCTCCGTTTCATAACTAGTACTAAGAGAGCCGGTACCTACTCTTGGCTAGTGAGGAATACCCACCATTGCCTTCTCCCTAACCCGGCCGCTACCTCCATTTTTCACCAAGCTAGGAATGTTTGGATGGTCCCTAGGGACAATGGTAGGATTGATGAGGATGAGATGGAGGAAGATGCTGATTTTGTTGCGGGAGCCGGGTTTGAGGATGTGCATGAGGAGGAGGAGGAAGGAAGAGGAGAAGAACAAGAGGAACAACAACAACAACCGTTTCAACAACAACAACAAGGAAGACGAAGAAGGCAACAACAACAACAACTACAACAACAACCGCCACCCGATTTTGAACAAGATATGGCGGCTATGTGGGCGCAAATGGAAAGCATGAGACTTTCCATGCAAGGTGTGTTCTCTGACCACCAAACTCTTTCTTATCAAACTAGCGCCTTGTATGACGCTAGTGTACGTAGGGGGGAGGTCGCACCTCCGGTCAACTACCCTTATGTGCCGCCTCAACAAGGGCCGGTGCCTTCCCGGGGTGGTGACGGCCTCCCTACGTACCCTTATTGGCAAGGGGTTGAGACCCCCGATGTGCCAAGGCGCAACATCCCGCCTTACGATTATAGGGTCCCGGGGGGGAGTGATTACAGGGGTGACCCCGCTTATTATTATGTTGACCCCCGTCACCCCGAGCCCCTCGTTCAACAAGAGCCCTTTGACCAATTGACCCCATCCCAACAAGACCTATTTAAGGGTTATTATGGTTTTCCTCCCGGTTTCACCGGAGGTTGGGATGAGGGTGATGGTTTTGGAGGTGATGATGGTGCCGGCCCGAGTGGCCATTAGTCCCCTCTTTGCATATTTGTCTCCCTTTTTGTTTTCCCCTTTTCCCTATTTTTGCATGTTTGTCGGCATCGGGGTCGATGCTTTCATTTTGTGAGGGGGGAGGGTCAAAAAGGATGTGTTAGCATGGGGGCGGCACCTTGGGCTCGGTGGGAAGTTTTTGATAAGGTTTTTGGTGGATCTTGGCTGTTGGTCTTGTTGTTTTGTTGCTTGTTGTTGATTGTTTCTTCGGATGATGGTTTTTGGGATCTTTCTAAAAAATTCAAGGAAATAAATTTTTGGTTTCAATGATGATGGGTTCTTCTAGGTTTTTGTATATAGTTAGTGTTTTATTTTTTTTTTATTGTTTTCTTTTATTTGGAAGTTACTAACAATTTCACTTTGTATATATATAGCTTTCTTTTCTTTTACTCACCTTGTTCGTAGCTCATGCTTTGGATTGCGGAACCCTTTGGAGAAGCTCGTTCTCACTCTCTGGGTACTTTGGTCTAGCATGGACGCTTGGTGAGGCCTTTCTTATTTTACTCCTTTTTATTTTCACTTCTTTGTTTTCTTGGTTGCTTAGATTAAGATTAGGCTTAGGGGAAGTTGAACGGTTCGAGGATGTATGAATTTAACACCTAGTGTGTTTGGGGTCTTTGGCGATGTGGCCATTAGACCACTTGTATGTCGATTGGGATAAACGTGTTATGATTGCATCTTTGCCCTTTCCTCTTTCCCTTTCTTATCTTTGTCTTAGTTTTCCATCTTTTCCTTTCTTTTCTTATCTTTTGTTCTTGTTGGTGTGCATTTCTTTTTGAGGCTTTCTTTTTACTATTTCTCTTTTTGAATGTCGGACTTGTATGCATTGGACTCTTGCTTTTGAATAATAGTCTTCCTAGGTAATTATGGTATGCACGGTTTGAGATTACGTTTGGTTGATTCTAGGATAAAGCATGCTAAGATAGTTGTCTAGAACTAGCGGGATCATGAAGCCGGATTCTACTTGTTTGTGGCATGTTTGGTAGTTGCTCCCTATCTTCAATTTGACAACCTTAGTGAGTTTTTGCTACAACCATGTGAGGTGTATATTTGTTCAAGCTTTCATCAAATTCTTGCATGAGCGGCATGGATCCTTGATTTTCGCAAACCTAATCTAGAATCTTAGCTTATGATTCCTAAGACCGTGACCGAACTACCTAGGAAGGACAAAGGCAGCTTTTTCGGGGTGGTATTTTTCATTTTTAGGATAGTTTTATTTCATTTTCTTTATTTTTTTTTTTTGGGTTTACATTTGCCTTCTTGCAATCATTTGAGCCTTATCCCTTCTTTTTCAAGCCACATCTTTAGATCTTTGGCCTTTTGTTTCATTTTCTTTCTTTTCTTGTTTTTGTGAAGCAAATTGATCATATTTGATGGAGTTTGTGGTGGTGAAGTTGGATGTTGGGTTTTTATGAGTGCAAGATTGTGTTAAGTTTTCTTTGTGAACAATGGCAAGTGTTTGAGTAAAAGCCGTCCTTAATCATAAAAGGCATGGACTAATAAATTGCATTATAGAAAAAGCCGTCCGAATTTAGCAAAAGGCAAGGACATTGCAAGTTTAAGTAAAAAAAAAAAAGGAAAAAAATTAAAAAAGTAAAAGTTCAAAAATATTTTGTTGTAATCTTTTCTCCTTCTAAGCATTGAGGACAATGCCTCCTTTAGCTTGGGGGGGAAAGCGTTAATTCTTCACGCTTTTTGGTCTTATTTTAGTAGAGTATTGCGTTGAATAAGCTTGGGGGTGTTAATACATTTTTTTTGTTTGGTGATTACTTAAGTTTGGTGTTGAGATTTGGCCGGTCTTTGCTTCACATTTTAGGATAACCACCAAATTTTTAAATTTTTAGCCTACCTTAACCCTTCTTGCCTTACGTTACAACCTTGGGGAAAGACCTTTGGACCTAGGAGTTGAGTCTTTCATCGGTGGAGGGAATCATAGGTTGTGGACTAAGGAAAGGGGATGCGAAATCAAGATGTCGAGTAGCCTAAAAACTTTGATCTTTTTCCGGTTCCTTCGCGGAATCTATGAGATGCTCACTAAGGGGAGATATGAGATTAGTAGGGGGAACGCGGTAAGATTGTTTGGGATGAAGGTGGAGTGTGATAACTAGTTCCTATGCTTAGCATATTTATGTTTCAATCAACCTTAGGTATCTTTTAACGTGCATACCATATTTCACTTTAGAAAGTTTGTTATTCATTTGAATTATAGTCTCTTTGTAAAGTCCATTTCGTAAAGAATTTGTTTCCTTTTTCCTCTTTCTGCTCTTTCTTTGGTTTGCCTCTTGGGGGTTTGGTGGAGAGTTATGGGTAAACTCTTAGGAAACCCTTACGAGAGCATCACTCGTCCTCTTGAGCGATCTAGGGGTTCAAAATGGCTTGTTGTAGCTAAAAACAACCGTGATTCCTACGACAGTGAGTCCTAGTGTAAATTCTTACCCCTCTTTTTCTTTTTATTTTTCCCTTCTTTTTCCTTCTTGGCCTTTTTTTTGCTCGGGACGAGCAAAAGTCTAGCTTGGGGGAATTTGATGAGTGTCATTTATGGCACTCATAAGGTAGTCTTTTAGGTTATTTCTTTCCCTTTTTGTTGCTTTTTTCTTTTAGTTTTGGCCCTTTTTCCTTTAGTTTCTCCTTTTTCCTCTTTCTTTGTGTTTCTCGTGTTTTTATCGTGTTTTTCCTTTATTTTGCTCTTTTTCCCTTTTATTTCCTTCCTTTGTTTACTTGTGTAGGTATTGTGAGATTCACCTTGGCAAAGGATGCAATTCGGGACCTCAATGATCAAGCAAGGAAGAAGCATTTGGCTAGAGAGGGCTAGAGAGGGCTCAATGATCAACCTTAGGTATCTTTTCTCCAGGCCGCGGGCGCGGGACTTCAAGCCGCGGGCGCGGGACTTCAAGCCGCGGGCGCGGGCTTTTATTGTTCAAAAGTGCCAAAAGTTGGCAGGAACTAGCCGCGGTTGCCCCGCGGTCTCTCCGCGGGCGCGGGCAATTTGGAGAGGTCTCTCCGCTCAGAGAGACCGCGGCTCCCCTGATCAGCCTTTGGGAGCAGGGGACTTCGCCGCGGGCGCGGGTCATCAAGCCGCGGGCGCGGGCCCCTGAGGTCGCGGGCGCGGGTGCTGCCCAGGCAGCCCGCGGAGGGTTCCGTACCCATTTTTCCGCAGGCGCGGGCTTATCGAGAGAGACCGCGGGAGCTGCCGTTTTCTTCTTAGCCTATAAATAGAATTGTATTTCCTTTTTGAAGCCAACTTTTTGATAATTTTCATTAGCTTAGTTTTAGAGAGAGAAGTTAGAGAGAAGTTAGAGAGAAGTTCTTGGTTTTGGATTTGTAACTCAACATTTGATCAATCAAGTTTGGATTTCTTCATTTTCAATCATCAATTTTAGTGAGATTCTCTTCTTTCTTTCATCTTTTACTTACTTGTTATTTGATTCTTTTGCTTGATGTTTGTTTTTCTTGGATTTGAGTTTGATAATATTGAATACTTTGATTTCTATTAGATTTTGATATGGAATGATGATCAATGCAATTTCTAGTTATTTGTTCTTCAATTTCACCATGATTAGTGAGTAGATTAGTTGCTAGGGAAAGGGGGAAGCATGTTTGATTAATGGAAATGCTAGTTGATGCTCTTTGATTGGTTGATTTGTTGCAATTAAATTGGTTGACATAGTTTTGCATGAGATTGATTAGATTAGGATTGATCACCCTATAAGATTAATCTAGATTGCATTGCAACTCTTAATGACATGACCAATTGATTTAAAGGTTGCTCTAATTGATTGAGTTTGCTTATGATTCTTCTTGGTTTGCCTTTCATAGTGACCACTAGATTGGCCTATAGGAGATAGTATTTGAACTCTCTTGATTGCTACTATTGTTTGTCCATTGCAATACTTGAATTAATTGATTGAGCTTTAATCTAGCATTATCATTGATTTTGCATGTGGAACCCATATCCCTAGTGTTTAGACCTTTGATTATTTGTTGAATTTGATCTAGTTCATTTTAGTACCAACCAATATCTCATTTTCGACTCCGAGGTAGCTTGACTTAGACTTTAGTTTTCATCATTGCATTCCCTTGGGACCGACCCTTAACTTACCCTATATTCATATAAGGTTGGTTAGGTGTTTACAAATTTAGTTTGGCTTGGGGAAAGGGTAGAAAACGACATGCATTTTCGTGAAGGGAGGTTCAATCTCTTTTAGGTTGGATTTGTACCTTCATACTCGAATATCCAGTCATGGTTTCAGACCACTATGGAGTTAGCGATCTCATGGTTCGTGAAGGGGTGTAACCTTCACCCTGTGAACGGTTTACAAGTTCCTAAAATTTGTTGGTGACTCTTTTGCTCTAGCTTCCTTCCCTTTGGACGCCACCATACTTAAGTGTATGATCACAGTGGGGCTCAAGTGTGGGATGCTTGAAATATTCCCTACACTCATCCACGCATGTTGAATTGAGTCAAACAATTAACAATAAGTATCCATGACTTCCCTTTCCACAGCACTTGGTCAAGGAGAGAAGGGCGCTTAATCAAGGACAACACCTTCATTCAAGTTCTACTCTTCGATAAGCCCATCAGACACAGGAAAAAGTTCGTACTAATGGCTACCCAACAGGAAGTTGATGAGTTGAAACAAAACATGACTAACTTGACCGAGATGTTCAAAACTCTCGCTCTTCAAGTTAATGATCCTAGTAAACAACGACAACTTGAGCGCATAGAAGAGAGCCTTAGCAATATTTCCAACGATTATAAGTATCAAGGAATTAGCTCATAAGGGGTCTCTGTGGACAAGGAACTTCTTCTGCAGAAGTTCAATTCCAATGACATCCCTAAGTTCAAGCTTACCGACAATCCTTACTTTCATTAAAGAGCTTTCAAAACTATAATGAATATCAAGGGGATTGATAGGAAAGCTTTCCATTCGTTGTTTTCGCTATCTCTAGAAACCGTTTGTCAACAATGGTTCTTTTCCCTTGAAAAAGAGAAGACCTCTTCTTGGGATTCCATAATAAACGCTTTCATAGATAGATATATGTGCAACATTCAAGTTGAAACAGACCATAGAACTTGAGATGCTAAAGCAAAAAGAAAATGAAGGGTTCACCTCTTTCTTCAACAAGTGGAAGGAAACTTCCGCTAATATGGTTGAGGTTCCTATTGAAAAGGAGTCTGTAAGAATGTTCATCAAGAACCTCCAAGAGAAGTATTCGAAGCATTTGAAATACCAACACAACTTGAATACTTTCAAGGCTGTCTATGACATAGGTATTGAAATCGAGGACGACCTTGCAAAACAAAAAGCTACTAACAATAGTAACAACAGTGGCTGGAAAAGAAAGAAGAACGACAATCCTTCTTCTTCTGAAAACACCCACTCTAGTAACAATGTTAGTACCTTTGATCTTAATGAAGTCTTAGCCATGGATAATCAAGGACCCAAAAAGCAACTAAGGAAAGAGTTCACCCCTATTGGGATGAGCTATGATACCGCTTTCGATCGACTCCATACCAAGGGACTCATAACTCCCATTGGACCTATTCAAGATCCCGCACCTGAAAAGAGGTTGCCTAATTGGAACCCAAATTCACACTGCATGTACCATCAAGGTAGGGGTCATACTACTAAGAGTTGTTGGAAGCTAAAAGAAGCCATCCAATATCTAATTGATAATAACAAGCTTCCCACACCTCCAGCTGGCAAAAAGACCGAGTGATGATAAAGCACAAGACACAAGGCGGGCTTCAACGACAAGATTTCGTGACCTTTTTTCTATTTCTTTGATTCTTCCTTTCCCCAATAATTCTAGCATAGGCACCTGTATATTTTCCTTAGATTTTATAGGTTTTTCTTTTTTCCTTTTAATAAAATGAGCATTTTATTCTTTGCATATGATCATTGCATTACATTAAAAAATAAAAATAAAAATAAAAATAAAAATAAAATCAACGCTGAACTAAGCACAAGGTATATTAATGATTTGAGGCACCCCTTGTAGCCATATCGTATCATCTTCACCCTTTAAAAATATAAATCCTTTCTTGATAAACCACTTTGAGCCTCGTCTAATGATAGACCTTTCTTTTTTCAACCCATATCTACCTAACCTTAGGATGGGATAGTGTGCAACTTATGCAATTTCAAAAGCTTGAGTGATTTTACCTAGATCTTAAAAGTTCAAAAAAGCAAAAAAAAATAAAAGTGTGCAAAAGGGCAAGTGTTCCAATGTCATTGATATGAACATGTCTTTGATATGAACACGTCTCATATTGCGTCTCTTATCGAGTGCTCGGTACTGTGCCTGAGAAACATGAATGCCAAGTGAGTGATAGACCGCATGATCGGGATTGCCCACACTT